>NW_006399810.1:8191738-8223066 GCF_000299155.1 Elephantulus edwardii
GAGAGAGAGAGAGAGAGAGAGAGAGAGATACTCTCTCTGTGTGTGGTGTGTGCATGTGTATGTGAAATTCTTACCCTAACAAATATCCAGAAGTCAATTACAACATTTTAGAGCTTTCTGATTAAGAGTTTGGGCTCAGGATTCAGAGACCCTGAGTCTGGATCCCCATCTTGCTCTTTGAGGCTGTCTGTAGTGGTACAGTCTGTAGCAATTTGCAGTGCTACCCCAAAAACCATGCCTCTCTGGTGCTTCAAACTGGCCACCAGCTCTTCAGGAGACGGCTGTCTCCTCTTACGCTATTTACAGCCTCGGAATGTTAATGGAATATCAGCCTTGAGAAGATTATTACTGAATAAAATGGATAACTCTTTGCTGAACTATGTTCTCCTTAACTGTAAAATGGGGCTAATTCTGGTCTGTAGTCCATTAGTTTAAACTTTGAGGATGAAAAGATGTAAATACATTAGGTAATCAAATGAGCCTAGTGCCTGGTACATAGTGAGACCCTAAACACATCCAACCTGTATTCTTTTGTTACCATCACATTTGGATGAATTCTTAGTCAGGCTTTACTCCTCTTAGGAACATTCCATTTTTGAAATTTCCATTCAATTCCAGGTAATTTTCATAAATAACAATTATTCTTAAATTGAAAAGGAGATCTCTCCTCAGAGATGTTGCCTCAGACTACCTTTGTTCTCCGGATTATGTCTTCTGTGATATCCTAGAATATCCATGTATGACTTGCTTTCTAGTGATAATGATTTATATATTCTGTTGTGTTATTGCATACCATCGAGCTAGAACTGACATTTAGCTGATCCTCTGGCACGTTTTCAGAAGCAGTTAATCACATGGGAGAGATTGCCCATACTTCTCCCATGGAGCAGTTGGTGGATTCAAACCTCAGGCCTGTGGCTGTGGGATTGCAGCATAACTTCTTGCTACTAGGACACTAGTGCTCTTACAACCCATGGAACTGTAAAATGAGCTGCAACCCTAAGTCACATGTGTTATATAAATAGAAGTTTTCCAACACAAAGAGTAAAAAGAAATGAGTGCAATTAATTTCTTTCACCTAACAGGTCAAAAAGTTACAATTCGGCACACAAACTTCATTTCAAATTTCTCATTGAGCCATTTTACATTCTTGTCCTTTTCCTGTGTCTTCCAAAGGCAACCCAACACATCTTGATTTGGACTGGCCATATTTCAAGGTTTTGGTCCCCACATGGCAGATTGGGCAACACAGCCTCAGATCATGGAGCTCTTGGAAGGGATATAACAGGACTGGGAAATGGATTTTATATTTTTTTCTTAATATGAAAGATTACCTGTTAAGTACATTGCTATACATTTTCATGAGCCATGGCATTTCGTGCTGGCATTTGTACCAGTTGAGATATTATACTTGCTGGCACTGAATTTTCGAGAGAGCTATTTAAAATCAAGTATGCATCAAATCTCTCTGTTTACCCTATCCATGTTCGGGAGTCTTGAATGTGGGCTCCAGGCAACGTGGGATACTTGCTTCATCATCAGCTTGTCCCCATGATACCTTCAAAAGTTTCTGGGGTTTTGAAATTTCAGAGCTGTCACTCTATCAGGATGCATTAACCTAGAGTCTGATGTCTGCAAGACACAAGTGGTATATGAAAGAATGCATGTGCTTATCTTTTCTTCTCAGAGACCTGGGTGAACACTACTGATGCCCACTCATTTCAGTAATATACCTGTTAGCCATTTCGCCATAGCTTGCTTATTGCTATGATGCTGTAAACTGTGCCACCAGAGTTTCAAACACCAGTAGGGTCCAATGTGGTGACCAGGTTTTAGCAGGTCTTTTATATTAAGATAAACTGGGGAGCACTAGCTATTTCCAAATATTGCCCAAGGAAAACCTTATGGGCCAGCACAGACCATTGTCTGGTATAGAACTGGAAGATGAGTCCCTAGATTGGGAGGTACTCAAAATTCACATTGGTAGCACCAACGAGCCAGAGCATGCAGATTATGAAGCTGCCCAGGACAGGACAAACACTTTATTCTGTTGTGCATGGGGTCATTGTGGGCCCAACCTGACCGCAACTAAGAAGCACCTATTATTTCTAAGTGACAGAGACTCCCAATTGCTCCTCTTCCTTAAACTCAGAAATATTTTGAAATTGTTTAAGGTGCAAAGCAGAGTACTTTGCCAGTGGAATGTAAAACGGAATTATACACAAAGAGATGGTGTGCAAATTAACCTCTGCACGCTTCAGTTCAATGTTAGTTTATTTTAAGTCGTGAAGAAAGATGCAAACAAACTGGATTTTCTAGTCTCCTGAGGGGATTTCAAAGGCAAAAATTCTGAACTCCGTAGAGTAGATGTCTGGTTGATTTGTAAATTGTTGGTTACACCAGAGGCACTAGAACACATCTCTAAACTCATGTCAAAAAAAAAAAAATAGTATCAGATCAAGGAAGACTCTGATATTAAGAACACTAGGTAATCCAAAGGTATGAAATGCTTTGGTGCTTTCCTATTGATAAGTAAATTTGCACCTCTTAGTCATAAATATTGTCAACGTGCTCCTTCAATGAACATCATTTTGACTTAAGCTCTTTGATAATGTTTTTAAAAATACACAGGTACTTAAATGACACCGGATATTGCTGCATTTGATTGCTATGTCTGAAGGCTTAAGGCGTTTTATAATGAAAGAGTTATGATTTCAAAAATCCCCCAAATTATAAAAGAGTCTCTTGCTTTCTGCTTGGGCCTTTGAAGGCAAGACAAGTGCCCTGCCATGATATTCCACCAGGAGTAGTTCCATTGTCAGGTGTGCTAAGCTGCAGGTAATGGTAGTGAAGGAAGATGAAAAGATTCCTGAGTTGCTGCTGTTGTTAAGAGCCAGTATGATTCAGAGATACCCTATGAACAATCAAGCTGATCTTCCCCATCCAGCATCATCCTCTCGATCTCTGATACACTCAAGCCCATTTTGAGAGTCATTATGCCAATAATGTCAATAACCCTCATTGAGATTCTTCCTCTTTTTTATACTGATTCTTCACTTTTCTCAGCATGCTGGTTTTTTCCAAGGACTAGACTCTTCTGACAACAGTATAAAATGACAAGTGGTAAGCTGACTGTGTGAGAAGCACTGTCTCTGGCAGGCACGGGGTATATAGACTCTAGCAAGGAGATCTCCACATTGAGGGACTGGCTTGTAGTCTTAGCCTGTTAGTTTAAAATACCCTTCTCTGTGCAAACTCACCTAGCCAGAGTCTGAGTAGCTTCTCAGAGAAGATGAATTCCTGACCAGAATTTCTGGAGGATGGTTTGAAAACAAGAGAAAGGATCAGGAAGCTTTAGGCTGAGGAAAAGGTGTGAACAAAATTATAACCACCAAAACTGAAGCCACAATCAATGAGGAGATGTTGCCCCACCATCTGGTCCAGGAAGGAGGCTGCCTAGTGCTTGTGCTCTGGGACTTGGAAAGATGCATGTCTTCCTTCATCATTAATATTTAAATTGGATAATTAGTTCCCTGAAGTTTATTAAGTACCTGAAATTTTATCTCATCTGGAAGAATAGATTGAGAAGACTTCCTAAGCTTGCAAAAAATAAAACAAAGCCTTAAAAATATGGTGGTGCATTTTTCTTCCTGTCCTTTCTCAACAGCCAAACCACCTCATGATGTCTAACACTCGAAGCCTTAACCTCCCAACAATAAACAACATCCACTGAATGGTCTGGTAGGTGTTAGAGTGGAGCTAACAAAAGAACTAAAAAGAAATAAATAAAAACTCGAACCAAAACAACCCACCACTTGCCTTTTAATTGATGCTGATTCCTGGTGACCCCATAGATCAGAACAGAACTATATTCCATCGGGTGTCAGTGATGAATTTTTCTTTCAAGATGTCTCTGTGTGGACTTGACCCTCCAATCTTCGTGGTTAGCTCCCAAGTGCATTAGCCTTTTGTGCCTTTTATGCAGCCTCAACTCAAACTCAACACATTAAGTCAAACCAACTTATAGCTGACCCTAAAGTGGATTTTCACAAGCAGTAAATCTCTTGGGAGGAGATCACCCAATGTTATCCTATGAAGTAGCTGGTGGATTTGAACTCCCTCTGGGTTGGTAGCAAAACTTGTTACCCACTAGGTCACTAGTAGTAGTCTTCCCATCTCTACTATATTCTTCTACCCAAAGCACTGACAATTGAAATAAGATACATGACAGACATACATGAGAGTCACATCAAGACACACCCTGATGTGGAGGTCCTACTGAAGCGCACCTGTGAGTGGAAAGAAATGCTGGATGGTTGAAACTGGAATAGCTTCTCAGAAAAGATGGGTTCTAAAAAAAAGAGAGAAATAAAGATGAATTCTTAAGCAGAATTTCTGAAGGAGGATGAGAAAAATGGTTATAGAAGGGGAAAGAAGCAGGGAGCTTTAGGCTGAGGAAAGGGTGTGAACAAAATTGTCCCTGCATAGCCTGAAATCACAACTAAAGAGGAGATGGTCTAAACAAACCTTTTAACAAGCAGCGGGTGGTCACAGAACAGATTTCCTGAGGCAGTACACGGATAAGTACCAAAAAGAACACTTTTAGATTAAAAAGAGAGCAAGAGGACCAGGTTATTATGGTTCATGAAAACTTTAGCATATGGGCTTCAATGAAGGACGACCCAGAAAAAAGAAAGGATGGGAATTGTGAGTATTTGCTGATCCAGGGAAGAGTAGTGACTAGAACAGTTTGGATGGAATAGGAAAAGAGAGTTCCAGTGCAAACAAACCTTGGAACAAGACACTGGGGCTAATGAGAGGTCTTAGAGATAAACAGATAATAATGGGTGACTGGAATGCAAAATTTGGAAGAAGGCTTAATAGTCAGAAAGCATAGACTTGGTGATAGAAATGAGGCTGGAAATAGAATGATAGAATTCTGTACAATCAATGACTTATTCATTGCAATTACAAAAACAAAACAAAATAAAAAAATCCAACCCATAAACAGTGATTATACACATCAACTTCACCTGATGATCTACACAGTAATAAAACTGATTACATCTATGGGGCGGGGGGCGGGGGGGAATCACCAGAGAAGCTCAATATGAGCTGTGAAAACTAGGCCAGGTGCCGATTGTGGAATAGACCATCAACTACTTACATGCAAGTCCAAACTAAAACTAAGGAAAACTCAATCCAATCCACAAAAGCCAAAGTTTGACCTTGAGTTTGTCCCTCCTAATTTTAAGGATTATCTCAGGAAGAAGTTTGAGGTCTTAAGCACTAATGAGTGAAGACCAGATGAACTGTGGGAGGATATCAAGAACATCATCCATGAAGGATGAAAAATGTCATTACAAAGACAGAAGAAGAAGAAAAGACCAAGATGGATGCCAGAAGAGACTGAATATTGAACTAAAATGCCAAGAGGTCAAAGCAAAGGGAAGAAATCAAGAAGTTAAGGAGGTGAATAGAAGATTTCAAAGGCAGCTCGGGAAGACAAAGCTAAGTACTATAATAAAATGTGCAAAGAGTTAGAGTCAGAAAATCAAAAGGGACAAACTAATTTGGCATTTCTTAAGCTGAAGGAACTGAAGAACAAGTTTAAATCTCAAGTTTCAATACTTAAGGATGGTGAGGGCAGTATGGTGAATGACCCAGGAAGGAACAAACAAAGATAGAAGGAGTACACAGAGTCACTATATTAAAAAGAATTGGCTGACACAGAATTTCATGAAAAAAACATATGATCAAGGGACAATGGCGTTGAAGGAGGAAGTTGAAGTTGCTCTGAAGGAACTGGAAAAAAATCCAAAATAAACAAAACCAACCCAGGAATTGATAGATTTCAGCAAACAGATTCTGCCCTGGACACACTCACCAGGTTATGTTAAGAGATCTGGAAGCCAACTGACTGAAAGAGATCCATATTTATCCCATTCCTAAAAATGGTGATCTGAAAGAGTGTGGGACTTATCAAATAATATCACTAATATCACACACAACGTGAAAGATTATCCAAAAACAACTGGAACAGTACATCAGCAGAGAACTGCCAGATGTGCAAGCTGGGTTTAGAAGAGGCCATTGGCACTAGGGACATCATAGGCAATGTTAGATGGATCTTGGCTGAAAGCAGAGTACCAGAGGAATGTCTATCTGTGTTTCGTTAACTATGCAAAGGTATTTGCTATGTGGATCACAACAAATTGTGGCTAATTTTGAGAAGAATGAGAATTCCAGAATACTTGATTATGCTCATGTGAAACCTAACTTGGACCAGGAAGCAGTAATAGAACAGAGCAGGGAAACAATGCATGGTTTAGAATCAGGAAAAATGTTGGTTCAGGGATGCTTCTTATCTTCACATATTTTCAATATATATGTAGAATAGATAATCTGGGAGGCTGGAATATATGAGAAGGAATGTTGCATCAGGATTGAGGCAAGACTTATCAGCAATGTACATTATGTAGATGGCACAGTCTTGCTTCCTGAAACTGAGGAGGACATGAGCTGTTTGTTGCAGTCTGAAATATGGACAGAAGCTCAACATCAAGAAAACAACAATTCTCACCACTTGGCCAAATGGAAGCTTCGTGATAGATGAAAAAGAGATTGAACTTGTTAAAAACTTCAGCCTGTTTGGTTCCACAATCAACAATCTTGGCACTAGCAGTCAGGAAACTGAAAAGATGAATTGCATCAGAAAGTCTGCTATCAGGGACCCCTTGAGAGTACTGAAGACGAATAATGATGTCAGTCCAGAGACTAAGGTGCACCTGATACAGGCCATGGTCTTTACAATTGCTTGCTATGTATGAGAGAGCTGGACAATAACTAAGGATGGCAGAAGAAGAATCAGTGTGTGGTGTTTTTTTTGGTTTTGTTTTGGGTGGGTTTTTTTTGGTTTGTTTTTTGAGTTGTGGTGCTGGAGAAGAGTGATTAACATACTATCCTGTCACTGCCAGGTGAGCAAACAGGTCTGTCCTGGAGAGGGTAAAACCAAGCTGCAAGGACTTAGAAGCTGTGTCCCATATACTTTGGACACATGGCCAGAAGGGACAAGTCACCTGTGGAAGGACTTCGTGCTCTACAGGGTGGAGGGACAGTGCAAGAAAAGAAGACCCAGCATGAGATGGATTGATTCAGTGTCTGGAGAAATGGGCTTAGTTCTGTCAGAGGCGGTGAGATGGACTCTGACTCGGACAGTGTTTAGAGTTTAATGTACATAGATAGGGTTGCTATGAGTCACAAGTGATACGATGGCACAAAACAACAACAACACAGCAAGCAGATACCAAGCACAAACCACCATCTAAACACAAAACTGATTTGTTATGTGGAAAAGAACATGCCCAAAGCAAAGTTGGATCTTCTGAATGTTCCAATTTTCCGCATGTAATAAGATGGGATAAGATATTGAAATATTGCATCTATTTGAAACCATGGGAACTAGTCACGCACAGGAACTGTCTATGAAGAATAACTTCCCCACAAGGGTCTAGAAAATGAAGCAGTGTCTTAGTTGTTCAGGAGGGTGCTGCCTCCTTGCTTCCCACTGGGCACTGACAAAGGAGGATTATTAAAACGGGAAGGAATTCCTGAGACTACAGAGTAAATGTCGGGTAAGCCCTCCCTTCAGGCCAAGTTCCAATGCAGAGAAGGCTTGGGACAAGGCACGGGGACCTGACTCTCACTATCATTGTATTTGTGGGTGAGAGGTTTTTTCCTTCTTTTGCAAAATATGAACACATAAGGTACCAGCTGGATTGACACAGGGACTGCAGCAACAGGCTTGAGTGTGTCAGAGATTGTGAGGACAGTACATACAGGATGGCACAGAGTGCAAATCTGATGTTCATGGAGTCACTATGAGATGATGAGATGAGATGAGATGAGATGAGATGAGATGAGATGAGATGAGATGAGATGAGATGAGATGAGATGTACTCGACTCGACAGTACCTAACAACAATAAAACAACACTCATTGAAACATGGACAGGTAGGTTCAGGTCACACTAAACCTGCCACACAAGAGGCTCTTACCCCAAGGGCTAACAAATTCTGGTTAGATGTTGCAACTAAATCAGAAAGTGGTCACTAAACTCTAATGGCATCCAATTTTTCTTTTCCTAAAAGCAGACCCTCAGTGGGAATGTCTTTATAGCTACTTGGCAGGCAGCAAAGACTCTCTGTCCAGGCCACAAAGAATAATGGGCAGAGGGAATGGGGGGGAACCCCAAAAAAACACCCGAGAAGATGGGCTAAAAGGAAGTGGTTCAGGAGACCCCAGGCCAGGCAGAGCCCCAGTAAAAGAAGCAAAGAATGAGCGCCCATTTGCTCTAACTTTGCTCATCTGGGTTGTGAATTTACTTCTGGACATGGTTGCTGGAACTGGGAAAGATCCAATTCATGTTTTAATATTGGTTGTGGCACAAGCTGTAGGGGAACTTCCCACAAAAAGGAAATAGCACACGTGTTAACATTATTAAAGAATGGACAGGGAGAGACGGACATACTCGGGAAGCAAAGAAACCCCAAAATGACATATTAGTGTGACTTTCCCTTTTATTACAATAAATTACATTTTACCGTAACTACTAAGGGAAATGATTACATGTTATTATTATTATCACCATAGTGATTGGAGTAACTACACTTCTGGAGAGGTAAGGAAATAATCAAGGGTGTGGTAGTGAGTGAGGCCTCTTAATTCACTCTGCACCCCGGCAGCAAAAGGGGACACACTCAGCCTGGTGTTGCTCCATGAAGAGGGTGCAATCTGCAAACTGACAGCTCGCTTCTAATGCGACAGAGCCGGCAGTCATTTTATCATGTGGCTAATTCAATCACGAGCCTCTGCAAATAATATGCAAAGTTCAGAGGTGATTTCCAAGGGCTTGGAGCCCTGCAATAGATTTTCTTTGTCGTGTTTCAGGAAAGATGGAGAGAAAATCGAGAGTAAGCAGTAAGAGTCATCCAAGTCAGGACCATACCTGCCAAATCATTGCAATCACTAATCCCTTGATTCTCAGCCTATCTCCTCTCAATTGCTCCATTTTCCTCTGCTAAAGGCCTGCAGTTCCCTGATTAGATGTCCTAGCACCTATTGTTCCTCCATCAGCTAACCTAGGCACTGGCCTCTGCCCCTTTTAAGCATTTCTAGACCTAGTGCAATCATCCTGCTTGACTATCAGTCCACTTAAGCTTCTGTGCTGAGAGTTGGCCCCAGCTTAGTTCTGTGGAGGAGACTTCCATCATTGTCAAATGGCATCCAATTACACAGTAATGGCTAACTGCTTTGAAGAGTCACTGTGCATGATTTAACCTTCTCCAACTAATCATCAGATTAATAAGTGGATCTGCATTATTAGCAACTCAAAGACAACAAACTCTTGTTGTTGTTATGGGCCATGAAGTCACTTATGATTCACAGCGACCCTATGTACAAGAGCCCTAAACCCTGCTCTATCCTGTGCCAACCTCACTGTCTCTGACACACCTACTCCTATTGCCTCAATCACTGAATTGATCCATATCATCGAGGGTCTTTCTCTCTTGCACTGTCCTGTCCCTCCATCCTCCCAAACATGATGTTCCTCTCCAAGGACTGGTCCCTCTTTGCAACATGTCCAAAGTATATCAGACGAAGCTTCAGAATCCTTGCCTCCAAAGAGTTTCACCATCTCCAGGACAAACCTGTTTGTTCTCCTAGCAGTCCATGCTATATTCAACACTCTTCTCCAGCATTACAGCTCAAAGGCATCAATTCTCTTTCTATCATCCCTAGTCACTAATTGCAAAGACCATGGCCTGTATCAGCTGCACCTTAGTCTCCAACCTGATGTCGTTGCTCTTCAGTACGCTCGAGAGGTCCCTCACAGCTGACTTTCTCAATGCAATTCATCTGCTGGTACCAAGAGTGTTGATTGCGGAGCCAAGCAAACGAAAACTGTTAACTATCTCAATCTCTTCACCATCCATTGTGATGCTGCCAATTGGCCCAGTGGTGAGAATCTTTGTTTTCTTGATGTTGAGCTTCAATCCATATTGTAGTCATTGACCTTCTGCAGAAAGTTCTTCAGGTCCTCCTTAGTTTCAGTAAGCAGGTTCTTTCATCTGCATAATTAGTTGTTGGTGAATCTTCCTTCAATCCTGATGCCGCATCCGTTCTCGTACAGCCCAGCATCCCAGATGATCTGTTCTGCATATAGATTGAAAAGGTATGGAGGAAACATCCCTGGTGGACACCCTTCCTGATTTTGAACCATGTAGTGTCTCCTTCCGCTGTTCTGATAACTTCCTCTTGGTTCAAGTATAGATTTCACATAAGCACAATCAAATTCAAATATTCTGGGACTCCCATTCTTCTCTGAGTCAGCCATAGTTTGTTGCGATCCACACGTCAAAAGTCTTTCTGGGTCTTTATAATACAACAAGATGTAAGCTCAGAGTATTAGAACATATAATGTTCTTTTGAACTATGATTTTTGCCTCAAAGTACATGCCATTAAGTGAGAGAGCTAAATAGATACAATTTTTGCAAATATTCTTGGTCACTAAACAGGTGCCTAACTCAGGATATAGAAAGTTTCAGATCTGTTCTTCTTAGGGTTGCTATGAGTTGGAGTTAATAAGATAGCCCCTAACAAAGATTCTCACCACTGAGCTGTTTGGCAATATCATGATAGATGGTGAAGATACTGAGATTGTTAACAGCTTTAGCTTGCTTGGCTCCACAATCAACCCACTTGGCACCAACAGTAAGGAAATTTAAAGATGTAATGCATTGGGAAAGTTAGAGACGTCACCAGAGTACTAAAGAGCAACGATGTCAGGCTGTAGACTAAGGTGTGCCTGATATAGGCCATGGTCTTTGCAATCACTTGCTATGCAAGAGCTGGACAATGACTAGAGATGACAGAAGGAGAATTGATGCCATTAGCTTTAGTGCTGGAGAAAAGTATTGACTATATCATGGACTGCTAAGAGAACAAACAGGATTTGTCCTAGAGAGGGTGAAACCAGGCTGTTCCTTGGAGGCAAGGATTCTGAAGCTTCATCTTACATACTTTGGATATGTTGCAAGGAGGAACCAGTCCTTGGAGAGGGACATCATGCTTGGGAGGGTGGAGAGACATTGAGGGAAGGGAAGATTCTCGATGAGATTATTTGATTCAGTGACTAGGGTAATGGGAAGGCGTGTCAGAGACAGTGAAATTGGCACAGGATACAGCAGGGGTTAGGGTTGCTGTATATAGGGGTCGTTATGAATCTCAGGTGACTTGACAGCACATGACAACAAAAGTGACAACAACAATAAACAGCAGTAGTGATGTAACCCACACTTGCTAGGCTTACAAGAAAGGAAAATGTACATGAGTGATGGGACAAGAGACTAACAAATGCTTCTAGGTCGTTGCTGATCTACTTTATTTCTTTTTTTAAAATTTAATTGAGATTTTAATGAAATTTTAGAGAACTTGGATTTCCATTCATATATTGTTGCATTTTCCTCCCTACCCACACTCCCCAGTTTGCTTTTCTCTTTGAAAAAAAAATTTTTTCATTGTTGTACACCCCCCACCCCAAGTCCCCTTTGCTGTGTACCTCTTATTGTGAACTGTTGTCATATAAATATTATCTAATAATATCATCAATTGAAACAGTTTTTTTCTCTCATCTGTTTCAATGTAGTGTATAATATTTATCCCCTTTTTTCATAGTTTTCCCCCAGCCTCCATGTCAGTCCTGATTTATAACAGTGACATTATGTACTATTTGTCCTTTTGTGACTGAGATAGTTCACTCAGTATAAAGTCCTCCAAGTTAACCCATTTTGTATAATATTGCATGAGTTCCTTATTTTTCAGTGCTGCATAGTTTTCCATTGTGTGAATATACCACAGTGTTTCTAGCCATTCGTTTTTTGATGGACACTTGGGTTGTTTCCAGCTCTGCTATTGGGAACAATGCAGCAATAAGCATAGATGTGCATATATCTGTTTGTGTGGCAGTTCTGTTTTCTTTAGGATATATTCCCAGTAGTGGAATTGCTGGGTACAATGGTATTTATATTTTATTTTAAATGAATATTTCATTGTGTTTTATATAATAATTCATATAAATTGTTTCATGCATGTACATCTTTTTGCAGTGGCAGTTTAATTCTCACCTTCCATGTACCTCTTATAAGCATTTTTATATAAGCAATTCTATACATTGTGTTTTATATAATTAATTACTAGTTATCTATTACTTTAAAAGAAAATATTCATATCTTCTTTCACTTATATATAATCAGTCATATACACTATTTCATCTATAAAAATTTTATTTTATACAAACATTTTTAGCATTGTGTTTTATATCAGTTACTATGGATTACTTTTGTCACTTTACATCTCCTTAAGTCCCATTGCGCCTTAGCTTTTCTGTCATCCCTTCATCCCCCAACTGATCTCTGTTGTCCTAATAATTTCCTCTTCCTATTTCTATCATTTTTCTCCACTTTCCCCTTTAAAGAGTATATATATAGTTTTTGTTACGGGCCAGAGTTGCATGTGAATCATAGCGATCCTTTGTACAACAGGCCTGAACTCTGCTCTATCCTTTGCCAATATTATTTTCTTTGACATATGTCCTTTCATTGCCCTAGTCACTGAATCAAGCCATCTTATTGAGGGCCTTCTTCTCCTGAGCTGTCCCTCCACCATTCCAAGCGTGACGTCCCTCTCCAAGGACTTGTCCCTCCTTGCAACATGCCCAAAGTATGTCAGACAAAATCTCAGAATCCTTGCATCTTACGAGTGCCTGGTTTCACTCTCTCTAGGATGAACCTGTTTGTTTTCCTGACAGTCCATGATAAAGTCAATACTCTTCTCCAGCACCACAGCTCAAAGGAATAAATTTTCTTTCTATTATCCCTAGTCATTGTTCAGCTCTCTGATGCATAGCAAGTAATTGTGAAGACTATGGCCTGGATCAGGCACACCTTAGTCTCCAGACTGATATCATCGCTCTTCAGTACTCTGGAGATGTCCCTGGCAATGGGTATGTGTCTAGATCTAGATCTGGATATCTCTATCTATCTATCTATCTATCTATCTATCTATCTATCTATCAACCAACTATCTATCTATCTATCTATCTATCTATCTATCTATCTATCATCTATCTATCTATATCATCTCATCACTGTCCGTTTGCCGGCAGGGATCAGAGACATCCTGACAGCAGGAAGTGTGATGCAGACACACCACTCTGGGAGCTCTGCAGAGAGCCAAACTCAACTTTATTGGGGGTTGCAGTGCACTTACATACAGGTGAGTAAACAGGATGATAGGATGGTGTGGGCTTGTAGATGTGGGACATGTGGATTGGACAGGAGAACCTCAGCTCAGTGCAGACCACTCCCAGCTCAACAGATGTGGTGGTCACGTTAGTCTTGCACTTATCCAGAGCTAGGTGATTTGCCCTGTCCAGAGGCCTCCCCCTCCTCACTAACTTTCCCCAATACTATCTATCTAGCTAATCTTCTGTCTATTTGCTAATTGTAACAGCTGTATTGTCTTTATCTTGATTCCTCCTAGGTTAATCCTCCCTTGACCTGATCCTTGTAGTGTTCTTTGCCTTCCCATTCCATTTAGCGAGGGATAAAATATGTTCAACACTGTATATATCCAGAGAGGGCACTAAGTAGTCTACCAACCAAAAGCTGGAGATGAGCTTTCAAAGAGTACCTGTAGTTTGAACAATCCACAAACCTGACAATCTAACAGTGCGCATAGTTAAGATTCTAGATGTTGTTGTTATTGTTATGTGCTGTAGACTTGCTTGAAACTCATCGTGACCCTATGTACAACATCCCTAAATCCTGCTCTATCCCTTGCCAATTTTATTGTCTCCAACATGCCTATCCCCATTGATTGACTGAATCAATCCATCTCATTGAGGGTCTTCCTCTCCTGCACTGCCGCTCCACCTTCCCAAGCATGACTTCCCTCTCCAATGACTGGTCACTCCTTGCGTATGTCCAAATTATGTCAAATGAAGGCTCAGAATCCTTGCCTCCAAGGAGCATCCTGGCTTCACCCTCTCCAGGATGAACTTGTTTGTTTCTCTAGCAGTCCATGGTATATTTAATACTCTTCTCCAGCACCAAAGCTCAAAGTCATCAACTCTCCTTCTGTCATCCCTAGTCATTATCCAGCTCTCTGATGCATAGCAAGTAATGGCAAAGACCAAGATTATAGATACTCTAAGGAAAAGAGCAATTCAACAGAAGATATTATGGTTGTTGAGTGTTACCAAGTTGAAATTGACCAATCGCTGATCCTCTAGTGGGTTTTCAGAGGTTGTAAATCACACTGGAGGAGATTACCCATCTTTCACCTGGAAAACAACTGATATCAACTTCCTGCCTTTAAATTGGCAGCCCAACTCTTTACCCTCTAGGCCACAAAAGCTCCCATCAAGAGATGTTAAAATAGATTCCTACTGATCCTATAAGAATTATGACTTGAGATCATGTCTTATACTTGTGATTTCAGGATTTTTGGGGACTAAATGAATGATCCGTTCACAAATGACTGGTGTTTCTGGATCAAAATAAAAGACAGGAGGCTGAAATTTTACTTTCCCAGTTCACCTATCATTCTTTCGACTTTTCCCACCCTGAGTCACAGACTGGCTGAGGCAGAGCAAAATTTAGCAATATCAGCTTTTCACAATCTGGCCATTCTCTCTTGGCTTCACCCTTTTTATTCATCACTCACTTGCCCTTGATTACCTAAATCTGCTCTGAGTCCCTAGCTTCACCTGCTCTTGGTCTCTGGAGAACACTTGTGATTTAGACTTTCTCTTCAGGGGTTCACTATTTGTGGGAGTTTATCAGAGTAAAGCAATTCAATAAGAGGTGCTAATGGCAATTTTGATAAAATAAATTTTGACAAAATGCTTTGCTTCTCACTGATACAGCTGCACCATCCATGATCTTCAATTCCAAGCCTGAGGCAGGCCAAGGAGGGGCAGTTGGGTGGAAGAAATGGTGTTAGAAAGGTATTCTTGTTAGTTGCACATAAAATGGGACAAAATGTGTACCAGCCTTATGACCAGTTGTAACAGTTTTGTTGTTGTTTTTGAAATTTCTTTTCAAATCGTAATTTTATTAACAATTTACAGAAAGGCTGAGTTTTCATTCATTCATTAATGCACATTTTCTTCCCTTTCTTTCCCCTTATTTCAGTTCACTATTCAATGTACTACTTCTTGTTCCTGATTGTTAATTGTCATACATATAGTGGCTAATTATATATTCCTTTCAGACAGTCCTTTCCTTCATCTGTTCCAGTGCAGTGTTTATGATCTACATCCACTGTTAGACTGTTCTTCCTACTCCATCCATGTCAATCCTATTTTTAATTATAATCCTATGCATTTGTCCTTCTATGACTGAGATATTTCACTCAGTATAATGTCTTCCAGACTCACTCATGTTGTGTAGTGCTTCACAAGTTCATTGTTTTTCAATATTTGGTAATATTCCATTGTACCACATTGTACCACAGTCAATACAGCAATAAACATGGATGTGTAATGAACCATTTTTTTTCATTGGCTGATTTTTGTTTTCTATTTTATTTTTTTTATTGCTATTTTAATGAAAGTTTACAAAAAACTTGGATTTCGGTTCATTCATTGTTGCACATTTTCCTCCCTACCTCCTTTAGTTAACTTTTCTCTTTAAAAACATTGTTTCACTGTTGCACAATTTTCTATAAAGTTAAAGTAGCTTTTCACTGGTCTTTTCTCTAGTCTATCTTAGTCTGAACAGCTCCACTGAAGCCTGTTCAGTATTGCAGCATCTTAAAGCCTCCACAGTCAGGCAGGCTGCTTGGCTTCCGAGGTACATTAGGGGAAAATGGGACCAGGTCTCCACACCGAATATGAAAATCCCACCACTGCTTTATGTTGTTTTGGAGGAGTATCTTCTAGACCTCCACATCTCATGGTGTTTGGTTTCTTATGGCTGGAAATAAAATTAATTTCTTAACTGGATTTTGGATGCAGGGGAAACCCTCTGATCCCATAGGTTTGATGTCCCATTTTCAAATTTTGATGTTTATCAGAGTTCAGCATGGCTCAGCTATTTTTGGTACTAAAAGGTGGGCCAGAGATAGCATAGAGGGACTTGGGGAGGCAGCTGCATTCAATCTTTCTCTGGACATTAAGCAATTCCCCATTTTGGACCTCAGTTTACTTTACTTTTTTCAACATTATGTATTTGTGAGGAGTGAGTGTGTGTGTGTGTGTGTGTGTACACACGCGCAAGTTTAAATGTACAGGTGCCCATGTGTGTGAACCTAATCTTTGGGGTTGCAATCTGGTCTTTACTGTTGACGGTTGTGTCCACAATAAGAATGATGTTTGATTCATAAAAGGTTCTTAGATATACAAATTGTTGAATGATTCTCTGAAATAAAGACAGAAATGAGATTATGTCTACTGCCCCACTTAGCTAATGCACTCTGTGAGGCACCCACAAAGGTCCATGTGATTGGTGGCACGCTTGTCTTGTCACTATTCTGTGCCATTCTCCATTTGATAGCTCTATTGTCAAAAACAGAGCTCTGGTAATGTTGTCTGTACAGATCTGTGCTGCTAACTTACAAAGTGCTTCGAATCCACTGGTGGGTCTTTGTGAAAAAATGCGCAGTCTTCTCCTGGGTGATTGAGATATAATCTCTGGGAAAACCCACTAGAGTGACAGTTATGAGTTAGCTCTGACTTGACAGCAATGACTTTGAGATCTCCCATAACAATTGCTTTGGTATTGACAGCCTTTTTAAGAAATTTAGTAAGCAGAGCTTCCTAGCAGGGTGCATTGTTCACATTCAGTTGTGTTGCTTGGTGTAAAGGGCTGTGCTCACTTAGAGTGCAGGGCAACAATGCCTAAAGCACTGTGTTACTGCCAACCTGTGAGCCAGAGCAACTACTTGAAACATTTTACTGCTTCCTGCTCAGGTCTACTCTTCAACTATAGTCTTGGCTCTTGTTGAAAGTCCTTAAAAAATCTTTACAAAGCCCCATGAAACACCACTCACGAAGCTACAAGCGCCCACCAAAACACTGACAGTATTGAATTTACCAGAAAATGTCGCGGTCCTGGAAGCAGAAAGCAGGATCAGATAGACACAAAGGAGAAAGTGAGGGGTGTAAAAAGCAAGGTCAGAGGCTGCATGCTCTTGGGAGATGCTTCCTGAGAGGTCAAAGGATTTTAATCAATCAGGGCAGCTGGAGAGCAGAAGTCAGAAACCTCACATAAAGTTCTTGAAAACCCTGGCTCACAGGCTGCAGAAGAGCAGAAGAATCAAATCTTTCTGAATGAATTGGCAGAGCAACTCTGAAGAGGAATGGGAGTTGGAATGGCTCTGATATGTAGGGTTGACACAGGAGATGGTCAATGTGGGGACACAGGACTCCTACTCAGTCCAAGAAGACCACATAAAAAAGTAAGCACATTCTTTTCTTAGCCTCTAATAAAACAAACAAACAGAAATATCTAAACTCTTTTGAGTGACACCGGCAGCAGCACTCCATTAACCTTGAGGGGAATGAGTATGGAGGGAGCACAGAGGGTGCAGAGGGAGGGTGCTATCCTGGCATGGCCTTGCTTGTGCATTGCTTGTACTGGAGCTGTTCAGACCTCAGTCTCCCTTCAGGTCCACACACAGGTACAGAGCATGCTGTGTGCTGGACTCCTGCTCAATACACAGGCTTTCATTTATTTCTTTCCACAATCTCATGATTTCATTGCTCTCCCAGCCCTTGGATTGGACACTCCAAATGGGCTCCAGCTTCAGTGGATAAATTGTGTGCACTGAGCTGTATGTGTACAACAAGGGACCTTTCTTTTTTCACGCATTGTACATTATGGGCTGCTGGAGGTCTTGAGTATGATCTTTGTGTAATGATGGGAAAATAAGTTTATAACAGTGAGTCTGAAAGGGCTAAATATTAAGAATAAAGCTTAGATAAGGAGTACATAGATAACTCTGTTCCATTCCTTAGCTGTTAATTGTCCCTGTGGGTTCTGACTCATAGAGTAACTGTAAGTTGACTAAAACCAAATGATTGCCCAGTTCTGCAACATTCTCACAATCGCTGCTATCTCTGAGCTCAGTGTTGTAGCTGATGTCTTAGTTTAACTCGTTGATGGTCTTCTTCTTTTTCAATAACCCTCTACTTCACCAAACATTATGTCAGGGCCTGGTTCCGCCTACTGAGGTGTCTAAAAGAAACAAAACTAAGTCTTGTTATCTTTGTGTCTAAGGAACAGTCTTGTACTTTTCCCAAGTGTAATCTTATTGTCTTTTTGTTATTTTTAGATGATGTGGAGTCCATATTGATTCATAGTGACTCCTTGTACAAAGCTCTACCAGTTCCTCTGCTATCCTTACAATCTCTGATATGCTAAAACCCGCTATTGCCATCAACATTCAAAAATCACTGCTATCAAGTGTAATCCACTCCTTTTGAGCCTCCATTAAGTTTCTGAAGCTGTAAGTAATTTTAAAAATATTTTTATTTTATTATTTTTTGTGTGTGTTCCGTCAAATATGATCCAACTGGTATAGGAGGAGATTGCCTCTCTTTCTCCAGCAGAGCATCTGGTGGATTCTGTAGCTGTAAGTCTTAAAAGAGGAGACTACCTATCTTTCTCTCACAGAGCAACTAACAGCAGAAATGTACTGTCTTTTCAAAATTAGCAGTGGAATACCCACCAGAGCTCCTTATCCCTGCCTTCTCGTTGTCAGAATCAGCTCAGAGCTGATCCTTCAACAGGTTTTCAGAGTCTGTAAACCACATGGAAGGAGGTTGTCCATTTTCCTCTCTATTGGATTGTAATTGTATGGCTTTTGGTTGGTAGTGCAACTCCTTACCACTAGCTCTCTGAGGACCTTATTGATGCCTTAAACACTGACTAATTCAAAAATTACTCATTTTTAGAACTCTGTGAATATTTATTGACCATATACTCTCTCTATCAACAGATAGCCTGGTAGGGAAAATAGACATTGCAATGAGACCCATGTAACAGCAAGAGAGATTACCCAGTTTCTGTGGATAAGAAATGTATATGATAGGTCTGAAACTCATATGGTCAAAGCAGGATTAAATTTTCCATTTAAAAAGCTTAAGAACTTGCCATATTCAAAATACTAAATGAGGCAATTTAGAATAGAGTAAATTAGACATCTTTTCTAACTGCAGGAAACAAAGGTTACCGGGAGAGATAATCTAAAATTCTGTCAAGGTTATCTGCAGAAAATCATAGAAGAATGGGCAAAAGAGCTTGTGGAGAGGGGTCTTTGTTCCTAGCCATGGTCAGTAGGATGCCTCGACAGACAAGGCAGTATTTGAGCCTGGCTATATGTCAGAAGAGACTCTGAATACTGCACTAGAGAAGCCAAAACAAAGAGAGAAAAAAAATCAAGATATTAAGGAGCTGAACAGAAGATTTCAAAGGGTAGCTTAGAAAGACAGTGCTAAGTATTATAATGAAATGTTCAAAGAGCTGGAGTTGGAAAATCAAAATGGGCAAACTCACTCAGCATTTCTTAAACTAAAGGAACTGTAGAACAAACTTAAGCCTCGAGTTGTAATATTTAAGGATGTTGTAGGCAGAATGCTCAATGACCATGAAAGCTTAAAAGAAGGTGGAAGGAGCACACAAAGTCATTATACCAAAAAGTATTGGCTGAGAGAGAAGAATTTCATAAAACAACATATGATCAAGACCTAACAGTGATAAAGGAGGAAGTTGAAGCTATTCTGAAGGTACTGGCAACAAGCAAGCCCCAGGAATTGACAGCATACCAACTGACGTATTTTAACAAAAAGAAGCTGCCCTGTACACACTTGCTAAGTTGTGCCAAAAAATCTGGAGGACAGCTACCTGGCCAACTTACTGGAAGATATCCAAATTTATTCCCATTCCAAAAAAGGTGATCCAACAGAGTATAGAAATTACGGAACAATATCATTAATATCACAAACAAGCAAGATCCTGATTTAAATTATCTAAAAATGACTGGAACGGTACATCAACAGAGAACTGCCGGATGTGCTGGCTGGGTTTAGAAGAGGTTGTGGCACTAGGAAAAGTATTGCTAATGTTATATCTTAGCTGAAAGCAGAGATTACCATAAGAAGACCTATATGTGTTTCATTGACTATGCAAAGACATTTGACTGTGTGGATTACCCCAAACTACAACTAACTTTGAGAAGAATGAGAATCCCAGAACACTTGATTGTGCTATGTGAACCCTATGCTTTGACCAATAGTAGTTGTCAGAACATATCAAGGAAATAGTGCACAATTCAAAATTAGAAAAGGGATTCATTCTATTTTTATACCTTTTTGATCTGTAAGCAGATCAAATTATCCAGGAGGCTGTGCACTGTGAAGAGAGGAATGTGGCATCAGGATTGGAGGAAGACTCACCAACAACATGCATTATGCAGATGACACAACCTTGCTTGCCAAAACTGAGGAGGTCTTAAGGCAATTGCTGCAGAAGCAACCTTCAATATGGATTGAAGCTTAACATCAAGAAAATAAAGATTCTTACCATTGCGCCAATTGGTAGCATCATGATAGACGGTGAAGAAATTGTGATTTTTCACAGCTCCAGTTTACTTGACTCCACAATCAACACTCCTGGTGCCAGCATCCAGCAAATCAAAAGACAAATTGCTTTCAGAAAATCTGTTGTCAGGTACTTTTCCAGATTACCGAAGTAAGGAAGAACAATAATGTCAGTCTAGAAACTAAAGTGTGTCTGAACAAGGCCATGTTTTTCTCAATTACTTGCTATACAACAGAGAGTTGGACAATGACCAGGGATGACAGAAGAAGAATCAGTGCTTTTGAGTTGTCATGCTGGAAAATATACCATAAATTGCTAAGAAAACAAACAGATCTGTCCTGGAGAAAGTAAAACCAGGCTGTTCTTTGGAGGCAAGAATTTTGAAGCTTCATCTGACTTTAAAGCTTCATTTGACATAATTTGGGTATGTTTCCAGGAGGCACCAGTCCTTGGAGAAGGACATCATACTTGGAAGGATGGAGGGACAAGGACAGGAAGTCCCTTGATGAGATGGATTGACTAAGTAACCAGGGTAATGGGGGTTGGTGTATCAGAGACAATGAAATTGGATCAAGAAAGAGCTGTTCAGAGCTGTTGTACACAGGATCACTATGAGTCTCAAGTGACTCAATAGCACATAACAAAAACAACATATATAGTTTAGGGAGTTCTGGTGGCCTTTGGGACTTTTCGGGAGCTGCTAGATTCTACAAAGGTTTGTTTTCTGGTTCTGGTGAAGCTTGGGTGTGGAATGTTTCCTTGGGTGTGAGCTGATTGGTTTTGGCCTCCTATTTAAGAAGACAGTCACCAGTTTGGGGATGGAATCCAGTTTAGGAAGTTGCCTGGTGACACTAATGTGTCAAAGATGGTAATAGTTATCTATGGTGGACAGTGTTTAGTGAGCTCCCTGATTAAAAGAAGCTTGGAAGCAGGAGTGGCATCCACTTCCGTAAGTAGCTTCCTCCAGAAATTCTATGAGCTTGGAGAAACTATGGAAGTTATTCAAGTGTTAAGGTCTTTTGTTCATAGGGTTACTATGAGTCGTATACTACCTGATGGTACTTAACAACAAAAACAGTGGTAAGAAGCTGTGCTGTAATCCCAAAGGCATGTGATTGGAGTCCACCAATTGCTCCAATGGAGAAAGATGGGCAATCTCCTCCCATGTGATTAACTGCCTCTGAAAAACTGTTGGAGGATCAGCTATGGCTCAGTTCTGACTGCATGGTGCACAACAACAAAATATACTTTGGGGAGTTCTTGTGGCTTAGTGGGAAAGAACTGTGCTCCCAATGCCAAGGTATGAGATTCGAATCCACCAGTTGCTCTGCAGCATAAAGGTAGACAATCTCCTTTCGTGCAATTTTACTGCTTCTGAACACTTACTGGAGGGTTAGCTACATGTTAATTTTTACTTAGTGGTAAAAAATAACAACAAGAACATATATACTTTGAGCATGTTGTTGAGAGAGCCTAGTCCTTAGAAAAAGATATCAGACATCATACTGAGGAAAGTAGAGGGTCAGTGAAAATGAGGAATATTCTCCATGAGGTGAGTTGATGCTGTGACTATTATGATGGACTTGAGCATGATGAAAATAGTGACATTGGTATAGGATAGGTCTAGGTTCAGATCTGTTGTTCTTGGGGTTACTAGGTAACATAGTTGGCTTAATGGCACCTATTAACAACAACATAGGGAACCCTGGTAAGTTAAAGACCATTGCATATCTGATATTTGAATCCAGCAATGACTGTGTGTGGAAGAAAGATGAGCAATCTCTTCATGTGTGATTTATGTCCTCAGAACCCCAGTGGAGGGTTAGTTATGAGTCTGTTCCAACTTGGCAGCAATGAATTGAGGGCTTTAAAGGACTTCTGGTGACATTATGAATACTATCTTAGGCTCCTAATCGAAAGATCAGTGATTCTATTATCTCAAACGCTCAAAAAGAAAAAAAAGATGAACAATTTTCTCTGCTAAAGAGTTACATCCTGGGAGACTCAATGATTTGGTTGTATTTCATAGAAGTTAAATGATTTATAATATGGAAGTTTCTCAAGCTCAAAAATTTTTCTATGTGAATAATAAAGCATACTAGAGGACATGTCTGTGTATATCTAATCACTCTTTCTGAAAAAAATATAGCCTATGTTTAGAGGAGAGAAGTCCCAGTGATACGGTGGTTAAAATCCTTGCTTACTAATTGAAAGGTTCATTTAAACTCATCATTTGGGAGAAAGATGAGGCAGTCTGCTTCTGTAAAGATTTATAACTGTAGAAACCAAAAAAGACAGCTCTGCTTTGTCCTACAGGGTTACTGTTAGGCTGGAATTTATGAGACTGCCATGAATTTTGGGATTTGACTTAGAGGAAAGCTGGATAATGAAATTGCAAGTGATTTCCTTTATTTGTTTAGCTTATCAAAGCCTACATTCCTGTATGGAGTCCTTTGGGTGGTGGATGATTGTTAAACAGTCACCTGCAGAGCTGAACATTTGGTGGTTCAAATTCATCTAAAGTCTCCAAGAAAATAGGCCCAGTGATCAGCTTCCTAAAAGTCCCAATCTCAAAACGCTCATGGAGGACTTCTGCTCTGCACAAGTGTGGCTCGGATGAGTGAGTCAGAAACCTCTCAAAGGCAGCTAACAATGGTTCCTGAAAGGCAGGAGGTACTGCTGTGGATGCTGCTTCTTGACATCCAAGTGTTCATAACAGGAAGTACCTGGAAAAACAATTCAAAAGTCTCTGCCTCTCTTCAACTCTCTCCTCATCCTTGCTTCCTTTGCTCTTCTTGCAAGATCCAGCTGTGGAAGACAAATACTGCGCACTCAACCTCAATTTATGGTGACTCCATATTTTACAGAGCAGGCTTGAGCTCCATAGGGTTTTCCTCCTACCTAAGACTTAAATGAAATAGTGTCTCTACTTTAGCAATTCTTTCTCCCACTCTGTAACTTAAAAAACAAATTAATGTATTAATTTAACAATTTGTTCATAGTATAAGAAATTAAAGGTTCATTTCCTTCATTACTGCTGATTTTTAAAAAAATACTAGTTTATCTACAAAATTCTAGTACATTATTTTCGAATACACATTCTTCCAATTTTCCTCACCCCACCCATCAAATTGTACAACCCTATGATTAATCCCCTCTCCCCCTGCACATCCTCATCCCCCTGCTTCCACCCTCCTGGATCCTTACACTCATTCTACAATAATGGTTTTATACAATATTTGTCCTTGTAGGACTGAAATAGTTCACATGCATAACACTCTTCAGTCCCTCCCAAGTTAGGTGATAATTTACAAAATCCTTGTTCCTGTGTGCTGCATATTATTACATTCTGTGAATGTACCATAATTTCTCAATCCATCTGTTTGTGATTGGACATTTGGACTGTTTCCATGTTCATGCAATGGTGAATAATGCTGCTATGAATATTGGTGTATAATTCTTCGCTTATGCCTCAGTTCTCATTTCGTCAGGGTATAATCCAAGTAGTGGAATAGCTGGGTCATATGGAATTTCTATATTCAGCTTTTTAAAGAAGTGCCAAACTGCCTTCCAGAACCACTCAGCATCCAGTTTCATTCCAGACCTTGGTTTGCAAGAAAACTCTGTGGCTTCTAACCTTCTACCTTAATCCTTGGGTTTTTGTTTTGTTTTGTTTTTCTCTTCATTGAGCACAAAGGCAACTTAGTTATGCTGCTGACTCCAAGGTGGTGCCTTTCTGGTAATTTCATTCCATGGGGGAAAGATGGACAATCTTTTCCTGTGTGACTGATTAATGGCCTCAGAAAACCCTCTAGAGGTTCAGCTGCTAGTTAGTTTTAGCTAGACAGCTGTGATGTGCTGGTGGTAGAACTTACACATGTCTTTTCAGTGCCTCCATGTCACATGGTATCAGGTGGACTAGGAATGAAGGATTTCTGAGAGTCTCTAAGCATTTCAGTTATTGCCCTGTGTTCGCTGAAATCTCAACCTTCAACTGCACAGACGTGAAAGAAATATGTATCACACTTCATGGAAAACAATAGGCATTCCACTTAAGAATTTAGTTTTGCCAATTTAGCCCTTTCTCAACAAAAGCCAATAATTGTTGTGGGGGTTTTCTGTTTGTTTGTTTGTTTTGGGTTTTTTTACTCTTATCCAAGGATAGGAGTCCTGGTGGCACAATAGTTAAGCAAACAACTGACTACTAAATGAAATCAAGCCTTTGAACTTATCAACTTTCTTCATGGAAGAAAGATGAGACAGCTTCTGTGAAGATTAATCTTGGAAATACGACAGAGCAGTTCTATTCTGTCTTAGAGGATTGCTGGGATTTGGAATCTACTTGATGGTTTTTGTTTTGGAAGTCAAGGGGTTAGTATATTACCAAACAAACCAGCAATGCCCATTGCCATTGACCTGATTTTATTATGACTGTACAGGCCCTACATGGCACAGTGGAACTGCTCCATAAGGTGTCCGGGGCAGTTTTAATATTTATGAAAGCAGACAGCCACATCTTTCTCCTGAAAAGTGACTGGTGAATCTGAACTGCTGACCTTTTGGTTAGCAGCCTACTTACTGTTTAACCATTGTACAATGAAAGGCCCTTTAGTAAAATTTAATAGTTAGAGGATAAATATTATAGGCTTTTCAGGCTTTATGGTCTCTGTAACATCAACATCACTCTGTCATCATTGTCTGAAAAAAGTCAAGGGATATATAAGTGATTGAGAATAGCAGTGTTTCTATAAAACTTTATTTATTTACAAAGAAAGGTGGCAAGGCAGATTTGAATCATGTTGAGTCTTGATGAACTCAAGATTTCTCTAGTTTCCTGAGTCTCATCACCAAAAAAATAAAGAATATGTGGAGGACTTCCAAGATCATTTAGTACTACTCGTTTCTTTATGGAGAGAGAAACTGATTTTACTGAGGATATACACACATTCGTTAGTAGCTATACAGAGCCTCAGCTCCCTGTCTTGTGATCTGCTCATCCTTCTTCTGTTTTCTTCTTGCCATTCACTGGTCAAACGTTTTGTGAGAATGACTAAAAAGCACAAACTCACTGTCTGTGAGTCAGAACAGACTCATAGCTGGCCATTCATTACAGATTATCCATCATTCTCCAAAGATGGCTTACTTTTTATAAGTCCAGGTGATTAGGTTCTGATGAACATCGTCCTTCACTACTCTGTTTTCTTGCCATCTGTTTGGAAGGTCATCTATTACACTCAGTACCAACCTCCCCCCAATAAAACAGGGCTCAGCTTGTCGTAGTAAATTGACTATGATCAGTTATGTTGTTAAAATGAAAATTGAGACCAAAGTCTTGAAGCTAGCTAAATGGGTACAGTTATCTTGGCTGTTTTTCAGACCACAAGGCTCCACACCCTCACTCTGACAAGCTTCTTGGAAAAGTCCATCTATTGTTCTAGGGAATTTGGCTTAAAAAGGCTGGAGATGGAGCAGCACAAATCTGCCCTCCCTCCACATCCAGTATCTGTGTCTTTGAAGAGCCCAATCTTAGGGTTGCCCTGAGGCCTTGCGGCCCCAGAAGATGAGTAACAAAAGGTTTTGAGGAACCTCTCATAGGAGAACAGAAGAAAGACTGTTATTTTCTCTGAATCTGAGTGTTATTTTCTCTGAATCTGATCAATAAAGACTTCACTCTATTGTGGTTGTTCCAGTCTTGGTCAGATTAAGAACCTCCCCACACACAATAATATCCCTATTTCAGGATACTAAGAAAGCTTACTGCGCACTGTGAGTAACCCTCCAATGCTAACAACTCTCACTTATTGAAAGTGAACTTAAGAAATTTTGGGCTTTCTAAAGGAGAACAGCAAAATAAAAGTAAGTGATAGAATGTCCTTGAGGACTTTCATCTTTTTATCCCCCCTCATCTTTGAAGATAATTCCCATTCTGAAATTAATTGAGACTGACCCACCAGTTACAGCCTTTCCTCTTCCTCTCCTCTCCTCTCCTCCCCTCCCCCAGACGCACATCCAAATTGTCAATATATCCTGAAAACTCCAACCCCAAATTTGCTTTTGTGGTTTTCAAAATCAAAACATATGATCAGATTAAAAGAAAAAAATGAGCTGAGGAATATGCTCTCCTTTATTGGACCTGTCCCTATTCAGATTGGAAAAGAAATGGTAAAACAAATTATTTTCCTCTATAAGGAAAGGGGGAAAAAACCCTACAACATTGCCAAAGGGAGACAAATAAAATGGTTTGACAGGTGCAAAAAGCTTGGAGGTGTTGAGCGGGTAAGGCTTGTTCCTCTGTTATGCAGTGCAGACCTGAAAATGAATAAAAATATTTCCCAAACACTCAAAGATGTTCTGTGTGTGTGTCAGAAAGACAATGCAGGGACAGGCGTGATGGGGCATATACGACGTGGCCCGCTGCCAGGTCTCTGAACAGCTGTGTGGTGCGTAAGAATTACAGCAGCTGTATTTAAACTAGAAATTAAATCTCCTTTTATTTAATGTGCACAGTCTTTTTAGTTATCAAAAAAGGAAGCATTAGCAATTAGGGAATGTATATTTCATGGACGACGTTGGATGTGCTGTTTTGTTTGGGATGTCTATGATCTCTGATTCTAAAGCAAGGGAGACGGCGGGCAGCAACCAGGTTTCTTGAAAGAGAAAGAGCTTTTTTACTACCTTTCCCTTTGTTTGCAGATATATCCTTATTCGTGTTTTGAGGAAGGGCTGAAGAGACAGCCATAATTTTGATCCTTCATTGCTTTTGGTTTTAGTTTTGAATGTTAAGTTTGGAAATGAAGGAGTGAGGAGAACAGGAGTGGAAGAAAGAAAAGAATTAAGAGAGAAGCAAAGATAGAGAAAACGAAGAATAGAAGAACTGGGAAAAAGAAAGAACTGGAGAGAAGAGAAAGGGAGAGATGATATATACTCATAGCATCTACGTAGGCATATGAGGTAAAATTACTCATCTTTAGTTTGCTTGGCTCCATAGTCAACAGTCTTGCACCAGCAGCCAGGAAATTAAAAGGCGCATTGCCATGGCAAAGTCTGCTGTTAGGGACTTCTCCAAAGTACTGAAGAGCAATGGTGTCTCTCTGGAGACTAAGGTGCGTCTGATACATGCCATGGTCTTTGCAATCACTTGTTATGCATCAGAGAGTTGGACAATGACCAGGGAGGATAGAAGGAGAATTGATGCCTTTGAGCTGTGGTGCTGGAAAAGAGTATTGAAAATACGATGGACTGCTAGGAAAACAAACATATTTGTCCTGGAAAGGTTAAACCGTGTGGCTCCTTGGAGGCAAGGATTCTGAGGCTCCATTTAACATACTTTGGACATGTTGTGAGGAGAGACCAGTCCTTAGAGAGGGACATCATGCTTGGGGGGGTGGAGGGACGGCACAGGAGAGGAAGGCCCTCTATGAGGTGGATTGATTCAGTGACTGGGATAATTGGAATGGGAGTGTCAGAGACAGTGCGATTGGCACAGGACAGAGCGGAGTTTAGGGCTGTTGTACATAGGGTCGCTATGAGTTGCAGGCGACTCGACGGCACATAACAACAACAACATGGGTAAAATGTGATGGTATGACTTTTGAAAACATCTTTGAAGGCTTCTGAAAACTTGTATTTTAGCTAGATGGTTAAGTAATTATTTGTTATTTGATGCAAGTGAGTTAACTATGACTCAGTGATCCTATGAACAACAAATCAGAACCTTGCCCTATCCTGCATTATTCTCATGATCTATATTCATTATTCCAATCACTGTATCAATCCATCCTATTGAAGGTCTTCTTTCTCTCTCTCTAACTTTCCTGGGATGATGTCTTTTCCCAAGGATTGACCCCTCCAGACAATATACCATAAGTACGTGAGATGAGGTTTCAGCGTCCTTGCCTCTCAGGAGCACCCTGGTTCTACTTCCTCCATGACAGCAGTAATTATTTCTGCAGTACAAGATTTTGTCCTTTGTGATTCTCACCTCATCTCTAGTGATCCTCCTACTCACCAGCCAGTGAAAGAAGATGAGGAAATGAGAGTAATGAAGAACAGAGAAGAAGAGAGTAAGAAAGACACTGGGAGGGTAATATCTTCTGAGACACTGGCCTTGAGTTTGCAGTTCTCTAAAGATTTATCTGGGCTATGGCTCTTTCCTTTTCCACTCTCGTTTAAAACTTGATTTTTGGTGATGTTGGATCTCAGGCTCAAAATATCTAGAATACGTGAAACAGCTATATGTGAACCAAGCTATTTCTTGGTTATTCATGACAGTAACAGAGACAGTCATTTCTTCAATAGTTTTTCTTTTGCACTAGGGTTGGGTTTTTTGTTTTTTTTTTTTTGGTTTTGTTTTGGGGTTTTTTTGTTTGTTTTTTTCCTAGTTTCCACTTTCACGAGGACTATGAAGACCTCGTGAGTTAGACAGATGTGATTTGACTGATGAAGAAACCAAGCCTGTCAGTAAAGTATCAGTCAAGAAAATAGAAATTTCTCTAGGTTTTCTCCAGAGGTTTCCTCCTCTATTTACACAGGAAGTTGTTTATAAAACTGGTGGAAGTGCCAGAAAGTCAAAACAGGATAGGGAAGCAAACCAGAGATTCACAGCAACAGAAATCTATACTCGCCACTCAAGTTAGAAGAAGAACACAAGAGAGAGGTGGTGGTGTTGGAGCTGAAGACAGGAGCACCTAGCAAGAATTAGAATCACAGGAAATGGCAGCCAGATAAATCTCAGGAAGTTGCATAAAAAACTATCATGGTTTTTCCTTTCTGCCATCCTCCAGTTTCCCTCCAGCATTTCCCACTGGCCAAATTCACACAGTCCAGGGAAGAAGAAATCAGAGAAATTACGATCTTTGAGATATAGTTAGAGAACTATTGGGCATTGTTGTTGTTGTTGTTGTTAAGTGCTGTTGAGTCATAGGTGACTCATAGCGACCCTATGAATGAAGTACCTGAACACTTGTATAACTTTCATCCTTTCTCCAGGTTCTCAGGGTTTCTGGAGGCAAGTTATTTCACGAGTGGATGCCACTCTTGCTTCCAAGCTTGTTTTAACTGGGGCCCTCCACCACTGTCCACCATGGGTAACCATTATTGCATTTGACACATCAGTGTCAGTGTTCATCTTCACAGCAACCACGAGTTACCTCTATACAGGAAATGGGCAGACCAGGGCTATATGACCTAGAAGAATGTTTGACCCAAAACAATTAAAAATAGGCCAGAGGGCCAAAGATAAAATCACACACCTTTGGCTTGGTAGCATCATTTTTTGTCCACTAAGCCAACTCCACCATTGGATCCAAGGGAGAAAATGAGACAATCTCCTCCCAGGCTATTAACAGCCTCCAAAAATTCACTGGTTGTTGTTGGTTGTTGTTATGTACAGTTGAGTTGCTTGAGACCCATGGTAATCCAGCAGTTCTGAAGCCTGCCCTGTCCTCAGCCAGTCTCATTGATTCCAACATACCAACCCCCATTTCCCTAGTTACTGTATTAAGCTGTCTCATCTGGGGTCTTCCTCTCTTGTGCTGTCTCTCAGAAGAGCATGATGTCCTTCTCCAAGGATAAGTCCCCCCTGGCCACTTGCCCAAAGTATGTGAGACAAACTTCAAAATCCTAGCCTCCAAGGAGAAACTTGGTTTCACCTCCAAGACAGACCTAATTTGGTTTTTTGGTAATTTATGGTATGTTCAAGACTCTTCTCCAGCCCCATTACTCAAAGGCATTGATTCTTCCTCTGTCATTAGAGAGAAAACTTTTGGTTGGTTCTGACTCAATAGCAATGGGCAGGAAGACTGTGTTTGAATTTTGAGATACAGATCAGAACAGAGAAAGTTGGGGCCCTGACAGTAAATAAGAAGTTGGCTCGCATGCTGGGACCCAAAAGGGGTAAGTGGTACCAAATAAGTGACCCAGCTGACAAACACAGGTCTTACTAAAGTGACATAGTTAGCAAAATGTAGGCCTCCTAGTCTTATTCTATGACTTTTTTAAATGAAAATATTATTTTTCAGTCATGGTGAGATGTGTGATGCTTCTTACCCTGGTTTTTGCCTGTTGAATTACTTCACTTGGATGCATCTCATGCCTTTAATTAAGTCTGAGGTGGCAGACTATTGAGGAAGTGTGAGCTACAAGGAGTGAAGGGAGGTCAGAAGCAGGAACTTGAGCCGACCACCTTCACTGTCTTTCTAAGTCAGAAGGTGCAAGAAACCTTACTGGCTCTTTGCCAAACCTCACCAACCAAAGTTCCCAGTACATTATAGCCTTTCCTTTCGTAGCCAGCACACCTGAATCAAAATAGCAGTCAGGGATCATTTTTAAAATGGTCATATCATTTGAATATCTTCCTCTGTCAAAATTCTTTCCATGTCTATTGTCCATTTTGTAATTGGGTTGTCAATCTTTTTGTTGTGGCGGCCCAGTATTCTATAAACTTTTGTTATAAGACTCTTGTCTGAGATGGTATTACCAAATGTTTGTTCCCAGTCTATAGGTTTTCTTTTCATCCTGTTGGAAAAAGTTTTTGATGCATACATGGATTTAATCTTTAGAATGCCCCACAGCCCAAATGTCCAACCTCAAATGAATGGATTGAGAAATTACGGTACATTCACTCAATGGAATACTATCCAGCACACAGGAGCAATGATTTT
>NW_006399810.1:8223166-8250885 GCF_000299155.1 Elephantulus edwardii
ATACTATCCAGCACACAGGAGCAATGATTATTTTTTTTTTTTTTGTAAATTATTACCTAACTTGGGTGAAGCTGGAGAGCATTATGTTGAGCAAATTAACTCAGTCACACAAGGATAAATATTATATAAAACTATTATTGTAGAATGAGTATATGATCCAAGAGGGGTGGGGGAGGATGGAAGCAAAGGGATGAGGATGTGCAGGGGGAGGGATATTCCTGTTGAGTGTTCTTATCAGGGGAGTGTGTTGGATTTTGTCAAAAGTCTTTTCTACATCAGTAGAAATGACCATTTAGTTTTTATCCTTTGTTTTATTGATGTGATGGGTTACATTTATTTATTTATTTTTAATGTTTAACCATCATTGCATGCCTGTTAGGAATCTCTCCTAATCATGATGTATCTTTTGATATATTGTCAGATTTTATTGGCTAAGATTTTGTTGGAGATTTTTGCCTCTATGTTCATGAAATAGTTGTTTTTTAAATTTAATAAATATATCTAGACTTACAGGATCAATATGTACTATTTTAAAAACATTTACATGAGTATGCTAAACAGAATTATGTCATTTCTTTAAAAGAGTGTCCAGAAAATACTGCCTATAAAGATAGTACGATTTAATGGGGCCATCAACTCTCTAACAAGCCTCATTGAAGGATCTAGCCCTGATCCACGTCACAAGTTCTGATTTATTTGCCAAAATATCACACTTTTATTTTGCATTTATACAAAAATATGTACTCCTTTGGAGTTGTTAAAAGGCACTGGAGTAGAATTTAATGCCATGGAATTCCCACAGAAAAGATTTAAGTATGTTTAGGAAACATTTTCTAGCAGTGATGGCAGCTCTACTTAGAGAAAATGAGAACAAAATTCCTTGCAGCTGTTGACAGCTATGTTTAGTTGTGAAACATTCACATAAGGCAAAGATGTGAGGAAGAAGAAAAACTGAAGAAGAGTGTAGAAAATATGGTGGCATAATAAGAGTTGATTGTGGTTCTGAAGTGATATAGAAAGGCTGGGCTGGGGTATACAGTGGCATAAAAATAATAAAGATATTAATATCTCTCAAAAAATCCTTCAATCTGTTGTCACTGAGTTAATTCTGACTCACCGCAGCCTTCCGTCGTGCAGAGCAGAATGGCTCCAACAGGACTCTTATTATCATCTTTATGGATGCAAATGACCAGGCCTTTCTTCTACAGAACCTCAAATCACCAATCAAATTCAAACCACTAATCTTCACGTTAGCTAGTTGATCTCTAGGTAGACAAAAAAAAGAACAGACTTACAACTTTATTCTGAAAGCCATGAAGTTGTTAGTACTGAAGTGCTTTAAGTGAAGCTGTAACAGGATCAGGTGGTGTCTTTAGAAAGGTGTATGGACAGTGGACTTAAGGAAAGGACAGAATAGAAGCAAAGAGAGCAACTGACTCCTCAGGAAAAAACTAGGACCTCACGATGATTCAGAGGTTGGAAACCAAGGGATTAAGGGCAGGTGGCCTTTCAGAGAGAAGCCTCGGAAGGACACTGAGCCTCTTTCCTTGTAAAAGAATAGGACAGTGACCAGAAAGAGATGATGGAGATGAAGAAGAAGCAGGTTCAAACTAGTGCTGTCAATACAGCAACTTCTTCAAACAATGCTTTTCTGTTATCTACCTTGCCCCATTTTAAAAGACCATTTTGGTTTTAATTCTCCAAAGCACCTGACACTTTATAGCTCTTGGTAAAACAATCGCGGCACTACTAGGAGCAAGTAATTCTATAAGCAATACATTTTATATTTCAGAATTAATGGAGAGCTTTTAGATACTTGTTTAAAAAGTGTTCTATAGTCAATAAAAAGTCTATTAGTGAAAAACATACATTCCAATGAAAGAGTTTGTGGAAATGTTAACTGTGTGTATAAGATAAACTATAAATGTCTCTCTGATATTTTTGAAGTAGTTCTTTCAAATTTCTACTGTTCCAATTGGTCATGCCTCTTGATTCTAAGAAGCACAGGAAATATTCTGTAAGTGATAATTTACTGACACCAAATAAGTTTTCTTTAGCTACTCTACGAAGAAGCATTAGCCCTGGATGTACTTGGAAATATGTACTCAGGCCCCATATGAACCGCTAACTTCTGTAAATGAGGAAATATCCTTTAAAAAGTTCACCCCATTTATCTTTTTTCTTTGACCTTGTTTCCAATGTATATACCTCTGTAGAGGTAAACATTTAAGCTGTATCCAGTTGTTCAGTTATAATTGAAGGTTAGGAAAAAAGAAGCAGAATCACTGTGTGCTTTGTCGGTAGGGGAGAAAACACATAAGGCTGAGGCATGTTTGGGTGGGAGGACTTCAGAGTGTAGAACTGAATGGGGTGAAGGCAATTTCTCAGTGCTCTGGGAACCAGCTATGCTCACAAAGCTTTAAGCTGCATCTGTCTTCTACAGGGCTTCGAACCAAAAGCAAATCAAAACTGAAAGTGAAAAAGAAAAAAGAAAAAAAGAAAATGAAAAGATTTTCCACAGGAATGAAACTAAAACCCTTTAGGGATAGAAATGCCCAAAAACCAAACAAAAAATTCTACTAAACTGTTTTACAAACCCAAACCAGCATTCAAAAGCATTGTTTATTTATTTATTTTACCACACTAATTTTGATTCATGTGCAATTTTTAAGTTGACAGCAGGGTTTCTGGACCATTTCTGTTTGATTTGCATCTGGTGCTCAGGTATGCTGAATGTTCCCCAGGAACACGGCTCATCAGGGCATATTTCATTCCTTCAGCAATCTGTAATGCATACTCTTGGCAATAGGTAATGACTGCCATTACAGGAACTTCTTCAGGGTTCATAACTCTGCTCTATGCTGGACCTTTTCCACAAGAATGGGACCTGTACCCACCAAAGATATGAGAATTGTTCAGCCACTGAGAACATCAGAAATCTGAAAGAATCACTGAACTGCCTCAAGTTTCATGTGAAGAGACATGTGATAACTGAGTGTAAATATTTTAAAGACACTCTATTCACTTATTTTGGTTTTGACATTTAAATAGAAAATAGTGTACAATTTTTGATGATTCTTTTTTCTGGTTAGTCTCCACTTAAATGTTTGTATATGTTTAAATTTGGTCTTTATCTCACAAATTGAAATGTTAAAACATGAGCAACTAGTGAGAAGGAAATTGGTATTTCATTTACAACATACTATTATTTCTCTGAAAGCAACTTGATGGCAGCACTATGAAGTGAGATCTTTCTGCAAAAGGTGCTGAATAAATGTAGGAGAACGTTGTAAAATGGGAAATTGCATGGAAGAAATCAGCAAATCTTGTGACTATAAAATTGAAGTTAATTTGGTTTTTCTAATATACTGACACTACATGATTCAACTCAAATCTTCCAGTTGGAACCAACTCATAGCTTACCATAAACTGGGTTCTAAGAGGCTGTAAATCACATGAAAGGTGATTGGTCACCTCTTGGAGACACTGAAAGATTAAAACCACCAAAGAGGTGCCACCTTTGAGTTCATAGTGTTACTACCTACATACTATTCCATCAAAGCTGTAAGATAGATTAGAAACACTTTTATATACTCTGGCCCTAATTCATTTCAACACTTGTATTTTTGCATTTTATTCTTCTTATATCCCAGATTAAGACAGACTAGGAAGCAAGATTGGCCATTTACTTCTGAAATAATAAGTTTTAGAAAACCCTATGAACAATAGAGGAAAATGGGTGACTATACTAGAAATAGAGTCCAAACTGTAAGCTACTCCAAAATGAAGAGAAATGGCTACAAATATTCATTCATACTTGGAACTTGGAATGCATGAAGTATGAATCTAGGAAAAGTGGATGTTGTAAAACAGGCAATGGAGCACATAAAGATTGGCATTCTAAATATTAGTAAACTGAGATGGGCTGGCCCTGTTCACTTTGAATCAGACAGTCACATGACTGAGAATGAAAAATTGAAGAATGGTATTGTGGTCATAGTAAAAAAGAAAGTTTCAAGATCTATCTTGAAGTACAATACTGTGAGTGATAAGACACTATTCATGTGTATCAAAGGAAGAACTGTTAATGCAACTGTTATTAAAAAATATGCACCATTAACAAAAGTCAAAGATAAAGAAATTGTGGAATTCTACCAACTTTTTCAGAGAAGGATGGAGAATCTCCTCCTGTGTGATTACTGCCTCTGAAAACCCACTGGAGGGTCAGCCAGGTGTTGATTCCATCTCCATGGTACCCAACAACAACAGTCAACCTTTACAGTCTGAAATTTATCAAACATGAATAAAGATGCATTAATTTGTGTTTAGATTGCAAAAATTGGAAACAAATAAAACCCCCCAATGTGAATTGGAATTTATCGACTTAGGGACAGAAATGAGGCTAGAGATCGGATGACTGAATTTTGTATATTCAATGACTTTATTAATATCAAATATAATTTTTATACTGGCTTATCAAATATTTTTTAAATAAACACAAAGAGTAACTATACACAGAAGTCTCACCTGATGGACTGCATAGGAATCAGATTGACAACCTCTGGGCAAACAATGTTTGAAGAAGCACAATATCAGCAGTCAAAACCAGACAAGGTGCTGACTGCGACATCAGTTACTCAGTTGCAAATTGAAACTGAAGCTGGGGGGAAAGAACAAAAAAAAACCCAACAAAACCAAAAACCCAATAAGTCCATAGAACTAAAATGTAACCTTGAGTCTATCCCACCTGAATTTAAAAAGGAAGGCTCATCAATAACATGTATTAGGAAGATGTCACACCTTGCTTGCTGAAGGTGAGGAAGACTTGAAATGCTGCTGCAGATATCAATGACTATTGGCTTCAAATAGGATTATATTTCAACATCAAGAAGACCACAATCTTCATCACCACTGAACTGGTAAGCAGCATCATGATAAATGGAGAAAAAAATTGACATAGTCAATGATTTAATCTTACTTGAATCTACAGTTAGCACCCTTTGTTCCAGCAGACAGAAGATGTATTGCCTTTGGAAAGTCTACTGTCAAGGACTTCATTCAGAAATAATGACATCACTTTAAAGACCAAGATTTGCCTGAATAAGTGGGTCTTTTCACACATTTGCTATATATCTGAGAGCTAGAAAATGAATAAAGATGATGGAAGAACAATCTATGCCTTAGAGTTGTGCTGTTGTAAAAGAGTATTGAATATCCCATGAACTTCAAAAAGAATCAAGAGATAAGTCTTTAAGAAATTGCAGCCAGATTGTTCCTTAGAGGCAATAATGGCAAAGCCTCATCTCACATACTTTGGATATTTTGTTAGGAGGGGCTATTTTGTGGAACAAAACATCATGCTTGGAAAGGTAGAGGGCTAGTGAAGGAACAGAAAACCCTCAATTAGATTGAATGCAAATCAGAGATGATAAAAATGATAGGACCAGGTTCAGCTCCGTTGTTCATAGGGTCATTATGAGTCATACTCCCAGTGGCAGATAACAACAATACAGCATGTTCTTTATGTAAGCAAAATCTAAGACTTGTATTCTGCTGTAATATGGCTATGAAATGTGTACTAACGTGACTTACCTCTTGAATTCTAGAGTAGTTTGAGCCAGAGAAAATTCATGTCAAAAATTGTCGAGTAAGAAAAGATTGAGAATAACAGCACCTGAAAAACTGGCAACACAGTTATGATTTGTGATTATGCAATGAATATAGAATGGTACCTGATGCAACATCCAGTGAAAGAATATAATGACCTTGAATCTATTAAAGAACAAATTTGATGGTTTCCATATTCATGGACTAAGACCAGCCATTTTATATGACATAAAAAATAGCATCCATGAAAAGAGCAAAATGTCATTACAAAAGCAGAAAATCAGGAAAAGACCAAAATAAGTGTCAGAAGTGACTGATACTTGTTCTAAAATGTAAAGAGTCAAAACAAGGAGAAAGAATGTAAAGAAGGAGAGTTAAACAGATTTCCAAGGGAAATACAAGACAAAACAGAGTAATACAATGAAGTATGCAAAGAACTGAAGGTAGAAAACCTAAAGGGGAGAATAAGCTCAGCATTTCTCAAGGTGAAAGAACTAAAGAATCAATTTCAAGTCTTGAGTTGTATTATTAAAGGTTTCTTCGGGGGTGGGGAGTGCATAGTATATGATGCAGGAAGTATCAAAAGACGATAGAAGGAATACACATGTGTATTCCTTCCTGTACCAAAAAGAACTGGATGACACAAAGTGTATTCCTTCCTGTACCAAAAAGAACTGGATGACACAAAGTCTTTTCAAGAAGCACCATATAATGAAGAGCCAATAGGACTGAAGGAAGAAGTCTAAGTTTCACTGAAGGCAAAAAGTAAAAAAAATTGTTGTTGTGATGTGTCTTCGAGTCCTGTGTTATGCAGATGACACAACCTTCCTTGCTGAAACTGAGGAAGACCTGAAGCACTTGCAGCAGAAGGTCAAGGACTTTAGCTTTCAGTGTGGATTGAAGCTCAACATCGAGAAAACAAAGATTCTCAAAACTGGGCTTACTGACAGGATTATGAGACATGGTGAAGAGACTGAGATTGTTAACAGCTTTAGTTTGCTTGGCTCCACAGTCAACATTCTTGATACCAGCAATCAGGAAATCAAAAGATGAATTGTATTGTGAAAGTCTGCTGTCAGAGACATCTACAGAATACTGAAGAAGTAAAAAAATAAAGTCCCAGAAATTGATGGAATACTGGTTGATGTATTTCAGGATACAGATGCAACCCTGGAAGTGCTCACTAGTTTAAGATAAAAAATTTGCAACACTGAGCCAGTTGACTGGGAGAGAGCCATATTTGTTTTCATCGTACAAAGTGATAATTCAACAGACTAAGGAAATTATTGGACAGTATCATTAATATCACATTCAAGTAAAATCTGAAGATTATCCCAAAACAGCAATAGTATTTTCATTGACAGGGAACTGTCGGAAATTGAAGCTGTACTCAGAAAAGGCCATGGGATGGAACATATCAATACTGACGTTAGAAGAAACTTAAGTGAAGGCAGAGAATATCAGAAAGGTGCTTTTTATGTTATATTGATTATATAAACATATTTGTCTCTGTGGATTATAATAAATTATGGCCAACATTGAGAAGAATGAGAATCCCAGAATACTTAAATGTGTTCAAGGGAAACTATACATGAATTAAGAAACACTGTGTGTGTTAAAAACAGGAAAGACATATATCAGGGTTTTGTCCTTGATCTGTACCTATTCAATCTGTAAGCTAAGCAAGTCATTAGAGAAGCTGGACTATATATTGGAAGAATGTGGAATCAGGATTTAAAGAAGTATCATCAACAGCCGTTGTTAATAAGATAGCACAATCTTGTTTTCAGAAAGTGAAGAAGAATTAAAGCACTTACTGTAGAAGATCAAAGCCTTCAATATGAATTACATCTCAACATCAAGAAAACAAAAATACCACTGGACCAGCAGGCCACATGATGATAGATAGAGAAAAGAATAAACTTGTCAGGGTTTTTTTATGGAACCATTTTACTTGGTTTCACAATCAACACCGATATTAGCAGCAGTCAAGAAATTAAGACATGTTGCATTGGGAAAATCTGCTAGAGAGCAGGGATTGTTGTTGTTGTTGTTGTTATGTGCAAGTCGTTTGCAACTCATAGCAACCCTATGTACAAGAACCCTAAATGTCATTCTATCCTGTGCCAAACTCGCTGTCTCAAACACATTCATTCCCACCACTCCTCTCACAGAATCGATCCATCTCATCGAGGGTCTTCCCCTCCTACACCATCCCTCCACTCTCCCAAACATGATTTTCCTCTCCAAGGATCAGTACCTCTTTGCAACATGCCCAAAGTATGTCAGATGAAGCTTCAGAATCCTTGACTCCAGGGAACATTCTGGCTTCACTCTCTTCAGGACAAACCTGTTTGTTCTCCTAGCAGTCCATGGTATATTCAACACTCTTCACCAGCACCACAGCTCAAAGGCATCAATTCTCTTTCTATCATCCCTATTCACTGTCCAGCTCTCTGATGCATAACACACAATTGCAAAGACTCTAGCCTGGATCAGGTGCACCTTAGTCTCCAGCCTGACGTCATTGCACTTTAGTACTCTTGAGAGGTCCCTCACAGCTGACTTTCCCAATGCAAATCATCTCCTAATTTCCTGGCTGCTATTACCAAGAGTGTTGACTGTGGAGCCAAGCAAACTAAAACTGTTAACTATCTCAATCTCTTCACAATCCATACTGATGCTGCCAATTGGCCCAGTGGTGAGAATCTTTGTTTTCTTGATATTGAGCTACAATCTGCGTTGAAGACTGCAGTCCTTGACCTTCTGCAGCAAGCGCTTCAGGTCCTCCTCAGTTTCAGCAAGCAGGGTTGTGTTATCTGCATAATGCAGGTTGTTGATGATTCTTCCACCAATCCTGATGCCACATTCCTCCTTGTACAGCTCAGCATTTCAGATGATCTGTTCTGCATACAGATTGAAAAGGTATGGAGAAAAAATACATCCCTTACGGACCCCTTTCTTGATTTTGAACCATCCAGTGTCTCCCTCCTCTGTTCTGATGACTGCCTCTTGGTCCAAGTATAGGTTTCGCATTAGCACATTCAAATGTTCTGGGATTCCCATTCTTCTCAGAGTCAGTCACAGCTAGTTGTGATCCACACAGTCAAAAGCCTTTGCATAGTCAATGAAGCACAGATAGACATTCTTCTGGTATTCTCCGCTTTCTGCCAAGATCCATCTTACATTAGCTATAATATACCTAGTACCGCGACCTCTTCTAAATCCAGTCTGCACATCTGGCAGTTCTCTGTTGACATATTGTTCCAAATGTTTTTGGATAATTTTCAGCTGAATCTTGCTTGAATGTGATATCAATGATATTGTTCGATAATTTCCACACTCTGAAGGGTGACCTTTCTTTGGAATGGGAACAAATATCGATCTCTTCCAGTAAGTTGGCCAGCTGGCTGTCCTCCAGATTTCCTGGCACAACTTAGTGAGCACATCCAGGTCAGTGTCTGTTTGTTGAAATAAATCAATTGGTATGCAGTCAACTCCTGGAGCCTTGTTTTTTGCCAATTCCTTCACAGCAATTTGAACTTCCTCCTTCATCACCCTAGGTTCTTGCTCATATGTTATTTCATGAAATTCTCTGTGTCAGCCAGATCCTTCTGATACAGTGACTCTGTACTCCTTCCATCTTCTTTTCATACATCCTGGATCATTCAACATTCTACCCAAACTATCCTTAAGTATTGCCACCCATGGCTTGATTGGTTTAAAAGATTAAGATGTGCCTGATCCAGGCCATGGTGGTTTCAGTTGTTTCATATACATCTGAATGTTGGATAATGAATTGAAAAAAAAATCTTTTTAAAAAATGTATGGCTTTTTCATGTAATGATGGACATAGTACAATGGTGATTAATTGTATAAAACATAATGCATGGGGATGATTGTATGAAAAACAATGTGAATGGAGAATAATGTAAAATACAATAAATATGAACTTTGTGATCAAATCAATATAAAAGAAAAATTTTGAAAAAAATGAATGTCTTTGTGTTATGGTGTTGGTGACAAATACTGATAATCCATTAAGCAAATCAATCTCTCTTGGAGGAAATGCAATCTTGGGGCTACTTAGAAAAAGAAGGGGTGGCTGATGCCACATGCTGGGAGACACCACTGCTGATGCCATATGCCAGAGACACTGCTGTTGATGCTGAGTGCTAAGAATAAGCACTGCATGCTGGGAGCACTGTGTGCTGGAAGCACTGCTGAAATTTGAGTGAGGTACCTTGTGGGAGGGGGGTCACTGCTGTTTGGCTGGACCACATAGGACCCCTAACCTCAATCAGAAGGGAGGGAAACAGCTGGAACTAGAATTTGAAGGGAAAAACAAGGCTTCTTGGTTTTCCAATGAGGCCTTTGTGCTCTTCCTTGCATTTTGTAACTTCCAGTCCATTAACTCCCTATCACCTGGAGCACCTTGGGTTGGTCTAGCTATGGCAGTTGTCTGACAGAGGAGGCTACTTTCACAGACATTTTCTCTACCGAACTGAAGCTCTAGAGTAAACACCATATAGAGAAGATCCTACAAGAAAAACCCTAAGGCATAGCATATTCAAATTTACCAGAACAAAAATTAAGAGATAATTCTGAAAGCAGCGAGGGAGAAACAAAGAGTAATCTATAAGGGAGAGCAAATAAGATTAAGTGCCTATTTCTCAGGAGAAACCAGGCCAGCAAGAAGAGAGTACAATGGCATATACTGAACATTCAAAGAACACAGCTGTCAACCAAGAAGATTGTACTCAGAAAAATTGTCCATCAAAGTTGAAGGAGAGATCAAGATAGTCCCAGAAAAACAGAACCTAAAGGAGTTTTAAAAAACAAGACCAGAGTTGCAAGAAACACTGAAAGATGCCCTTCCTGCAGAGGTGCCACAGAAAGCAGGATGGACCCAAGTAACTAGCAACAATACCAAAAAGAACTAAACAAAATGATAGCAATAAAACCTTGCCTCTCAATAATCACACTGAATGTAAATGGTTTGAATGCACCACTGAAGAGAAAGAGAGTAGGAAATTGGATAAAAAACCCCAAAATCCATTGACATGCTGTCTACAAGGGATGCACCAAAAAAGTGAAGATAAAAAAAGACTAAAAATAAAACAGTAGGGAAAAAAATATACCAAACAAGTGGCAACCAGAAAAAGCAGGATTAGCAACATTAATTTCTGATAAAATAAATATCTATGCAAAACCATGCAACAGACACAAGGAAGGTCACTACATAATGCTTAAAGGGTCAACAGAACAAGAGGACATAGCAATAATAAATATTTATGCACCAATTTATACAGCTGTAAAATATATAAAACAAACATTAATAAAACTGACAAAAGAAATAGACACCACCACTATAGTAGTTGGAGACTTCAATATTCCACTCTCAAGAAAAGATAGACATTCTTGAAAGAAAATCAACAAAGATTATGAAGAATTAAACTACACAATAAACCAACTCAATCTCATAGATATTTGTAGGCTAATATACCCCTAAAAGGCACAGTGTATCTTCTCCAATATGTGCAGAACATTCTCCAGAATAGATCACATTTTATGTCAGAAGGCAAGCATCAATAAATTAAAAAACATAGAAATAATACAATGCATCTTCTCAGACCACAATGCTACAAAATTAGATATTAATAACAAAATGATAGATGAGAAAAAAACAAATAGCAAAACCCATCCATTTGGAAGCTGAACAACACATTACTTAAACATGACTGGTACCAGAAGAAATAAAAAATGAAATTAAAAAATTCCTTGAAAGAAATGACAATGAAAACACAACGTAGCAAAACCTCTGGGAAACAGCCAAAAGCAGCAATCAGAGGTCAATTTATAGCTATAAGCAAACACAAACACATCAAAAAGCAGGAAAAAATGACGATTTACTCTCTAGTCCAACATCTCTAAATCCAAATTGAAAAAGAACAGCAGGAAAACCCAACGCCCTCTAAAAAAACTAAAAGTATAAAAATTAGGGCAGAAATAAATGAAATAGAAAACAGAAAAACAATTGAAAACAACAAAAACAGGAGTTGGTACTTCATAAAGGTCAATAAAATCAACAAACAATTAACAAAATTAACAATAAAAGAAGGAAAAACACAAATAATCTGAATAACAGATGAAATGGGTAATGTCACAATGGAACCAACAAAAATAAAAAGGTTAACAATGGAATATTATGAAAAACTATACTCAAACAAATATGAAAACCCAGTGGAAAGGGACAAACACTTAGAAATTCACAAATTACCTAAACAGACACAGACCAAAATTGAACACCTGAACAAACCCATAACAAAAGAAGAAATTGAAAATGTAATACAACAACTTCCAACAACAACAACAAAAAAGCCCTGGATCAATTGGTTTTACAAGTGAATTTTATCAAACATTCACAGAAGTGTCACCAATTCTACATAAACTATTTTAGAAAATAGAAAAAGATGGAATTATCCCAGACTCATTCTATGAAGCAAACATATCCTTGATAACAAAACCAGGTAAAGACATCACCACAATAAAAAACCTACAGGCAAATATCTCTCATGAAAATGTATGCAAAAATCCTGAATAAAATCCTGGCCAATAGAATCCAGTGATAAATAAATTTAAAAAAATAATAATTCACCATAATCAAGTAGGATTCATAACAGGTATGCAAGGATGGTTCAACATAAGAAAAACAATCAGTGACATTCTTCACATTAACAAAACAAAGAACAAGAATCACATGAACCTATTAATTGATGCAGAAAAGGCCTTTGACAAAATCCAACAACTTTTCCTGATTAAAACACTCAACAAAATAAGAATAGAGGGGAATTTCCTCAGCATAGTAAAAAGTATACACACAAATCCAAGAGCCAACATTGTTCTCAATGGCGAGATAGTAAAGGCATTTCCTTTGAGAACAGGAACTAGGCAAGGAAACCCACCATCACCTCTCCTATTCAATATTGTATCGAAAGTCTTTGCAGTAGCAATAAGACAGGAGAAGGAAATAAGAGGTATACAAATAGGCAAAGAAGAGATAAAATTGGCACTATATGCAGATGATATGATAGTATACTTAGAAAGACCTAAAAGACTCAGCAAGAAAAGTACTGGACACAGTTGACCAATTCAACAAATTGGCAGGATAAAAGAGTAACATATAAAAATCACTTTAATTTCTTTACAATGACAACAAGAATATAAAACTTGAACTAAGAAAAACAATACCCATCACAATAGCTAATCACAAGATTAAATACTTGGGAGTAAATCTAACTAGAAACACAAAAGATCTATTCAGGGCGAATTATAAAACATTACTACAAGAAACAAAAAGAGACCTGGAGAAATGGAAGAATATAACTTGCTCATGTATAGGATGACTCGATATTGTGAAAATAACAATCCTACTAAAGGTAATTTACAACTTCAATGGAATTCCTCAATGAGATGGAAAAGGCAATCTCCAATTTCATTTGGAATAGAAAGACATTCCAAATAAGCAAGCACTCCTTGAAAAGAAAAACAAGGCATCTCACCCTCCTAATTTAAAATCCTATTACACTGCTTTGGTGGTCAAAACAGCATGATACTAGTATAAGGAGAGACACATAGATCAACCTGTGTCCATCAACAAACAAATGTGTAGAGAAGCTGTGTTACATTCACACAGTTGAATATTATGCAGCACTGAAAAACAATGACAAAATGGGTGGCCATGGAGGACATTATGCTTAGTGAAATATCTCAGTTCAAAAAAGGACAAATGCTGCATAATAACACTGTTTTAAAATAGAACTGACATGGAGATTGGGGGAAAACTAAGAAAAGAGGGGATAAAAAATATACACAGCATTGAAACAGATGATGGAGAGGACTGAATAAAGGAATATATGATTAGGTATTAGTACATGACAAGAGTCCAGAATAAGAACTGCATAGTAAAGTGGACTGAAGGGGTGGGACTTTATAACAATGAAAGATTTTTTTTTTCCTGCAAAAGAAAAGCGAACTGTGTATAGGGAGGGGCAGGGATGGAAATGTGCAACAATGAATGGAAATTCAAATTCTCTATAAACTTTCATTAAAATATCAATTAAAAAAAACAAGAAGAAGGGGTTAATCCTTAGGAAAGATGTTATGCTAGAAAAGTTAAAGGGGTGGAGGAAGAAAGACAGACCTGCAATAAAAAGGATTCAGAGTTACTGTAACAATGGACTGGAGTTTGGCAGAGATTGTGAGGATGGTGCCAGATAGGTCAAGGTTCTGATCTGTTTTTAATGAGTCAGTTAACTGCATGGCATCTAACAATAACACCACATGGGACAGATCAAGGAGACAAGGAAGATTCAGAAAAGAATCAGAAGGGCTCCACAGAAGCAATAATAACAATAACACTAGATGACTTTACCATTTCAGAATACCTGAAGGTGAAATTAGATAAACAATTTTCAATGCTCATGTTTAATTATTTCCTGTTAATAGTTGTTCCATGAGTTAATTGCATGCTTGTTGAGGTTTTCTCCTCCTTTGCTGACCCTCTGCCTTTCCAAGCATCATATCCCTCTCTAAAGAAGAGCCCCTTCTGACAACATGCTCAAAATATATGAGGCAAAACTTTATTATCTTTGCCTCCAAAAAAAACACTCTGGCTTTACTTTTTCAAAGTCATTTCCGTGTTATTTTGGCAGCCAATAGGATGTTCCGTATTCTTCTCCAGCATTATAGCTCAAAGGCATCAGTTCTTCTATTATATTATTAATTGTCTAGCTCTCAGGGGCATAGCAAGTCAATAAAAAGACCATGGCCTTAATCACATGCATCTCAGTCCTCAAATTGACATCATTACCTCTCAATAATTTCGAGAGGTCCCTAATTTCAGACTTTCTCATCTCCTGATACATTTCCTGATACATCTCCTGATTTCCTGACTGGTGGTACAAAGCAAGATGAAATTGTTGCGTTTCAATCTCCATCCATCATGATGTTACCTATAAGTCCAGTGGTAAGACTCTTTGTTGTCTTAATGTAGAGATGCAATCCATATTGAAGGTTGTATTCTTTGATCTTCTGCAACAAGTGCTTCAAGTCCTTCTCACTTTCAGCAAGTAAGGTTGTGTCATCTGCATAAAACAGGTTATTGATGAGTCTTTGTCCAATCTTGATGCCATATTCTTCTTCACATAGTCCATCTCTTTAATAATTTGTTCAACATTCGTATGCTAAAGATTATCCAAAAACGACTGGAACAGCATATCAACAGAGAATTGCCAGACGTGCAGGCTGGGTTTAGAAGGGGTCGTGGTACTAGGGATATTACAGCTAATGTTAGATATATCTTGGCTGAAAGCAGGGAGTAACAGAGGAATGTCTATCTGTGTTTCATTGGTTATGCAAAAGTGTTTGTGTGGATCACAACAAACTGTGGCTGACTCTGAGAAGAATGGAAATCCCAGAACACTTGATAATGTTAATGCGAAACCTATATTTGGACCAGGAGGCAGTCGTCAGAACAGAGCAAGGAAACACTGCATGCTTCAAAATTGGGAAGAGTGTATGCCAGGGATGTGTCCTATCTCCATACCTTTTCAACCTATATGCATAACACATTATCTGGGAGGCTGGGCTGTATGAGGAAAAGTGTGGCATCAGGATTGGAGTAAGACTCATCAATAATTTGTGTTATACAGATGACACAACGTTGCTTTCTGAAACTGAGGAAGACCTGAAGCGCTTGAGTCAAGGACTGCAGCCTTCAATATGGATTGTAGCTCAATATCAAGAAAACAAAGATTTTCAACACTGGACCAATTGGCAGCATCAGGATGGATGGTGAAGAGATTGAGATAGTTAACAGTTTTAGTCTACTTGGCTCGACAGTCAATATTCTTAGCACCAGCAGCCAGGAAATTAAAAGACATATTGCCATGGGAAAGTCTGCTCTTATGGACCTCTCCAAAGTACTGAAGAGCAATGGTTTCAATCTGGAGACTAAGGTGCACCTCATACATGCCATGGTCTTCGCAATCACTTGCTATATATACTTCAGTGACCTGGACAATGACTAGAGAAGACAGAAGGAGAATTGATGCCTTTGAGCTGTGATGTTGGAGAGAAGAGTATTGAATATACCACAGACTGCCAAGAAAATAAACAGGCCCATCCGTGGAGGCAAGGATTCTGAAGCTTTGTCTGATATGCTTTGGACATGTTGCAAGTTGGGACAAATCCTTGGAGAAAGACATCATTCTTGGGAGGGTAGAGGGAAAATGCAGGAGAGGAAGAACCTCTATGAAGTAGATTGATTCAGTGACTAGAGTAATTGGGGTAGGTGTGTCTGAGTCAGTGAGATTGGCACAGGATAGAGCAGGGTTTAGGGCTCTTGTCTACAGGGTCACTGTGAATCTTAGGTGACTTGACAGCACATAACACCACCAACAACAATATACAGATTGAATGGTTATAGAAAGACAACACAAACCTGACACAATCCCTTCTTAATTTTAAGGCATGTAGTGTTCTCTTGCTCTGTTTGCACAATAGCCTTCTGGTCTAGGTATTGGTCTCTAATGATCACAATTAAGTACTCGGGGATTTGTATTCTTCTCATTGTTAGACATAACTTGTTATGACCCACACGTTCAAATGCCTTTGTACAATCAATAAAACATCAGTAGACTTTCTTCTGATATTCTGTTATCAGAATCCATCTGACATTAGCAATGATATGCCTTGTCCCATGGCTTCTTCTAAATGTTGCTTGAACTTCTGGCAATTCCCTAACTATATAGTATACTAATAATTTTTTAATGATCTTCAGCATTATTTTACTTGTAAGTGATATAAACATTATTTTTATATATTTTAAACATTCTGCTAGTTCATCTTTCTTGGGAATAGGAAGAAATGTGGACCTTTCCCAATCCTTTGGCCAAACAGCCAAAAATTTGTCAAGTTTAGTAGTAACCAAGAAAAAGGAATATTCTCTTTGAAAGTAGATGTTGCAAGTACATTGATTTGGTAAATTTTAGAAATCAGTTATCACTTTCCACAAGACAATAAGATACATTTGTTGACACTATGAATGAAGGAAAAGATATGTATTGTTTGTACATAAAAGTTTACTTTTTATAGAAATACATGTGCCATCGAGTCATCTGTGACTCATAGCTACCCCTGTGTACAACAGCCCTGACCTCTGCTCTACCCCGAGCCAACCTTATTGTCTCGGAAACATCTACCCCTATTACTCCCATCACTAAGTCAATCTATCTCATTGAGGGTCTTTGCAATGAACAATGAAATTCTGTGTCGACCATGTCTCTAGAGCCTCTCTCTGCAATCTATGAGCTAAGAACAGTGCAAAATGTTACTTTTTGTTGTAACAAATGGACATACATTATGTCAAATTAATTTTGGAAACTAAAATCTTAGAAGAAAGTTTTGGCAATATTACAAAGTGAACAGTTAACTGAAAGGGATGGTTTTTGTGGGTGGGTGGGAACTAAGCTAAAATTAAGAACTCTTAACAATACATTTGGAAACACACTGATTGAAATATTTTATGTCAGGGAAAAGTTACTGAAAATGACAGTGTGTTACAAGCACGTTATCTAGATCTCTATCAAATTACAATTAGTTCTGTATTTAGGTGAAGTTCATAGTACATCTTTGCATTAAAAAGCAGCTTGGGAATGACAGAAAATTTGAAAAATATAAATATTCAAAGTGTAACAAAAGAAAGTAAATTTAGGAAATATTCTCATGTCAAATGATGGTATCATTGAAGTGGGATTATTCCTCAAAATAAAAGAAAGGTAGGTGATGATAAAGTGACAGTACTGCTAACATAGAAGAAGAATTTGAGTTATGGTGCTAAAGAAGACTACAGAACATCCTATGAACTGTCAAGAACTAAAACCATATTATCTTGGAGAAAAGACAGCCATAGTGCTCCTTAAGGGAAGTATAGTGAAACTTGGTCTCATAATTTGGGCATGTCATAAGGAAATGACAGGTCTTGCATATTTGACTTTGAAAACTAGAGGGTCAGTGAAGGAGGTGAAAACCCTCAAGGAGATGGTTTGACACAGTAACCTTAACAATGGGCTCAAATGCGGCAGAGATGATAAGGATGCCACAGGATAGGGCAGGGTTCGGATCTGTCATTCATAGATCACTAGACGTGGTAGTCAGCTTGGCAGCATATAACAGTAGCATAATGCTAATATTATTTCTATTTTTACAAGCTTTGATGGTCTCTTAAATATTGGAAAAGGGGAAAGTGTTATTCAATTTTGGGAAGAAATCACTCACAATTCCCTTTTACATTAAATTCCTCTGGGAGCACCTTTTCAGGACCTTCAGGATGGAGAGAGTGTTAGTTAAAATTATCAAATAAATGCTTTTAATCAGGTGTAATTATCAGTTATTGCAAAGGTTATTTTCTTAATGAACTATATATCGTTGTTATGTGTCCTCAAATAGAGAACAACTCATAGTAACCCTATGAATAACAGATCTGAGCCTTGTCTTCTCCTGTGCCATTCTGATCATCTGTGACACACTTGAGTTCATTGGTGTAGTCACTGTGTCAATTCATCTGGTTGAGGGTCTTCCTCTCCTTTGCTGACCCTCCATCTTTCTAAGCATAATGTCTTTCTCCAAGGAATCCTAACAACATACCAAAAGTATGTGAAATAAAACTTTATTATCTTTATCTCTAAGGAGCACTCTGACTGCACCTTCTCCAACACATATCTGTTTGTTCTTTTGGCAATCCATGGGATATTCAGCACTCTTCTGCAATACTACAGTTCAAAGATATCAATTCTTCAGTCATCCTTATTCATTGTCCAGCTCTCAGATGCATAGCAAGTAATTGAAAAGACCATGGCCTGAATCAGGAGTGATTTAGTCCTCAAACTGACATCATTGCCTGTTAGGAGTTTGGAGAGGTCCTTGACTGCACACTTTCCCAGTGCAGTATGTTTCCTTATCTTTTGGAACCAAAGTTGTTGTGTGCAGCTGCAAGTTAAGATTAAGTTGTTGACAGTTTCCATCTTTTCTCTATTATGATGTTGCCTACACTCCTAATGGTGAGAATTTTTGTTTTCTTAAGGTTGAGATGCAATCCATATTGAAGATTGTAGTCCTCAATCCTCTGCAGCAAGTATCTCAGGTTCTCCTCCTGTTCAGCAAGCAATGATATATTTGCATAACACAGGTTGTTGGTGCATCTTCTTTCAATCGTAATTCCACACTCTTCTTCATAACGTTCAGCTTCTTGAATGACTTACTCAGCATACAGATTGAATAAGTATGGAGAAAGAGTACATCCCTGATGCATACCTATCCTGATTACAAATCACGTAGTGTTCCCTTTCTCTGTTTGGACAACAGCTAGTCTAGGTATAGGTTTCCTATAAACATAATTAAGTGCTCTGGGATTCCCATTCTTCTCATTGTTAGCTATAGTTTGCTATGATCCACAACTTTAAATGCCTCTGAATAACCAATAAAACACAAATAGACATTCTTCTTACATTCTTAACTTTCAATCAAGATCCATCAACAATAATATCTCTGGTACTATGACTCCTTCTCAGCCCAACTTGAACTTCTGTCAATGCACTTTCTAATCATTTTGGGGTGATCTTAAGCAAGATTTTACTTGCATATGATAGTAATGTTATTGTTAGTTTCCACATTTTGTTGGATCACCTTTTTTGGAAATGGGAACAAATATGGATCTCTTCCAGTCAGTTGGCTATCTTTCATATTTCCTAGCACAGACTAGTGAACTCCCAGGGCTGCATCTGTTAATTGAAACATGTCACCTGATATTCCATTTATTTTTTAGGTCTTAGTTCTTGTCAATGCCTTCAGTGCAAAGTCAGCTTCTTACCTCATCACTATTGGCTTTTGATTATATATGGTACTTCCTTAAACATTTCAGTGGCAATCAATTATTTTTTGGTACAAGAATTCCATGTATCTCTTCATCTTCTTTTGATGCTTCCTGGATCGTTCAAAGTGTTCCCCACAGCATCTCTCTCAGTTTTGTAACTCAAGCCTTGAATTTGAGGGTTTTTTTGTGTGTGTTTTTTTAAAAAAATTATTTTATTTTATTATTTTGTGTGTGTGTACCGTCAAATCAGATCTGAGTGGTACAGGAAGAGATTGCCTCTCCTTCTCCAGCAGAGCATCTGGTGGATTAGAACGGTGTACCTCTGGGATTGCAGTGCAGTTTCTTGCCAGTAGGCCACCAGAGCTCCCTGAATTTGTTTTTTAGTTCTTTCTACTTGAGTAATGCAAATGAGTTCTTCCCTTTAAAAAATTTCCTAACTCTAGCTCTTTTCACATTTCACTATAATATTTTCCTTTGTTTTCTTGAGATGTTGTTTGAAATCTGTTTCTTTCTTTTGCTTCATTTCCCTCCTCTGTTTTAGTGTCTTGATGCTCTAGTTCAATTTTCAGAGTGTCTTCTGACATCAGTTATGGGCTTTTCTTTTTCCTCTGTCCTTGTAATTACTTTTTGATCACTGCAAAGGTGATGTCTTCAAAGTCATCCCACAATTCAGCAGGTCTTGTATCATTAGTGTTAACTGCCTCAAACCTATTCTTGAAGTGATTTTTTTAAATTCAGATGAGATACATCCAAAGTCATACTTTGGTTCTTGAGGACTTGCTATTTTCTTAAACTTCAATGTGAACTTTTACAAGACTGATTGATGATTCATTCCACAGTTAGCACCAAGCCTGGTTTTGACTACTGATATTGAACTTCTCCAAGATTCTTCCCACAGATTTTGTCAGTCTATTTCTTTATAGTTCTTCAGGTTTAATTTGATAGTGTAGTTATCATCTGTGTTTCTTAAAAAAAGATATTTTCTATGAATAAATCATTGAATGTACAAAATTTAATCATTCGTTTTCCTGCCTGATTTCTGTCTATAAGTCCATAATTTTCAACTATCATTTCTTCTGCTTAGTTTCCAACTTTTACATTCCAATCATCAATTACTACTAATGTGTCTTAACTACATGCTTGGTCAGTTTCAAACAGCAAATTTGGTAGAATTCCTCAATTTCCTCATCTTCGACTTTAGCTGTTGGTACATATATTTGAATAACAATTGTATTAATAGGTCTTCCTTGTCTGCATATGGATTATATGTTATTTCTGTTGTCTTTTTGGCTATGTATGCAACACCATTCTTCAATTTTCCATTCCTGGTATGGTAGATAATATAAATGTCTGATAAAAAGTCATCAATGCCAGTGCATCACAGCTTACTAGATCCTAGAATGTTGATCTTTATATATTCCATTTTATTTGAAATCTATTTCAATTACTTGAAATAAATTTAACTTTTTACATTGCGTATTGTACATTGTATAACTACGTAATGCTATATAAACTTATATTTGCAAGGAAATGCATTTTTCCTGTATTATTATGATAATTTTTCAGCTTAGAATTGGAGTAAATAATTACTAATCCAATAACTACTATAAAATGAACTCATAGTTGACTCTTCATTGGCTTTTGGGAGCTGTAAGTAACATTAGGGGAGATAGTCCGTCTTTCTCCTTCAGAGTCATTGATGGATTTGAACCATCCAAATGATATATTTCAATAGAAATTCAGAGACTCTTGGCTCCTATAAGTCAAAGATGATACAGTCTTTGGAAAAGGTACAATAAGAGAAGGTACAAATGTAATGAACGCAAATAACAATTTCTTCACAGGAATATTATCAAGCTAACCTCAAGTCTCAGCAATTGGCTACTTGCACTGGAAAAAGGTATGACCCTATAATACTGACCATCACCATTAAAATATTGTATGATTCCAGTGTTAGACTTCATACCATTTGCAAGCCAGGACTACATATTTCTAAAATGACCAGACTATTGACTGACAAAATGCCGTCATATGATCCATTGATCTTCCTCTGGACTAAATATTCACACAACATCTGTGGTTTTCTGAGTGTACTGAAATTTCCATGTTTCCACTGGTGGTTTTGGCAGTACAAAGACATTGTGAAAAACAATATACTCAATCCATCTACTCCACTTTGTATCACAGAGCCACTTTCAGTGACACAAGTCTACATTTATAATATAAATCCTTTAAGTTATTCAGTTTACATGATCCCAATAAGGTTATAACACAATACATAGAAAATCAGTCCCACTTATCCAGAACCCTTGATGGCTTTCCATGTCCACTACCAATTAAATAGAAACACCAACAATCAGAAGATACATGAGTGTCAATGGTAGGGGAAGGGTGCCGATCACTTGTACAGTGTTTATGGTATAGAAAATTTATTTCTTTAGAGTTGTGAATAAGAAGGCAATCCACATTCCTGCAACTGTGTCTTATTTGCAATGCTATGCTCACTACCACCCTCCAACCAAATGTTTCTATTAAAGAGAAAGTCAGGACAACCTCACAAAGACACACCCACAGGCTAGATTGCTTTTTACCCTTTCTTCAATATTTTCATGTCCTGATTATTTATATGGTCATTACATTCCTCTGCCTTAGGAAGGGCAAGACCTAACCATTGACAACTCATTAGACCCCCCTCCATACGTCTGATTTTAAGAGAAAATCACTCATCACAATTACATATGAACTTTCTTGAGGTGAAGAAAGCCACGTAATTATCCAGCTTCCTACCTCCTTACAGTGCCAAATATCCAGTAGAAACATCCTAAAGTCAGTCCTAATTGAGCCATTTTCTGAACACTACCCTCAAATCAGCCTGGGTGAGAATAAGGTAGAGTAAGAAATGTGTCATTAGGGGGAATGGCAGCTCTTCTAGAAGACTTGTGATGGAGGTGTATTGAGAGTGCAATTGAAGAGATGTAATTTACTGCAAGTCTGCATTAATCTTGACCTTTAGCCTATTTAGTAGTAAGCAGAGAATGAGAGAAGTTAAAATACAATGGAAAGCTCCAATAGAAAAAGCCATAATTAAAATATATGCAGGCCATGGAATACTTTCATAAAACCATCACTGTGCAGCTGATCTTCAAGTTTAAAATTATCTTTAAAAATGCAGATATTGGGCATAAAACTGAGATAATAAAATTATTTTTCTTTTTTTCTTTTTGGCATACCTTCTACATATCACCATAAATAATGAACAACTAAAGTACTCCATAGAGATGAATGAAATATTTGAGTTATTAAGAAATGTATTTCCTTCATGGAATTTATCCTTTAGATAACAGATAGGTATATTTTAAAATGTTTGTCTTAGTTAAAAAGTTTGGCTCTTAGTTAAGTGTGATCTAAAGAGTGTGAGAGGTCCTTTAACAAGAAAATTTAACTGCTTTTAATAATTACTTCTATATCCATTTTTGGTCCTAGAAAACACGTGTATGAGGTAAACGATTTTTATCCTCATTTACAGTTTTTATTGCCCAAGGCCAAGATATAAAAAAGAAAAATCAACACTAGAAATAAGATTTTTAACTTCAAATTTAGCATACAGTTCTCTCCATGCTCTGAATCTAAAAATGTAGTGGTTTAAGAATTTATGAAGCTTTTATGTTATTTTTCTTCTATAGAGTTTCCATTGCAATAGTCACATATATTTCAAGATAGAAGAGATAAAATTTCTGGTTTTCACTTCATCTGGTTTATTTCTTTGCTTAAGTCAAGTATATTCAGTTGTTGTTTTTAGTTACCATTGGGTTGAGTACAACTCATAATGAAACTATGAACAATAGACCTGAACTCTGTACTATTCTTTTCATCTATGACACATGTGAGCCCATTAATTCAGTCAATGTGTCAATTAATATTGATGGAGGTCTTCCTTTTCTTCTCTGACCCTTCATCTTTCCAAGCTTGTTGTCCCTTTCTAAGAAATAATATTTCATATGTGCAAAGTATGAGAGAGAAATCTTCACCATCTTGACCTCCAATGAGCACTCTGGCTACATTTTTACCAAGACACATTATCTGTTCTTTTGGCAGTCCATGGGATATTTAGTACTCTTCTCTGACACCAAAACTCAAAGGCACCAATTTTTCTGTCATACTTATTCATTACCAAACTCTCAGATGCATAAAAAGTGATTGGAAAAAAACATAGCCTGAATCTGATGCATCTTAGTTCTCAAAATGATATCATTGCTCCTCAATAAATTAGAGAGTTCCCTGACTGCAGACTTTCCCAGTGCAATAGGTCTCCTGATTTATTGACCGCTGGTATAAGGGTGTTGATTGTGGATCCAAATAACATGAATTTGTTATCAGTTTTAATCTTTTCTCCACCTATCATGATATTGCCATCTGTCCAGTGGTAAGAATTTTTTATTTCTTGATGTTGAGATGCAGTGCATATTGCAGGCTCTATTCTTTTATCTTCTGCAATAAGTGCTTCAAGTTCTTAGTCAAATCATGATGCCACATTCTTCCTTTTAGAGTCCAGCTTCACTAATTATTTGCTCAACATACAGATTGAATTAAGTATGGAGAAAGAATGAATTCTTGATGTACACCCTTCCTGATTTTAAACTATGTTGTGTTCTTTTGTTCCATTGGGACAACAGCTTTTTAGTCTAGGTATAGATTTAACATTAGCATGATTAAGTATTCTGGGATTCCTATTCTTTTCAATGTTAGCCATAGTGTCAAATACTATTGCATAGACAACAAAATACCATCTTCAAACTAAAAATGTATTGATGTTGAGTTGAAACCAACTTTCAGCTAACCATCTAGCAGGTTTTTAGGGGCTATAAATCACATGGGAGGAGATTTCTTATATTTTCCTTGCAGAGCTACTAATAGATTTCAACAGCTGGAGAAGTACCACCTTTGGTTAGTAGCATAACTTCCTAATACTAGGCAATCACTCTTCCCTGTATTTCATCTTAACAAAAATTATAGATAATGGAAACTAGGTTAATAATAATCAATCATATGTAAATTCAATAAGTATATAATAAAGGTGGGACTGCTTTCCAGTTTTGGAAGATGAGTGGAACAGCTGGATTCTACAGAGATTTGTTTCCTGTTTTGGTTGAGGCTTGGGTGTGGACTGTTGCTTGCAATTGGGTGTGAGCTGGTTGGGTTTTGGCCTCCTATTTAAAAGCAGTTGGACCCCTGGGTGGCCCTCAAGCCTGGTCTTAATTGTTTTCAGTCAAATGTTCTTCTAAGTAGTATAGCACTGGTCTGTCAATTTGCTGTATAGAGATAACTCTTGGTTGCTGTGATGGCAAACACTGTGACACTGATGTGTCAAATGTGATAATGTTTACCCAAGGCAGACAGGGTTTGGTGGATCCCTCAAATTAAAATTGGCTTGGAAGCAAGAGTGGCATCTATTTTCAAAATAACTTGCCTCCTGAAACTCTATGAATTTAGAGTAAAGATGAAATTTAGATGAAAGCTGTATCTGTTCATGACTTTCAGTTATAGGGTTGTTATGAGTCATCTTCGACTCAGTGGCACTTAACAACAATCCATGAACAGGACACATTTTTAAATTTCTTTAGGTCTTTTAATTTGTCTTGCATAAATGTTCTGTAGTTTTATTTGTATAGGGCTTTTGTATCTCTAGTTGACTCCCAAGTACATCAATTTGTGGTTGGCTATTGTAAATTGTCTTACTTTTTTTACTTTCTTCTCTGAGTTCCCTTTTTTAGAGGAATGCTACTAATTTTTGAATAGTTATCTTACATCCTGCCTCCCTACTAAATTGGCCTACCAAACCTAACAGGTTTTTTTTTGTTGTTGTTTTGTTGGGATCTTGGGATTTTCTGTGTACACTATCATATCATCTGCATATAGCAATCTGGATATCTTATATTTCCTTCCTTTGTGGTATTGCCTTAGCAAGCACTTCCAGTATGATATTGAATAGAAGTGGTGATAGTGGGCATCTTTATCTGGTCCCTGTTCTCAAGGAAAATGGTTTTAGTCTTTCTCCACTGAGAATGATGTTGGCTGAGGAAATTACCCTTCTATTACAATTTTGCTGAGTGCCTTTATCAAGAAGGAGTGCTGTATTTTGTCTTTTCTGCATCAGTTGCTAAGATCATAGGGTTCTTGTTATTTACTTTGCTAATATAGTTAATTATATTGATTGCTTTTCTTATGTTAAACCGTCCTTGCATACCTGATTCTTACTCAATTTGAAGGCACCAAGCAGAAGTCATAACAAGAAATTTTGGTGGTATGGTGATTAAAGGTTTGTGTGTGAGTATATAGTTGAATTCTTGCTTTCACATATTTTAGTTAAAATGGAAGATCTACTTGAGTTATAATTGCTTGTAGTAATGTTACCAGTAGAATTGATAGCTAACATTACAGAATTTATGACAAAGCTGTAACATCAACAATGTTGTTTATGAACTGAATAGTCATTGATAATAGAAACATTTTGGTGCTATAAAGAAAGTGGTAACTACTTAGTATTTATGTTTATTGTCCCCAGTAATCCTCTCCTTTACTTCTTAGCTACAATCAACATTTTTGTTATTTTAACCTAGTGAATGAATACACATTGCACAAATATTATAAGAAATATGACAGAAGTCTCTCCAGTGGATTTCCTGAGCATGTTGAAATTTTCCTGGGGAAAGTGCCTTCAGGTCATGAACTTCTCACTCATACTTTATGACTAAGTGTTTAGATAGAGGCTGGGTGGAGAATTTTGAATTTTTCCTATTACAAATGAAAAATATGCCACAATTTTAGAAAAAACATTTTCAATTTTTAAGCTATTCTAACCATGTGCCATAAATTTACTTACTAAGAAATCAAATTTGAGACACAGATTAGTCTGCAAAATTTTATTGAGAAAATATGTTCACTTAAAAAGTCCAAGAAATGAGGGGAAGGGAGGGAAAATCTCAGCTAACTCAGAATTCTATAGTTTGGATTGTCCATTGCAATTGTAATAATGCAAAGCAAATGTGCCCCCTCTCTAGCAGGCATTGCATTTGAGCTGTTTCTGGGAAAGAGACATAATCTGGGGTTTGGTAGCTTTGTTCAATTGCTAGAAATTCCCAGATAGTGGGTCAGCTGTGAACCATCGTTAGCTACTATCACCATAAGCCATGGGTTCAGGGCCTTTTTTTCAAAGAAGGATCTGGATGGCACTACATTTCTTTCCTGGCACTTCTCAGATACATTTTATCATTTCATACAGTAAATTGATCCCATTTGGGAACAGCTCCATAGATATTGTTTGTTCCAAATTCCTGGGAAAAATACTAGAGAAATTACTGATGAACTCCTTTGCTGTAGCTAATTACAAGATTATGGATTATGTATGCATTATCATCACACCTCTCTTGTGGTACACATTCTAGCCTCACCTATCCCTCACTAGGACCTCTGCTGATCTGCCTGATGCTTCTATTGGGACGAGGCAAGATCTTCACTACCATTCTTCTCAAACTGTAGACGTTACCCTTATTTATACATTGGACATAAAAACTAGGCAAAGGAGCACCAAGAGATGTTTCAGTGAATCATCTGTGTGGCAAACATACTTGCTGAGGTTGAATATGTATGAATAGCCTTGGTGAATAGGCTTGTGACTACTTCTATATTTTCTTAAGTAAAAAGAAAATCTTCAACTCAAAGACAAAAAAGATATTATGTTGTATATCCTTACCCATGGATCCAATCTTTTGTAAGCCTTCACTCAAAAAAGATAAATGCTTACATATAATATATGTGAACTGTAACCAATATCTGCTCCAAATTGTGTTTTATGATAAAGCTGAGTTACGGCATGTGATTTGAACTGCTTTTGGAAAATCAGAAATAGTATTTCCAGAAATTTGGTGCATTTTTCTACTCATAATAGGCAAACTTCAAAATCTTTTACCTTATCCCTATTGAGATACCTAAGTATTAGAGTCTAAGTGGAAAAGTTCATGACTCGAAGGCTCTTTTTTCAGAATGATCCCTTAATATAGGAAGGTATTCAAATTCCCACTGGGGAAGGGGAAGAACTGTATCCTTACAGTATTTTGTTGTAATAATTGTTGTTGGGAAACATGGACTCAGTGACAGAAATGGAGCTGGAGAGAGAATGATC
>NW_006399810.1:8253010-8255275 GCF_000299155.1 Elephantulus edwardii
ATTGGCACAGGACAGAGTGGAGGTTAGGGCTGTTGTACATAGGGTTGCTATGAGTCGCAAGTGACTCGATGGCACATAACAACAACAACAACAACAAATTATTGTTGTTATTATTATTCATTGCTGTCAAGTCAAAGAGTTTTTCAAACTCTTCCAAAGAGTTTTCAGAGGTTGTAAATTGCACATAGGAGATTGCTTATCTTTTTCCTACAGACCAGGTGGTAGATTCAAACTACTTGCCTTTGGGTTAGCAGCACAATTACTTACCTTCTAGGTCACCAGACTGATACTAAAATAGAGTCTTCGTAATAATGTGCATGAAGTAAAACTTTCACATGATGATTTGCTAATGAAGAAAAACTAGAAATGAGGAGAGATGACTTCAATTGTTGTTAAGTGCCGGGGAGTAGCGACCTTATGAATGAAAGTCCTGGACACCTCCTGTATAATTTTCGTCCTTTCTCTAGGTTCATAGGGTTTCCAGAGGCAAGCTATTGTGGGAGTGGATGCCACTCCTGCTTCCAAGCTTGTTTAATTGGGAAGCTTCACCAAACATTGTCCACCATGGGCAACCATTCTCACATTTGACTCATGAGTGTCACAGTGTTTGGCTGCACAGCAACCATGAATTACCTCTGTACAGCAAGTGGACATACCAGGATTACACAACCTAGAAGAATGTTTCACCAAAAACAATTAAAGGCAGGCCTGAGGGCCACGGAGTTGAGTCACCCACCTTTGGCTTGGGAGCATGGCTTTCTATCCACTAGGCCAACTGATCTCTCTCTGCTGTTGTTGTTGTTGGTGTTGGTAAGTGCTGTTGAGTCTCAGGCAACTCATAATGACCCTATGAATGAAAGTTCTGGGCACCTCTTGTATAACTCTCTCCAGGTTCATAGGGTTTCCAGAGGCAAGCTATTGTGGAAGTGGATGCCACTTCTGCTTCCAAGCATGGCTGCAATTATCTATTAATAATTAGAATATGAAATGTATGAAGTATGAGTATAGGAAAATTGGAAGTTATAAAAAAATTAAATAGACCACATAAAGATTGATAACATATGCATAGAGGAGCTAAAGTTGAACTATTATTAACTATTTTGAGTGGTAATTATGTGATCCACAGTTCTTGAAATGACACGTTGAAGAGGAATGGAGTTGCATTTGTCATGAAGATATTTTTAGACCTATCCTGAAGTATTTCACTGGTCATGATAAGATGACATCCACATGCACACAAAGAAAATAGGTTAAATAATCATTCATCAAATGCACCTACCAACCACTAAAGCCATAGATTTAAAAATTGAGAATTTTTACCAACTTCTCTAGTCTAAAAGTTATCAACTATGCAATCAAATTAATTAATAATCATAACTGGTGATAGGAGTTAAAAGTTGTGACTAAAAAGAATTAGCAGGTATACTACATGATCTTGATGACAGAAACGAAGCCACAAGTCAAATAAAATAATTGCGTATAATTGATGATTTATTCCTTGCAAATATTTTTTAAAAAATGATGACAAGTGGTGACACACATGACTTCACCTGCACAAATACACAAAAATCATTTGTAGAAAGATACTGTGAAAAAGTTCAATAGCAGCAGTCAGAATAAGACCAAGGATCATTATATGCAAGCTCATGTAGGAGCTGCAGAAGGTGGAAACGAGTTCACAAGAGCCAAAGTACAACTTTGAGTATATCCAACCTGAATTCAGAAACCATATCAAGAATAAACTTGATGCTTTGAACAGACAAATTGTAGGACGGCCATCAAGGACATCATACATGAAGAGAGCAAAAAGGTCGTTAAAAGGACAAGGCCATTGACAGTGGCAAAGGGAGAAAAGAACAAAATGCACAACAGAAGAGGCTTTGCACTTAATCTAGAATTCAGGGATGTGTTTGTCTTGTATCTTCCAGTATGATCCTCCAGTGTTTTTTCAGAAGCAGTAAATGACACAGAAGAAGATTGTCCATTTTTTCCTCCAGCAGAGCAGGTGGTGGATTCAAACTAAATACCTTTGTTTGACAGCACAAATTCTTTTTTAAAATTAAATTTATTATTCATTTCAATGAAAATTTACAGAGACTTTGGCTTTCCATTCATTAATTGTTGCACTTTTCTCCCCTCTCAATCCTCCTCCCTAGTACACCACTCCCTTGGAAAAGTAAAAGAAAAATTATTTCATTGTTTTACAATCCCTCCCCCCAGGTCCACTCCACTATGCAGCCTTCACTCTGGACTCTATCATGACAA
>NW_006399810.1:8255681-8261597 GCF_000299155.1 Elephantulus edwardii
CAGTAGTGGAATTGCTGGGTCAAATGGTATCTCTATTTGCAACTTTTTGAGAAAGCACCATACCGCTTTCCACAGGGGTTGCACCATTTTACACTTCTACCAACAGTGAATAAGGGTTCCAGGTTCTCCACAACCTCGCCAGCATTTGTTGCTTGCTGTTCTGTTAAATTTTGCTATTCTGGCTAGGCTGAGATGATATCTCAGAGTTGTTTTGGACAGCACAATTTCTTATCACTATGTTACAAGAGCCCCCTCCCTAGAATTTGGCGAGGATTATGAACTTTCATCTTACAAACTTTGAGCATGTTGTCAGAAGAGGCCTTTCCTTATAAAGGGACAACGTATTTGGAAAGATGGAAGATCTGTGAAAGAGAGGAAGACCCTCAAGAAGATTAATTGATACAGTGATTGCAGTAATGGCCTCTAGTGTGTCAAGGATGATATAAGGATGGGGCAGAATAAGACAGAGTTCAGATCTATTGTTTGTAGGGTCACAATGAATCTTACTTAACTCAATGGCAACTGACAATAACAGGGTTAAAGGAAGGAATTATGAAACAAGAGAGTTGAGCAGGAGATTTAAAAGGACTGTCAAGCTTAAGGAATTGGCGGGGGTTTGAGGGGCATGGAAAGTCAAGTCTTGAGTTACAATACTGAAGGATTGTATGGACAAAATGTTTAGTGACACAGGAACCATCAAAAGAAGACTGATGCAACACACAGAGGCTAAAAAAAAAGTTTTACACTGAACCATATCAGGAAGTAGCTTATGATCAAGAGCCAGTGGTATAAGGCTCCAGGAATTTATGGGAAAGCAGTTGAGGTAGTTATTTAAGTAAACAGATGTTATGACAAGAAATTTGAGACAGCCACTTGGTGAACTGACTGGAAGAGATTCTTATATGTGATCCAAAAGAATTTGGAAATTATCTAATAGTATCACTAATGTCACACTTAAGTAAAATTTGGCTGAAAATTGTTCAAAAATACATGAAGCATTGTATAGAAGGATGGTTGTTAGAAATTGAAGCTAGATTCAGAAGAGACCATGAAATCAGTGATAACATAACGATGTCAGAGAATCCTGACTCAAATCAGAGAATACGAGGAAAATGTCTGCTTGTGTTCTATTGACCGTTCAAAGGCATTTAACTATATGTACCTTAATAAATGGTAGATGATACTGTGAAGAATGAGAGTTAGAAAACAATTTATTGAGTTCATACAAAACTTGTACATAGAGCAAGAAACAGTTGTTCAAACTGAACAAAGACATTTTGTGTGAGTAAAAATTAGGAAAGGTGAGAATCCTTTTTCTCTGTTTATTCTTAGCAAATAATTTGAGAAACCAGACTGTATGTGTTAGGATTGGAGAAAGAATTACTACAAACTTATGATATGCAGTTGAGACAATCTTCATTGCAGGAAAATGGACAAAACTAAACACTTCCAGAAACTCAAAGTTTATGACAATCCTTACAATTAACTACCAATAAACTACTTCATTATAACGTCCTCAAAGAACAAGTAAATCTGTCTGGAAGTGCAGCCAATGTGTTCCTTTGAAGCCAAGATAGCGACACTTCATCTCACGTACTTTGTTTGGCAGGTATTTTACTAGAAGGCAGGTATTCAAATCCAGAAAGTGTTTAATTATTTTTATTTATTTATATTTGTCTTGGTTTAAATATATGTCCGTTTAAAAACAAGTACTGACACTTCCAAGTTGAGTGACTGTGTCAATTTTAAATAGAATCTCGCTTGAAGTCTTTGTCTTTTTTTAATTTTATACTGATTTGTTTACAAAGTTTGAATACATTGTTTTTCACACAAGATCCTTCCCATTTCCTTCACTCTCCCATTGAATTGTGCAACCCTAAGGCTGACACCTCTTCTTCCCTACCCATTCTCACCTTTCTGCTTCTAACCTCCTCTCCATTCTTATACTCATTCTACAATAATGGGTTAATACAGTATTTGTACTTGTGGGACAGAGTTAGTACACTCAGCATAATGTCCTACAGTCCCTCCTGATTTAGGCAGTAATTTACAAAATCATTGCTCCTAAGTGCTCATGGTATTCCATTATATGAATGTATCACAACTTCTCAATCCATCCATATGTGGTTGGACATTTGGTCTGTTTTCACATCCTTGCAATGGCAAATAACTCTGCTATAAACATTGGTGTACAAATCTCCATTTGAGTATAAGTTCTCATTTTCTTGGGGTATATTTCAAGTAGTGGAATAGCTGGGTCATATGGAATTTCAATGTTCAGCTTTTTGAGGAAACACCAATCGGTCTTCCAGAGTGGCTGTACTATTTTACAATCCCAGCAACAATGTATAACAGCTCCTTTCTTATCACATCCTCCCCAACATTTATTGCCTCTGGTGCTGTTAAACGTTGTCACTGCTACTGGAGTGAGATGATTCCTCACTGTGGTTTTGATTTACATCTCTTATTGTCAATGATTTTTAGCATTTCTTCATATATCTGTTGGCCATTTGAATATCTTCCTCTATGAAAACTCTTTCTATGTCTTTTGCCCATTTTGTAAGTGGGTTATCAGTCTTTTTCTTGTGGAGGCCCAAGGGCATTCTATAAACTTTTGTTATGATACTTTTGTCTGAGATGGTATTGCCAAATGTCTGTTCCCAGTCAAGTTTTCTTTTCACTCTGTTTGAAAAAGTTACTGATGAGACAGGGATTTCAAAGATCAGTGAACTAATGTATGAAAAACCTTGAACAAGTGCCTTGAATACAGTAAGAATGGGTCCATATCAGTTAACCAGTTAAAATTATTAATTAGTTAAAATTATTGAAGCAAATGTGAATATTAAGTGAGATTCAGACTTCTATCCCAACCCAGTATCATGTTTACAATCACTTGTTGTTGCTACATGCCATCGAGTCACCTGTGACTTATAGTGACCTTATGTACAACAGCCCTAATCCCTGTTCTATCCTGTGCCAAACTGTCTCTGATACACCTATCCCCATTACCCCAATTACTTAATGAATCCACCTTATCGAGGGTCTTCCTCTCTTGTGCTGTCTCCACCCTCCCCAAGCAAGAATGGTCTCTCTTTGCAACATGTCCAAAGTAGATCAGATGAAACTTCAGAATAAACTTTACAATCATCTCCTCAGAGTATTATTAGCATTGTGGTTTCCTGAATCTGCATCTTCATACCTTTTCAATCTATCCACAGAACACATCATTCAGGAAGCAGGGTTTTATGAGGAGGAATGTGGCATCAGGGTGGGAGGAAGATTCATCAACAACCTACATTATGCAGATGACACAATCTTGCTTGCTAAAACTGAGGAGGACCTGAAACACAGAGATTCTCACCACTGAGCCAATTGGAAGCAGCATGATAGATGGAGAAGAGATTGAGGTTGATAACTATTACAGCTTGCTTGGTTCCGCAATCAACACCCTTGGTACCAGCAGTCAGGAAATCAAAAGAAGGATTGCATTGGAAAATCTGCTGTCAGGGACCTTACTAGAGTACTGAAAAACAACAATTCAGTCTAGAGACAGAAGTTTGCCTAATCCAAGCCATGGTCTTTGCAAGTACTTGTTAATGCATCAGAGAGGTGGATAATGACTAAGGATGACAGAAGAAGAATTGATACCTTCAAGTTGTGGTGCTGGAAAAGCATCTTGAACATACCATGGACTGCCAAGAAAACAAATAGGTCTGTCTTGGAGAGGGTGAAACCAAGTTTCTCCTTGGAGGCTAGGATTTTGAAGCTGTGTCTCACATACTTTAGGCACATGCCTTGGAGAAGGATATCATGCTCAAAAGGGGGGAGAGACAGAACAAGAGAGGAAGACGCCGGATGAAATGGATTGATATAGTAACTGAGGCCAAAGGGGTTGGTGTGTCAGAAGACTGGCTCAGGACAGGGCAAGATTCAGAACTGCAGTACGCTATGGGTCACAGGTGACTTGATAGCACAAAACAACAACATAATGCTATTTGTTTAGATAATTAAAAAATAAAATTTTTAAAAGGAAGGCTATGTTGTTGTTATTGTTGTTATGTGCTGTCGAGTTGCCTGCTACTCATAGGGACCTTATGTACAACAGCCCTAAACTCCGCTTTGTCCTGTGCCAATCGCACCGTCTCTGACACTCCTATCCCAATTATCCCAGTCACTGAATCAATCCACCTCATAGAGGGCCTTCCTCTCCTGCGCTGTCCCTCCACCCTCCCAAGCATGATGTCCCTCTCCAAGGACCGGTCTCTCCTCACAACATGTCCAAATTATGTTAGACGGAGCCTCAGAATCCTTGCCTCCAAGGAGCCACCCGGTTTTACCCTTTCCAGGACAAATCTGTTTGTTTTCCTAGCAGTCCATGGTATTCTCAATACTCCTCTCCAGCACCACAGCTCAAAGGCATCAATTCTCCTTCTATCCTCCTTGGTCATTGTCCAACTCTCTGATGAACTTGTTGTTCCCAACAAGTGATAGGGAAGACCAAAGCCTGCATCAGACACACCTTAGTCTCCAGAGAGACACCATTGCTCTTCAGTACTTTGGAGAGGTCCCTAACAGCAGACTTTCCCATGGCAATGCACCTTTTAATTTCCTGGCTGCTGATGCCAAGACAGTTGACTATGGACCAAGCAAACTAAAGCTGTATACAATCTCAATCTCTTCACCATCCATCCTGATGCTGCCAATTGGTCCAGTGGTGAGACTGTCTTCTTGACATTGAGCCTCAATCCATATTGTAGGCTGCAGTCCTTGACACTCTGCAGCAAGCGCTTCAGGTCCTATTCAGTTTCAGCAAGCAGGGTTGTGTCATCCGCATAACACAGGTTGTTGATAAAGTATAATATTTATTAAAATTGCCTTTTGGGAAAAGTTGAGTCTTGTTATTCTTCATTTCACAACTCAGCTTCATCAGAATGAAACATACAGAACCAATTTATTTTCACTTGTTTTACCATCAAGATGTTAGCACAAAGACACAATCAGGATGTTAGCATGAAGATATCAAGAACTCCAGTAAAATGGGATGTCTGTTTGGGGTGTTAAAGAGTAATTAGGTCCTTTTGGGGCAATGTTGTATAGAAATAATCTTTGTTGACAGTTTTTTGGGTAAAGTAAATGGAAATAGTTGACTGTGTTAATCTTGGATGTAAAGGAAGTGGAAATGAAAAGATTCTTGATACTAAACTCAACTCCTTGCCTCACACAGGAAATGACTCTTAGCTGACCTTCCCGTGATTTTTAGAGGTTGTAAATAGCACAGGAAGAGTCTGTCCATCTTTTTTTTCCTCAATGAAGAAGAGTGGATTCGATACATCTGGCTTTGAGTTGACAATGTGACACTCTATCCCTAGACCACCAGACAGCCCTCAAAACAGAGACAAATTTCCTCTGTATTAGTTATTAAAATAGAGATACCATTTGACTCAGCAATTCCACTACTGGGAATATACCCTAAAGAGAGCATAAATTACATCCAAGCAGATATATGCACACCCATGTTTATTGTGGCTTTGTTCACAATAGCAAGGATTTAGAAACAACCTAAGTGCCCATCAACAAACGAATGGATAGAGAAGCTGTGGTATATTCACACAATGGAATAGTATGCTGCATTGAAAAACAAGGAACTCATGCAGTATTATTCAAAATGGGTGACTCTGGAGGACATTAAGCTGAGTGAAATATCTCAGTCACAAAAGGACAAATATTATATGGTGCCACTGTTGTACAATGAAGCTGACATTGGGGTTGGGGTAAGACTGAGAAAAACTAGAAAAATTATGTTTACTGCATTGAAGATGATGAGGGAGAGAATAGTTCAAAATTAATATATTTTAGGGCATTGTGTTTATCATAAGAGTCTGGAATGAAGGTTGCAGAGTGGAGTATACTTGGGGT
>NW_006399810.1:8261728-8265416 GCF_000299155.1 Elephantulus edwardii
AAAAAAAATTAAAAAAAATAAGATTCACCCAGATCAAACCTCTGTTTCTCACAGTAGGCTGATGATTGTTGTCAAAAGTTAACCCAAATTAACTTGAAGTTAATCCACCTCTCCAGAGGCCTATTAGAATCAGATCAAAACAAGTCTACATAATAAATTCTTTGTGCCAGGAAATATGAATCAAATTGTTTTAAAGCAAGAATATTTAGGTAAGTAAAGGAAAAAGAGGCTTCCTACTGAGAGAAATGTTCTGAACAAAATTAAATATTATAAAACCATATTATTAAATTCTGTCAAGAAGGTATTAATCTTGTTACTTGGACATAGAAACCATGGGTCTCCGTAATTATGGATCACAGTAAAATTAACCTTTTCTGTTATCTTGGAGTAAAAATATAACACAGGGTAAAGAATAACAAGACTGAAAAAAATCAGAGAGAGTAGATCTTTGAAACATTCTGAGTTTTCTCATAACAAAATCCTAAATTAAGCATAGTGGATTTGTAGAATTTCTGTTTAAAGGTGTTTTGGAAGCTCTAGTATAGTTAAGGGCATGACAACAGACAATATTCAGTTCTGATATATAGGATTTTCATTTTAAAAATAGATTATTTCATATGCCCAGGCACGTGCATTTGCATACATGGGCACACACATACACACGCAAACATTTCTTTTTCTTTTTGTTTTTCTTCCTCTGAAACCTGTTCAAAATATATGGCAAGAGAATAGTGCTGCAAAGATCTATTTGTGTTTCCTATTTTAGATATTCTTTGACATTATGAGTCAGACTTGTGCAGGGAACTCCTGTATGGAACCAACTCAACTGCACAAATTACCAGGGGGCAAATGTCCTTGAAGTTTCTAAGTTTTTAAAAGAATAAGAAATAGTGACTCTTTTCCATGAACTTACTATGAAACAGTCACAGTCCATAATGCGTGCTAAAAGCAAGCCCAAGAATTGTGTTCTGTTACCATAACCACTTAATAGAAGAGGGAAACAGAATTACAGAGAGATTATCCCAGGGGTTCAGTTTAGCTCTAGAAGCCACATTTATTACCTCTAAACTAGTCCATCAAACCATCCCAGTGGTACTGTGGTGGTTGCTTTGATATTTCAAACATCAGCGGGATCTACTCATGGTGGGCAGGTTTCAGCAGAGCTTCCAGAAAAAAGATAGTCTAGAAAGGAATGGCTGACAATCCAGTTCTAAAATTAGGAAGGTAGTGTGTCAGGGATGTATTCTGTCTTCATTCTTTTTCAAGCTGTGTGCAGAACAGATCAATCAAGAGGCCGGGCTTTACAAGAAGGAATGTGGTATCAGGAATGGAGGAAAACTCATCAACAATTCTGCATTATGAAAATGATGCAACCGTACTTGCTGAAACTGAGGAGAAACTAAAATGTCTGCTGCAGAAGGTCAAGGACTTTAGTCTTCAAATATGGGTTGAAGCTTAATGTCAAGAAGCCAATATTCTCACCAATGGGCCAATTGACAGTACCATGATGGATGGAGAAGAGATTGAGTTTGTTAACAATTAAAGCTTCTTTAGCTCCACATTCTATACTCTTGGCACAGCAGTCAGGAAATCAAAAGCCAAATTGCTTTAAGAAAGTCTGCTGTTGGGTACATCTCCAAAGTGCTAAAGCACAATGATTATCAGTCTAGAGACTAAGGTGTGCCTGATCCAGGCCATAGACTTCACAATTACTTATTACACATCACAGAGCTGGACAATGACTAGGTATGATAGAAGGAGAATTGATGCCTTTGAGCTGTGGTGCTGGAGAAGGATATCGAACATGTCATGGACTTTGAGGAGAAAAAAATATGGAGACGGTGAAAGCAAGTTCCTCCTTGGAAGTTAGGATTTTGAAGCTAAAGATATCGAACATGTCATGGACTTTGAGGAGGAAAAAAATATGGAGACGGTGAAAGCAAGTTTCTCCTTGGAGGTTAGGATTTTGAAGCTATATCTCACTTACTTAGGGCAAGTGCCCATAAGGGACCAGTTCTTGGAAAATTCCATCAGTCTTGGAAGGGTGACCCAGGATGAGAAGGATTGGTACAGTAACTGTGACAATGGGAGTCAGCCTGTTGGAGTCAATGAGGCTGTGTTAAGACAAGCTTCACATCTATTGTATATTGTATCATTATGAGTACAGGTTGACTCGATGGCATATAATAGCAACAGGTGCCATCAAGTCAACTAAGACTCATATCAACACTATCAACAATAGACTTGGGATTTTCCTATCTAACACTATTTTTATGATCTCTGTCATTTTAAGGTCCATTGTTGTAATCACTTTGTCAGTCTGTCTTATTAACAGTTATCTTCTCTTTTGCTGACCGTCCATCTTTCCTAGCACAATATCTCCCTTCAAGGATTGGTTCCTCCTGAAAAATATGCCCAGAGTAAATAAGACAAAGCATAAGGCACTTGTATCTATGAAATATATACTTCACTTTAAGATGTTATTTCTCTTTTTGGCTGAGAAAGTCCATTGCGTGTATGTATCACATTGTCTTTTCCCATTCCTGTGTTGGTGGCATTTAAATTCTTTCTTTTAGCTATTAAGAATAGTGTTACAATTAATATTAATGTTAATTGTTATTTCTGTTCAAGTTGATGCTTTCAAACCATTTGGGTATATTCCTACCAGCAAAATTGCTGAGTCACAAGATAGTTTTACTTTCAGCTTTTTGAGGAACCACCGTGTTATTTTCCACAATGGCTGTCCTGTTTTGCATATCTACCAAAAATGGAAAAGGATTTCCCTACATCCTTGCCAATATTTATTCTTTTCTTTCTTTAATATTAGCCATCCATTGGGGGTAAAATTGTGTCTTTGTGTGGTTCTTATTTGAAGCTCTTTGCAATTATCTTGAGCATCTTTTCATGTGTTTGTGGTAATTTGAACATACCTTTTGGTTAACATTTAGGTTTCTTTAAAGCTGTTGTCTTATTTTTGCCAAGTCACTGAAATTTTAGCTAGATAGGTAGATAGAAAGAAAGATAGATAGATAGATAGATAGATAGATAGATAGATAGATAGATAGATAGATAGATGATAGATAGATCTGAAATTTTAGGTAGATAGAAGAATGGAAGTATAGATAAGTAGATATCAATTTAGATTCTTATTATCTGTATAGTTTCTGATCTCTTGTGGCTTAGTAGTAAAGAGTTACACTGCGGACCCAAAGGCACATAAAGTGAATTCACGAGCTGCTCCAAGAAAAGCACAAATGTGGGCAATCTCCTCCCACTTGATTTATTGCCTCTGAAAATCTGCTGAAGAGTCAGCGAAAGTTGGTTCTGACTCAATGGTAGGTAAAAACAACACATGGTTTCTTGAAGATATTATCTTAGTCAATAGGTTGTCATTTCACTAAATTAGTAAAGTCTTTTGATGAAAAAATTTTGAAATTTTAATGCAATTCCATTTATTGATTTTTATCTTTTGATGCTTGTGCTTTTGTTGATGTATCAAATAATCCTTTCTGGAAAGTGAGGCCCAACAGCTTTGTCCTTGTATTTTGTTCTGAGAAATTTTATAGCTTTAGTTTGCACAATTATATACTTAATTTTGTTTGCTTCTCTTTTCATGTGTAAACACTGTTGGCACTAGTAGCCAGGAAATTAAAAGATGTATTGCCATGGAAAGTCTGCTGTTAGGGAC
>NW_006399810.1:8266906-8268671 GCF_000299155.1 Elephantulus edwardii
ATTTTATAAATTAAAGATTAATTAAAACAAGAATGTGCCTCATTCAGCATATTGTTTTCAATTAGACAATGAATAAAGAAGATCAAAGAAGTTTGGTGTTGATAATAACTATTGAATATATCATGAAATACCAAACAAACAAACAAAGAAACGTGTCTTTTCCCCCCCTTGTGTGTATCATCTAATTGGATCTGACTGGCACAGGAGGAGATTTCTCCTCCTTCTCTAGCAGAGTATTTGGTGAATTCGAACTATGTACCTTCGGGATTCAGCACAACTTTTTGCCACTAGGTCACCAGAGCTCCCTAAAAAAATGTCTTTGAGGAAGTGCAACCAGAGTGCCCTTTAGAGGCAAGAATGATGAGATAATATTTAATCTCCCTTATAGTGGGCTCATTTTCAGGAGAAACTATTTGACTACCACAATGGGCTGGAGCGTGACAGAGATCATGAGGGAGGCACAAGGCAAGGTTCAGTTCTGTTGCTTATAGTATCACTATCAGTCATGATAAACTTGAGGACACATAACAACATGAGACATTGATTGATTTTTTTTAATTTTTAAATTAAATTTTCCTGATGCCATTTATTTACTTATTTACTTTGGAGGCAGTGACACACTTTACTGAAGAGAATCTTCTTTCTTCAGTAAATAAGCTTAGCATTTATTTGTAAAAAATCAATTGCTAATAGGTGTGTAGTTTTATTTCTGGATGAAATGTTCTATTGTTCTTTGTGACATACTGAGTGAAATAAGTCAATCAAAACTGGGTGCAATTGAATGACTTTACATACACAAAAAGGTAAAAACAGGCAAATGCTTAGATAATAGTTTATTAGTGATTATCTGGCCTATGGAAAGAAGAAAAGGGGAATGTTACTGCTTACAAGTGTACTGAGTTTCATTTTATGATTATAGGAAAGTTATACTGATGAAGGGTAAATGTGAACAACTGATTAATAGACTTGATGTCAATAACTTTTACACATGCAAAAAGTTGAATTAGCAAATACTGTGTGATAGATAAATTTATAATAGCAATGACAAAAAGAGCAAAGAAGAGCTATTTCTATACAACCAAATGCCTCATAGAATTTATCTCTATGGTTTAAGGGTTTAGAGTCAACTAAATGAGACATCCAGTTAATTGAACAATCTATTCCCAAGCAATTTGCATGTGACTTACTGTGAAGAGTGATGCTATTGGTGGTTCTTGATGGCAATGGGTCGAGTTGACTTGACTATATGTTCTACCTCCAATTTCATTGTATAAGATATATGGTCTTAAAAACATGTAAGCAGCAATTTGAGCCACAGTAACTCGTCTTTATTTCTCTGAAGCAACACAGTGAGAAAAGGCAGGATGAGAAAAAGGAATGTGTGGTTAATTGCCTTCAAAAACAACTTTCCCATGAGACTAAAAGAATTGGACAGTGCTCTACCATCGTGGCTGGCCTTTTTGATCAAAGACTCTATAGCTAAATCCTTATCAAAAGGAAAAATATGTAAAATAAAATTTTAAATTCTCCTTGATTTTAGAGTTTCTAGAACCATGAAGTTTTTTATAAAATTAGAAAATTGTTTACCAGAACAGATTCTTCCAATTGCCCTCATGCTCTGTCGAATTGTACAGCTGCATGATTAATACCCCCTCCCCCTGCACATTCTCATCCCTCTGCTTCCACCACTCCACCCCACCCCCTGCCTTGGATCCCTAAACTCAGTCTATATTAATGGTTTTATACAATATTTGCCCCTGTGGGA
>NW_006399810.1:8268771-8270505 GCF_000299155.1 Elephantulus edwardii
TTTGGTGTTGTTGCTAGTTACTTTGGTCCATGCTGCTGTCTGTGGTAACTCTGTAAGAAGGAGATCTTTCAGTGTTTCCTGCAATGCTGGTCTTGTTTTTACAAGGTCTCTTAAGTTCTGTTTTTCTGGGAATATCTTGATTTCTCCTTCATATTTGATGGATAATTTTGCTGGGCACAGTATCCTTGGTTGACAGTTCCATTCTTTGAGTGTTTGATATATGTCTTTCCATTCTTTTCTTGAACGCATGGTTTCTGCTGAGAAATCGGCACTTAATTTTAGCTGTTCTCCTTTGTAGGTTACTCTTTGTTTCTCTCTTGCTGCTTTCAGGATTCTCTCCTCATCTTTGGTTCTGGCAACTTTAACTATGATATGCCTTGGTGTTTTTCTTTCGGGGTCTATTCTATATGGTGTCCGTTCAGCTTCTTGAATATATATTCTCTCATTCTCCATTATACCTGGGAAATTTTCCTCTAGTAATTCTTCCACAAGTTTTTCGGTGTCTTTACTTGCTTCTGGCTGTTCTGGGATTCCAAAGATGCACATGTTATTTCTCTTGATGGTGTCCCACATTATCCTTAGATTTTCTTCTTTTCCCTTCCTTTTGGTTTCTGCTTTTTGCTCTAGCAGATCAGTGGTGACATTTCTATCTTCTATTTCACTGGTTCTGTGTTCTATCTCTCCAATTCTATTTATGTGTCCCTCCATCATGCTGACAGCATCTGAAACATTGGACCTCATATTTTGGATCATGGTTTCTTGTTTTTCCAGTGCCTCTAGTGCTTCGTTTGTTTTATCTGAATTGTTCTGGATTGTTTTTTTTAGCTCCTCCTGGATTTTGCTTTTGGTATCCTGTAGTTCTTCGAGTTTGTCTTTTATCCATTGAAAATATTGAATCATTGTTCTTCTGAATTCTGTGTCAGAAAGTTCCATCAGACTTTCTGTTTTTAGGAAATCCATTGCTACTGTGCCACTCTTTGGTGGTATCATCTTGTTTTGCATTTGTTTAGTGTATACAGTAGCTTGTTTTCTTAGAGACATTGATTTAAACTTGATGACAATTTCTCTGAATTTCTAACTCAAGGAAAAGGTCAGTTCAGAGCCTGTGAGAGCAGTCTTTTGTAGGTAAGTCAGATCCAAGTGCTCTGGATTAAAGGCAGGTTGATTGACTGACTTGTCATGTAGTCGCAGGAGTGGAACCAAATGGGGTGGGGCAGGCAGGGAGGTAAAAAAGTCACCAGGGTGGGTCAACCAGTTGAACTTACTCAGACCTTAGCTGCCCAGGTGTGCTCACGATTGAGGACCCTGATTGAGTTCTTACTGTCTGTCTCCCAGTCAGCAGTTCTCACTCAGTGGCCCTTACCCCATGGCACTACCCAGTGCCCTCATCCAGTGGCCCCTGCCTAGCAGGACCAGTCAAATTTCCATAAAGCAGTATGGGTTTAAGATCCTGTGTTTCCTAAAACTATTTGTATCAATAAAAGTTCTTTTTAGAATTCCTATTGCCCACGTCAAACAACAGACCCACTGGGTCTTAGTGGGACTTAAGAGGATTCAGCCAATTTTCCCACTAAGCTTTCCCCTTTCAAATGGGCCCAGCAGCCTCTGCTTTTGCTGATCCGGAGTGCGCACTGAAATATGGACTGGATTGCAACCCATGCTGATTTCGTACAGTTCTGACTCATCCATCAAAAGTTCTTATTCAAATTCCTACTGTCTCCATAATGCAACAAA
>NW_006399810.1:8271387-8277311 GCF_000299155.1 Elephantulus edwardii
AATATACCACAGCTTCTGCCCTGTTAAACTGCCACTGTTACTGGAGTGAGATGGTACCTCATTGTTGTTTTGGTTTGCATCTCTTTTATTGCTAGTGATTTTGATCTTGAGATAATCTTTGAACCATGGATCTCTGGTGGCCTAATTGCAAGAAGCTGTATTGCAATCCTGAAGGCATAGGATTCAAGGCCACCAATTGCTTCACAGAATAAGGAAGGGAAATCTCCTCTCTTGCAATTAAGTGCATCTTAAAACCTGCTGGACAGTCAGCTATGACTCAGTTTCAACTCTACAGTACACATCAACAACAATGATCTTTGAACCTTAAACCAAAAATGTCCGCTTAAGTCTTTTTAGCATCAAACTGTAGTTATCCTTAACTCTTTAAGGATGCCTGCCTTGAATGTTGTGCTCTTTAAAGAATTGTTTACCTGGGGATTCCAAGATGGCAGCAGAGGCAGGAGCAATGGACCACATGGAAGAGGGCCACCATGGTCTTCTACAGACCTGTTTGATAATTGAACAGTTAAACAGTTGATGACTGGTCTTTGGTGCAGATCGAGGCTCAACATCAGGAGATCAAAGATTCCCAGAGAGGAATGGGTGAGTTCTGCGGCTCCCAGCCCTGTGCTGCTGAGCCCATGCTGCTGCCACAACTCCGTGAGGCTCCCACCGCTGGACCCCAGGGATCCACTCACTGGAGATGGATGGTAGGCACCGCCCCCATCACCCCCCCAGGCTGGTGCAGCAGAGCCGCCACACTGCCGCAGAGTGGACTTGTTCTGGGGAGAATTCTTGGAGCCAAGATGGCAGTGGCGGGAGACAGGGTAGCAAGGTAGGGGTTTCCCTGGGCAGGCCAGAGAGGAAGATTACTAGTACAATGGATTGATGAGAGTCTCTGTGAGCTGTCTATGACTCAACGACATTAAATTGTGGCAGCAAGTCTGAGACGGCAGATAGCCTCAATGCACCGCATCTTTTGATCTGCTGTCTGCTTTTGCCAAGAACTGTTTAGACCTGGGGGGCTGGGATGGGGGCTATGTGTCTGTTCACTACTCTCAGGTTCCCTTATCCATTTATAAAGGGGGAGGACAGTGACACCTACTTCAAATTACAGTATGACCACTTATTGGGAGGGGGTAATGGTGGTAGTACCGGAATTGGGGTCGCTGTCCCTGGCCACATGGGACATGGGAGGGGATTTTGATGGGGGAGTGTACCAGCCAACCCCTGGGGTGTGTTGCCCAGCCCACGGGGGTTGCCACCCCGCCTTCAGGGCTGGTCATTAGGTCGGCCCCTGGCAGCAGGGCAAGCCATTTGTTGGGCCCCCCGGCAGGGCGAGCTGGCCCTCAAAGTGAACTCCTCAGTCCTCGGGATGTGCCACCCGACCTCTGGATAGAAAAAACTGCCTAGGGTATGCAGAGAATTTTATCGAGGCTACTTTCTCCACTCTCTCCCCCAGTACACCCATAAGTAACATCCCCAAAGCCCTTCTATTTGTAACTCACAAGTTTGTGCTCTCTAGGTTTGCTCCCTTTCCTACAGGTAACCTTAACACTGAGTTTTACTCCAGACCTGACCCTGAACCCAGTTCCAGAGACAAAAAGGAAATACAACGGCCAGTTAAGGAAGCAAAGGAGGATGGAGCCTCAGGGTTCAGTCAGCCATCGGACCCACCAGGGAAAACACGTTTTAGTCCAGAGGGGAGTAAATATCAGGAAAACATCTAACAGAACAAGAAGGCAAGCAGCTTTAACCCAAGACCACCAGTAAGGTGATAAAGTGTGCTCCCTTACCCCCTTCACATCAACACCCCTGTTCAGCATGAAGAAGCCAGAGTTTGCGCCCAATTCCCAAATGAGAAATCCACAAGTGCAAAAGACTGTTTAATCACCATTGGACTATGCTTACCATTGCCCTTTATCATCTGGTCCCCACTGGATCCTTTTAATTTCCTTCACCTGCTCCCCCACCAACCAAATTGTGCTGCCTTGCAACTGCATCCCTGCAATTTTCATCCCTGCCTGCCCATCTTCACCCTTCTGCTCCCAACCCTCACCTCCATGTATTCCAACATGTTTTTTTCCCAATAAAATTTAAAAAAAACCCACCAATTTACCTGAGTTCATATTGACAAGAATAATTTAAAATAGTAGAGGGCAGTGAAATTTTATTAATGGGATGGGAAAAATTCTGAAAAGAAGGATGAGAATAGTTACACAGTTGAAGAATGAATCCATGTTCATGAATTGCAAATGCAAAAATCATTGAATTAGTATATGTTTTACATGTATATTCTCAACAAAAGCACATACAAGTATGCATTTTTAATTTATTTGTTAATATTAATGAAAATTTACAGAGACTTAGGATTTCCAGTCATTCATTGTTGCACTTTTCTCCGTGTCCACCCCCTCCTCCCCAAATCACGCTTCTACTTGAAAAAAAAAATAAAAGAAAGAAAGAAACGCTCTTTCATTGTTATACAATCCCTTCCCCTGCTCCCCCCCAGTTCACTCCACTATACAGCCTTCACTCTGGACTTCTGTAATGACAAGAATGTTGTTGCTGATGATGTTAAGTGTCAGTCTTTGAATCTTGGGTGCCTTTCATTCTCTCTCCAGGTTCATAGGATTTCCAGAGGCAAGCTATTATGGAAGTGGATGCCTCTCCTCCTTCCAAGCTAATGATAAGAATACCCATTCATATATCCCTTTTAAACAGATCTCTCCCTCATACCAGTAAGAATAGCAAAATTTAACAGAACAGCAAACATCAAATGCTGGTGATGTTGAGGAGAAACAGGAACTCTTATTCACTGCTGGTGGGAGTGGAAAATGGTGCAACTACTGTGGAAGGCTGTATGGTGCTTTCTCAAAAAGTAGCAAATAGAAATATCATTTGACCTAGCAATTCTGCTGCTGGGATTTACCCTAAAGAAACCATCACCAACACCCAAGCAGATATATCCACACCCTGTTTATTGCGGCTTTGTTCACAATAGCAAAGAGCTGGAAACAACCCAACTGCCTATCAACAAACGAATGGATAGAGAAGCTGTGGCATATTTACACAATGGAATACTATGCTGCATTGAAAAACAAAGAACTCATGAAATATTATAAAAAATGGATAACCCTGGAGGACATTATGCTGAGTGAAATATCTCAGTCACAAAAGGACAAATATTGCATAGGGCCACTATTGTAAAATGGGACTGACACCATGGTTGAGGGAAGACAGAACAGGAGGGGAGGAATGATTTATATTGCATTGAAACAAATATGCATTCTTAATGAACCAAACAACACTAGTTTTCAAAACATGGATGTCAAGATTTTGCTCTTAAGATCTTCTTTGGAACTATAGGGAATTATAAACTCTTATTTTTACTTTTTCATTTATATGCCCCCTCCTTCTCTGAGTTGAGATGCACCCTTTTTCTTTTCTACTTTTGTGTTTTCTGTCCCTAGATGAGTGCTGCTGCTTAGAGGCAAGAATAGTGAAAACTTTATCTCACATACTTTGGGAATGTGGTCAGTATGAATCAATCTCGGGGGTGGGGGGAAGAACAACATCACATGGGAAATGTGGGACGGTGGAGAAGGAGAGGAAGACCCTCAACAAGATGAAATGACTGTGACAACAAGGACAATCATATTGGAAAGCATGAGGATGGTGCAGGATAGAGCAAAACTCAGATCTGTTGTCACTCAGAGCCCACGAATGGCATCACATAGCAACATATGGCCAGTGTTGGAGTCATACTTGACTGGTGCAGTGTCTAAATAAAATTGCATTGAAGGATACTGTTATGTGATTTCTAGTCAAAACTGACTCATAGTTGACCTTCCAGTGAGTAACTCTAGTTTGGTTTTAATTCATATTTCCTTAAATGGCATGACTATGACTTATTAAGGAAGCTCTCTTTGTATAGTGACAAGAAGCTGTGCTGTGTAAAAGCACATGGTTTGAATCTACAAGGTGTTCTTTGGGAGAAAGATGGGCAGTCTTCTCGCATGTGATTACTGACTCTGAAAACCCGCTGGAGGGTCAGCTATGGGTCAGTTCTATCTCAGTGATACACAACAACTACATGACATTAGTTTTTAGCTTTTTTCAATATGAATGAGGCATCCTTGCTTGATGGAAACCACATATATTTCATTTTATCATTTCTGCCAATGGATCTAGTTAGTATTGCCGTAAGATGACTCATTGAACAGAGGTGCCAATTTAGTCTAACAGGTTACAATGAGTCAAAGAGATGCTTTCAAAAGCACTCTTACTTCGTTCTATGTTCTCTGGACAAGAGAACCCACCCTAGTCAGGTGGGTTTAGGTCAAAACTTTCCAAGGAAGCTTATATTCTTTCTTGCCTACTCTCAAAGTGGTCAGACTTTAGATTTTTTTTTCTAGCAGAAACTTCAAAGGAGTTCTAATGGCAAGAAGCTGCACTGCAATCCCAAAGACACGTAGTTCTAATCCACCAGGTGCTCTGTGGAAGAAAGACAGACAATCTCCTCCTGAGTGATTTATTGCCTCTGAAAACCCTCTGTAGGATCATCTATGATTTGTTTCTAACTCAATGGCACAAACAGAAACAACATTGACTTCAGGTCCTGACTCTAATATCTTAAAACTATTTTAGCTGAGAAAATAGGACCCAGCAGTCAAGAAACAAATAAACAAGCAAACAAAAAACCCTATGTGATGTATTGGTAAAATCTGTTGTCAAGGTTGTCTTCAAAGTGCTAAAGAGCAAGGATGTCCGTTTAAAGACTAAGGAACCACTTGGGTCTCAGTTCTCATTTTCTCAGAGAATTGTACACACTAGAAGCATTATTTACCATCTCAAGAACATGGAAACAGCTAAAATGTACAACAACAATTGAATGTATTGAGAAATTATGGTACATTCACATGATGGAATATTACGCAGCATGCAGGAACAATGATTTTGCAAATCACTACCTAACTTGGGAAAGACAGTTGAGAATTATTCTAAGTGATATAACTCAGTCCCATAAGGACAAATATTGTATAAAACCATTATTGTAGAATAAGTGCGAAGATCCAAGGAGGGAGGTAGCAGAGATGTGTGGATTGGAGGGTTGTTAATCATAGGATTGCACAGTTTGGTGACTGAAGGTGGGGTGCATAAAGGAAAGGGGAAAGATCCAATCTGAAAAACAATGTATATGAACTTTGTTAGTAAACCAGTATAAAAGAAATATTTTTAAATAGGAAAATAAAGAAGCATGGCCAGAAGGAAAAAAAAAAAAGGACTAAGGCACCTGCTCCAAGCTGTGGTATCGCCAGTTGATTCCTACACTATGCATCTGAAAGCTGGATAATGGGCAAGTATGGTACAAATAATCGATGCCTTTGAATTGAGGTTCTGGAGAAGAGTACTGAGTACCCCATGGATCCCAGAAGAATAAGCACGTTTGTCTTGAAGGAAGTGCAACTGGAGTGTTCATTAGAGGAAAGGATGGTGAAACTTTGTCTCCCACATTTTGAGCATGTTTTCAGGAGGGGATTGTCCTTGGAAGAAGACAGCATATAAGGAAAGGTGAAGGGTCAGAGTAAGAGAGGAAGACCTTCACCAGCGGATTGACACAGTTACTACAATGGGCTCTAGCATTCTGGAAGATAGCAAAGAACAACTTTCAGATCTGTCATTCATAGGGTTGTTGAGTCATAGTTGACTCAAAAACCGAACAGCATGTTTTTAAATGTATGCTAATTTCTAACCATGCCACCTGATCCCTTAGAAAATGCTGTATCTTGACTATACAAGTGGTAGACTTATGTTATTTGTCATTTCTTTTGTTTGTTTGTTTGTTTGTTTGTTTTAATTGTTATTATTAATTTTAATAGACATTTACAGAGGTTTTGGATTTCCATTCATTCATTGCCGCA
>NW_006399810.1:8280861-8299139 GCF_000299155.1 Elephantulus edwardii
CCCTTTCAAATGGGTCCCTCAGAAGCTCAGCTTGCAGATTCCGGCATTTGCTGGACCATGAAGTGGTCCAGATTGCAGCTGAGGCTATTAGCTCGTTCTGAGTCCACTCCAGCAGAAGTTCTGATTCAAATTTCTACTGTCCACGTCATGCAACAGACCCACTGGGTCTTAGTGGAGCTTAAGTGAATTAAGCCAATTTCCCCACTAAGTTTTCTCCTTTCAAATGAGTCTCTTAGAAGCTCATCTAGTGGCTTGCGGGTTTTGCCAAGTCTGTGCAGCTTTGTTCCCACAGTTCCAATACTAAAAGTTTTGACAAAAGTTATGATTCAATTCCTATTATCCATGCCGCACCTCAGACCCTCCAGGTTTTAGTGGGATTAAGAGAATTCAGCTGATTTCCCCACTAACCTTTTTCCTTTCAGGTGAGTCTCAATGCAGCTCAGCTCAGCTAGGGGGTTCCAGCTTTTGCTGGGTCCGCGATGGGACCAAGGCAGGACAGCTGCGGGGCAGGCAGGCAGGGCTCTGGTTTTTAAAGCTTCTAAAATAATGTATTAGCAAAAGTTCTGATTCAAAATCTTACTGTTGGTGTCACGCTGTGATGGTTAGTCTCTGTGGAGCGTAAGGTACTCTCTGGTGTCCTCTCTACGCAGCTTGCTACCCCTCTGGCTCTTCACACTGTGCTCTCCACCTCCACCATCTTCCAGACCATCTATTTCTCATTTCTTAAGAGACTTTATCTAGTGTCCTGGCTTTTACTGACGAATGATACAAAATCATTTTTCAAAATATTCCATTGTGTGCTTATGCATGTACATGTGTGCATATTACTTTTCTCGCTTACCTCTGCTAAACTATTAGATCAAGGAGCTCTGGTGGCTAAGTGGTAAGGAATTGCACTGCCAAACCAAAGGAATATAGTTCAAATCCACCAGCTGCTCCATGAAAGAAAGATAGGCAATCTTCTTCAATGTGATTTATTGCCTAGGAAAAATCCCACTGGAGGATCAGCTATGGCTCAGTTCTGACTTGACAGTACACAACAACAACAACAACAACATAGCTATCTGATGAGTCATCAATATCCTTTCTACTGACTGTAGGTTAATGGAGAGCTAATGCCATCGGGAAGTGTATTTAATGTGAATCACATGCTGATCCCTATAATGAGCATCAAGTAACTTATAAAACTGAGTGATGTCATGTTTCTGACAAATTGTGCAGAGGCCACAGCGCTGTGACTGTCTGTAGCCCTTACTTATAAGCTGTAGCGCAGATGCTTTCTAACCACTTTCTTTCACAAGCTTGTCTGAAGACTCTTTGGTTGTGACTCTGAATCCCCCTCTGTGGCCAGAGAATTGTAGTTCCTTTGTCTCATCTTCCTTTGTTGGGACAAAAAGGTTCTCCAAGAACTGCCTTCTCATCTTATTTTTTTTCTTTTTCTTCTGAAACCACATGTGAGGACTTGCTTGGAGATGGCCAAGCCAGCCTCAATTTCATGACTCTTCTTTTGTGTCTCAATATTGACAGCAGATTCTGTCACCTTGCCTGGGAACTCCACTTTCCAGGTCATTGCAATGTCAAATGCACAAAATCAATCCTCATTGCCATCTCTCTGGCCCAAGGGGTGAAACACCGTGCTTTCTCTCAGATTAGTACGGCTCATAAATACCTCATTTTGATCTTCCTTCAGAACTTGCAAATTGCTCAGTGACCTCATGTATTAGTTTTCCTACCAGTGATGCATCAAAATAGTTCCTTAAAGGCAAGGAAAATTATAGCTACCACTTCCCCCGGACAGCCTGTGAAACAAACCAAGGATAATAAGCAGTGCGGGGTCTGAGTTGGCCAAGAGGCTCAGATGTGTTCCTGTTACAGTTTACTTGGTTACTGGAGGAAGCCAAGCAGAGTCTTGGCTTTGCTTCTTAATCCATAAAATGGGACTGAGACTAGTGCTGGCGCCCACTCGTGTGGTGACAATGACATTGATTTGTTCAGGCATATTTTGATATGCTGGTGAACTGTGGAGTTATAAATAGAAAGTGGTGGTTTTTCCTTTAAACAACCCAAAATTGTTAAAAGAAGAATTTCCTCAAATTTTCCAGAATGGTAAAACACAAGATGGCAAATCTTTAGCGATCATGAGCAACTTGAGACAGCTTTTGTCTCAGGGGAAGTTAATCCAGGAAATTATATAGGAGAGTTAAAAAAAAAAAAGAAGAAGACATATAGTCCAAACTTGATCGAATAACTGGATCTTTTAAAAAATAACATGGGAAATTTGAAGCAAATCTAGATATATTTGATCAAAAGAATGAAATATCCAGATAATTTGGGGAGATGGATCAGAAATACTTGGCATTTTAAACATGATTTATAGAATTTAAAATTAAAGGCTGTAAAGTAGCCCTAAAATTTTTCAAGGACAATTCTCTGTCTTTTAGTCCTTGGGTGCTACCTGATTCAAATACAAACAGTCTACTAAATTCCTTCCAATTGGATTCTCTCTAGAAAATGTTTGTCATCCATTTGAGACCAAAGGGTAAAAATAAACACAAGCATATTAATTCACAGTGGGAGTGCAGGGTCTCTGAAATGTAAAAGATTAAAGGCTACACTTTTTTCTCACCTTTCATCCTGAAGTTAACACCTTCAGGAAGCTGGCTTAAAGAGATGCTGATATTTAAGAAATAAATTAGAGGGCTGTTATTACACGACTTGTTTTTACATGGATGCTGTATAGATCAAATCATGCCCTTCAAAACATTTCAACCCTACATGCCAAGAGTAATAAAGGATTTGGTGTAACGGGAGTTCTAAAGTATATCTTGATATCATGAGTGGAATATGCAGCAGTTTTCTGATAAACCAGTTCTCTAGAGGTGAAAAAAAAGAGAAAGAGAGCTCTGATTTATAGTGTTTAATAATTTCAGTGGTGAAAATGTTCTTACTATAGCTGTGAACTTATTGAGCATTTAACAATCATCTCTCATAGCTGATACATCTTCTCCAGACACCATTGGATATTGTGAGAAGAAGGAGGTGATCCTGTCATCTAGATGATCAACAGCATTTGTTAATAATCACTATGCACTTGGAACACCTGCTACCCTTGTTCTTTTTAGCTGTCATCAAGGTGACTTGTGGTGACCTCATATTCAATAGGGTGCAAACTTTGTGATCTGTAGAGCTTTTGTTGGCTGATTTTCTACAATAGATTTTATTCTTTGTCTTAGTCTAGAAGCTCTGCTGAAATCTATTTGGCATCATAATAATAGGTAAGTTTCCACCAACAGATAGACCATGGCAGCACAAAAGTGCACAGGACTGGAGTTAAAAGCTGGGCCTTCCATTTCAGTTCTCCTGTTGAACTACTGTTACCTTCCTAAAGACTTTGGTTCATCTTAGTCCTTTGAGAAAACCAAATGTCTTATCTTGTATCTGGCAGAAGTTAGACTTAACAAAGGAAATAATGTACTAAGAACTGATGGATGAGGTTGCCAGGGAGTACAGAGAATTTCTAATGAATGAGGCCTTGCTCCCAAAAGCAATGAGGCTCCAAATAGCATCACATTTTTTTAGTATCTTCTATGTGCCAAGTACTTGTCTCTGCTTGTGATACATCCTAAAAGCACATTTCTGCCTATCTGAAGAGTAGCTGTTAGTAACTTTAACTTCTAAAGTTCTATTCTAAGAAGAATTTCTTAGACTTTAAAATATGCAATTAAGGAGCACTGGTGGAGTTGTGTGGTTATCCCAAAGTCTCTATCTCTTTAGTGGTTCGAATCTACCAGCAGCTTCATGGAAGAAAGATGGACAATCTCCTGCTGTGTGATTTTCAGTCTTAAAAAACTTATTGGAGGGTTAGCCGTGTGTCCATTCTGACTTGACAGCAATGACAGTGAGTTTTGTTATATATCATGCAATGAAGGAGCTCTGGTTGCATAACGCATCATCCATCAGGTACTAACTGATGAGTCATAAGGCCCAGCAGTCTGAATCCACCAGCTACAGTCTCTGTAAAAATTTACAGCCTTGGAAAAACAATGTACTGTCATGGTGACTCAGAATCAACTCGATGGCAGTGAGCTTTTGTGACCCCTCCCTTTTTTATAACAAATAAAAAAAAAACCAGAAAGACTATAATTGTGAGATACACATTTGTTGGATCAGTCAAAATGGTGATAAATTTATGTCTTCTTCAGCTTCAAAGAGTGGACCAGTTGACTTCGTAGCATATAGATAATGTCAAAGCAAAACTCATCAACTTACAAATTAGTGCAGTGAGCACTAACTTTTAGAAATAACTTCTGATTGACTGAAATGTCAACCAAATTGTTGAATTACAACCAAAAAACCCAGAAGATATGACCATTATAGATGACCTAGAAATCTAGGGCCAGACCCCCAAAGAGATTGCATCTCCAGGACACAGTTACATGATAATATCTATGAAGCCCTGCAGTTCAACTTCCTTCCAAGTAGCCATGAGGGTCTTTCTAAACAGGGAAAAGGTATAATACAGTGAATTAGTCATTAGTACGCTAGCTCAACACCTTAACTAACAACAGCTGGACAGATGATGATGGCCTGCAATGGCAAGATTTTAAGGAAATGTTGAGTCTGGTTATCCATGGGGAAGCATCATGTTGACAGGCCTTACTAGGAAAAACAAGATAAACTTTAAAAATAAGAAGAAAGATGTGGCAGATGGTGCATTCTGCTAAGAGAATTAACCTCTTCTCCCTGTCTTTGAGCAATGTTTTTAAAATAAATACAGGTTCATAAAACTCAAACATGGCTTGTTGAGTCAAAACCAACTCATAGCTGACCTTCCACTGGTTTCCGAGAGTGCAAATCACACTGTAGAAGATTGTTCATCTGTTTCCTGTGAAATCATTGGTGGATCTGAACTTCCAGAGAGGTATGGCCTTTGGGTTAGCACCACAACTCCTATGGACTAGGGTATAGATCTATTCTGGTAATGCGTTATAGAACTCTATAGAGTTGTCTGCCAGTCTTGAACCTCTCCCGGGATCTGCCTTCCTTATAGTCTTCAGCATCAAACACTGCACCTTGCTCATGTTGTGGTTGTGGCTGTTGTGACCTGTTTTCGAGTCCGTTCATTGTAGACTTTATAGAAGCAAGTCACCAGGGCTTTCTTCTTCACAAACGACTTCTCCTTCTTTGTTTATAAGAAATGTGGGTTGGCCAAACATAACTATCCTCTGTCCAGCCAGCTCCAGTCTGAAATATCCCACTGTGTCTTGTGTTCCTTTGTCTTTAAACAGGCCTCTCAGACTGTGGGACCCAAGACCTTTCAAATGATGGAGATAACGCCATGCTGTCATCTCTATTGGATCTCACAGTGGAAATGTACTCTACTGTTACTTAGAGGCAGGCTTCCTTCTCTTTACAGCTCCCCCCTTTCTGATGAACAGAATTTACTTAATTAATGTTTTTCATCGGAGTGTCTCACTGTTCTCATATATTTACTTAATTATTTTCCACTGCAAAGGAAAATGATTGTTTTTATTTATTTGAACTTCTGAATGTCTCCCATTGTTTCTTTCACTATTCAAAACGCCAGCTCTTTAATAGTCTTATAATGTGTGAGTTGAAAACCCATGTATATTCATAATTTTGTCAAATAATTGTTTACTGGGATTATTTTTGTCTGAAATTTTTCTTGTCCCCTCCCTGTAAAACATACAGTACTCAAACCCTTTTGCTGGAGACTCAGGAAGGCAAAAGCATAACATCAGTTATCTTTCAGAGATGAAAGGGAAACATTGATGTAAGTCTTCACACCATTCTGTAAAATGCTACTTAATTTGTCTACTTGCTGATCCCTAGGATTTAAGGCTTTACTCACCGTCTCAGACCAACCTAGTTGGCTGTGGGAAGTTATGCTACTGAAGCTCAGTATTTGGGGGTCAGGCAGGTAGAAATGCTACCTTGAATGCTGAAACTTACTGGGTCTGGAAACATTGACAGAAGCATATTCCAGAAGGGATATTTTTGGAGACTAGTGGAAAGCATCCTTCTTTGCTAATTCAGCATATTCAGGTCATCTCTGAATGGAAAATTCAACCCATTATCAAGTTGGACTGACTCTGCAGTGAGATTTCAGGAGCTGTAAACCACATTTGGAAAGATTGTCCATCTGTCTCCCTTGGACCTAATGGTGGGCTTAAGCCACCAAAAGACCATTGCCCTTGAGCTATTAATGCAACTCCCTACAAATTACACCACTAGAATGACATCTGAATGGAAATAAAATGAGAAAAAAATTTAAAAAAAAGTCCAGGTCCATGCTGAAGAGCCAACTATGGTGTTGTTGTTGTTTAATGCCGTCGAGTCATAGATGACTCATAGCGACCCTATGAACGAACAGCCTGAACACTGTTAGTGCATAGAGTTTCTAGAGGCAAGCCATTTTGGAAGTGGATGCCACTCTGCTTCCAGGCTTGATTTAGTCGGGAAGCTCCAGCCAACACTGTCCACCATGGGTGCCCATTACCACAATTGGCACATCACTGTCACAGGCTCCCAGATCACCCTGCAGCTGTCATTGCATCACTTTGGGAACCTGATATCTTCTGTCACCTGAGGAACATGCTATTCACTACCATTGTGACTTCATTTCTCATTCTACCCTAAACCTGGCAGGAATCTATGTATTACACATTCTCTCAATGATGTTGTCATTATTGTACTTAGGTGCTGCCATCCAGTCAACTGTGATTCATATTGAACATATGAACCATGGGTTGGAATCTTGCCCTGTTCTGCATTGTTTTCACCATCTCTGATATACTTGAACTCATTGTTACAGGCACTGTGTCAATCCATCTTATTGGAGGTCTTACTCTCTTTCTCTGATCCTCCATCTTCTCCGGCATGATATTTTTTCCACAAAGACTACTCCTTCTGGCAACTTGCTCAAAATACATGAGATGAAGTTTCACCATCCTTGTGTCTAAGGAGACCCTGACTGCACTTCATCAGAGACAAACCTGGTTTTCCTTCTGGCAGTTCAAGGTATAGTTCATATGTTCCTCCAACATCACAGTTCAAAGATATTGATTCTTCTACCAGTCTTATTCATTGTTCAACTTTCAGAGGCACAGGGAGGAATTGAAAATATCATGGCTTTAATCAGATGCACATTCGTCTTTAAACTGACTTAATGATATTTAGTAATTTGGAGATGTCTTTGACAATGGATTTTTCCCATTGTGTAACACATTCTTGTAAAAAAAATGTCCTGACTGCTACTACCATGGGTATTGATTGTAAATCCATGTGAAAAGAAATTGTTGACAACTTCCATTCTTTCTCCATCATGTTCATGTCCAGTGGTGAAGGTTTTTGTTTTCTTTATACTGAGATATAATCCATATTGACAGATGTAGTCTTTTATATTCTTCAGCAAGTGTTTCAAGTCTTTTTTTTATCTTCTGCAAGCACGGTGGTGCCATATGCATAATGTAGATTGTTGAATCTTCCTCTAACTCTGATGTCACATTCTCCCAATAATAAAGCATATAAATAAATCTTGGACCAAATAGGCATACCTAAAAGGTAAAAGTCACTGATTAAGTGCTGTATGTGACATGACCTCAAAAGTTCTTTTTACCAGTTCAGTCTGAGGTATGTTGCAAACACAGCTCCCCGTTTCCACGTGGAATTCGATCTTGAGTAGATTTCCTAGCAGAAAAAGTCATGTAGGTTAGCTACCTGGTCTGTCAGTTTTGACAACTTATTACTTATTTTCTTTGTCACTTTCTTTTCTTTTTTTTGCAAAACAAGGTCTTTGATTCTAACATCATCATCCCTCTGATTCCTCAGTAAGGCTTGTTATGGGAAACGTTTAGTTTGTAACCCCTTCTACAGTAGTTGATCCCTGATTTTATATTTTACAACCCATTCAGAATATTAGAGAAGAACATTGCTCCAGAATTTCTTAATACTGTACAAATGAAAAATAATTAAACTAGAAAAGCCCCACATAAATTAAAAGGAAATAAAGGGAACAGGTCAATAGTTATTTCCTGAGGCTCTAATAAAAGGATCCAATTATTTGAGGGAACAAAAAAAGTGCAGAACCAGTTAAATTTAGGGTTCTAGCTCAAAGAACAACAAAATTATGCTTAAACAAGACTTCTATTAACCATTTCTACTTCTTTCTAACATGTAAAATCTGAGGAGGTACAGATACATTTCTGGTCCAGTCATCTATAGTATTAGACTAACTAAATTCTACAAGCATAAAGATGGTTTGCTAAGTTTGTCTAGTGACTATAAGGGGAGTTCTGGAGTTATGGTCTGTAGGGAATGGTGCTGCTAATATAAAGGTGGCTGTTCTCTGGCAGTGTAAATTCACAAGCAGCTCTGACAAAGGAAGAAAGGCAATCTCATCTCATGCAATTTATGCTCTCTAAAAGCCTTCTGAAGGATCAGCTCTGAGTGATTCTGACTCAGTGGCCATGAGTTGAATGAAAATGGCCATTCTAGATGGTCATTCTAAAGAATCTGATCTAAAATTGGCTCTTTTTCCTCAATAATAGGGTTTTAGGTTTGTTTTTTTTATTCCCTGGAGGAGGTGGTTGTTTCTTTTGTTTTGTTTTTGGCATTTTCCCCCACAATGTTCCATTTCAATATGTCTTGCACATAGTTAGGGTTTTTTTGTAAGGCAAGCTGTTCATGCGCTCAGCTGTTAAATGAAAAGGTGGAAGATTGAGTCTACACAAGGACAAGTCAGAATAAAAGACCTGATGTTCTACTTCCAAAGAACTACCCACCAAGAAGCAGGTGAATCCAGTTCGACTCTGTGGGGTTGGCCATGAATTGAGACAAGGAATCAACAGCTAATTACAGTCATTTTTTTTTTAAAGTCTGCACTTAGTCAACAAATGCATGGCAATTAAATTAATACAGAAGTTAACATCATGAAGATAGTTGCCGGAGCAGTCAGCAAAGGATTGCAATCTGTGCATTCACCGATTCCCACAATGATGGGAGGAAGAGACAGTATTCAGAGCAACATACATTTTTTTGAGAAGCTCATTATCCTATTTAAGGAAAGTTTAGATGATTTTCCCTACTCACTACCTCAGCCTTCCTTATCAACTACTCATCTACATACAGTTGTAGAGTTAAAGCTACTTAAGAATTATATTAACATACAGAGAATTGTCCCTCCACTCTTCCAAGACCCTCTTGGCAACATACCCAAAGTATATGAGACAGAGCTTCAAAATCCTTGTCTCCAAAGAACAATTTGGTTTCACCATCTTTAGGACAGATCTGTTTGCTTTCTATGCAGTTCAAGGTATGTACAATACTCTTCTCCAGTAGCATAACTCAAAGGAATCAATTTTTCTTCTGTCTCCCTTAGTTCAGAATCCCTGGTGATATGGTACTTAAGCTGGTGGTACTGACTGAGGTGCTAACTGCAAGCTATGCAATTTTAAACCACCAATAACTCTTGGAAGAAAGATGGACCGTTTCCTCAAATAAATATTTACATATATTCTCAAAAACCTGGCAGAGTTTGTTATGCATCAAATATTACAGTAGCAGGTTTGAGTTTGGTTTGGGATGTGTTTGGTTTGTTGGTAGGTGTTGTCTAGTCAATCCTGACTCTTAGTGTTCCTATGTATAGCAGATTGAAATCCTGCCTGATCTGGTATCATAATCTCCACTAAACATAAATCCATTGGTGCAGACTATGTGTCAATCTTCCCACGGAGGGTCTTCGCTAACCCTCTATCTCTCCTAGCGTGATTGCATTTCATAAGGACTGGCCCTTCCTATAAACATTGACAGTTTTATTTTCCACAGTGAAGAAGTCTTGAAGAAAACATATTGTAAAGGAAGGTGACATATTGATAAATTTTGCCTTTTAAACAGTAAAAAAACAATTATACAGCATTCTTTCTCACATGAATGTTAAAGGGAGAAAGTAACTGAAAAGGAAGCAAATCCACCAGTGGACACTGTCTTATGGCTTGATTCTAAACCATCCTATGGGATCTTTGGAGTATGGGCTGAAAATATCTGACATTTGCTAAGCTGCTCAAGAAAATCATTCAAAGAGGCTAGAATCCAACTCTCCTTCAAGTCTATTTCCAAAGAGACCAGGATTGCCTGGCAACTTGTGCCATTGTTTATCTTCTATCACTTACATTCTACATTTGAATTCCAAAGTTGGTCTCAGAAAGAGAGGTTGTGCTTTAGAAGACAAAAGATCAATCTTAATGTAATTTTCCTTCTGGCCTTCCTAAGATTGAGTTCTGAGGTCACTGATAAGCTACAGAAAAATTTCACTAGGTGGCTCTTAAAAATTATCACCTCAACGTGGAGGGATCAATGGGGAACACAGTCTCTGGATCTAAGATCCTTTAAGTACTTTCCTTCAATCTCCTGGGATATGAACTCCAATTCAAAATCATTACTTTCTAGAGGGAACCAACACATAGATGATTGTCCAGCAGGTTTTCAAAGACTATAAATCACATGGGAGGAGATTGCCCAGTTTTTTCCCCCTTCAAGCCACTGGGTGGATCATTTTTCCAGAGACACACAGGCCCATTTAATCCTTAGGATATCCCTTAAGTAATGAAAGTTTTTAAAAACAGTTTAGGAATCTGAATTTATACTAAGGAATGTTGCTTTCAAGGACTGGCCATCAGTGCCATCTCTTATACTATTATGAGACTAGTTTGGTTGTTTTGGGCCTTTTTAACTCCCTAGCACATCCTTTCAAACCTTCACAGGGTAGTAGAAGCCACATTGGTGGAAGAAGTAATATACATCTCAAGATCAAATCTATATGACAACTCTAAAAGTTTGCTTCCTGTTCCTAAAATTGTACACTCTAGTTTCTAGAGAGCTTAATATTTGAAAGGTAATTTTTCTTGTTTTCCCCACTGAATTAGATTTTAAGTGGTCCACTGGAGTATTGAGTAATTAAAATTTAACAGGAATAATTTTATGCTGAGAAACAGAGAGAAATAGAGTTTCTGCCTCAAAAGAAACAAGGTATATGTGTGGAATATTGAGATCTTCTGGTTTTTTTTTCCTTTGCATTATCATTTTGCCTGATAAAGGTGATGGAAAAATACCACAACCATAGACAGAAATAACCTTTAGAACCCGGACTTCAGAGGAACAAATTCTTGGATCACCGTGCCAATCACACATCTCAACCTACTAAAGGAAATGTAAAGATAGAATGAGTTGAGAAAGACGGATATAATTAATGGATACCTGTTAGAAGGTCAGCTATAGAAATTAAATTATTTATTCTCTTTTATTATGATATGTTAAGATTAAAGGAATTTTAATTTATATTTTACCTCTCGTTTACCATATTCGTATCACAATATATAGTAAATATTGATGTGGCCAAAATTTAGAAATTATTCCATGTGTGGCCAAATATTAAAGCATAATTGTGCTCATGATGATGCCACCACCTGTGTCTGTCAGTTTGTAATATTGAGGTGCTTTGCATGTTGCTATGATTCTGGGAGCTCTGATATTAGTATTTCAGTATAGGCAGAGTTATCCATGGAGAATAGGAAAAAGCAGAGCTTCTAACCTAAGGAAAGCCTCTGAAGAAAGACCTAGTGATCTTCTGGAAATTGACAAATGAAAACCCTAGAGAATGGTGCTGAAGATTGTTCTGGACATCACCAGGAAAGGTCATTTCTAGAGACAGACATCATGGTTAGTAGTGAACACCACCACCCACAATGAGATGGATTGAATCACACATTCCACCTGTCATGGATCAGGATTTGGGGAGGCTTAATTCTCATGGAATTATCACTAGTCAGAACTTACTGGAGTTCAATTATCAACAGCAACAAGTGCTTCTAGGAACTTTCCATAGTCAAGAAATCCAAGATTTAGAGAGCTGTGATTCTGTGGTGCCAGCTACTCATTCCATGTAAATTTGGATTTTTCATTCATCAGTGGCAAAGTGAATACATTTACAATTGGATATAAGGAGTTGCATTACGTTAAAAGGGCAACAATAGGAAGATATGTGAATAGAATGTGTTAAACTCTTCTCATTGCCATTGAGTCAAAGTCTACTCATAACTGACCTTCCAGTGGGTTTTTAGAGGCTACATATCATACAAGAAGAAATTTCCTGTTTTTCTCCCTTGGAGTTGCCAGTGAATGTGAACCAGCCACCTTTAGGTTAGTAGTGCAACTACCTATGAACTATGCCATCAGAGCTCACTGGTCTGTGCTAAGTTACAAAGAAATCACTTATAACAGTGGCTACTGCTTTAGTCTTTTCGATAACCCCTTCTGGCTTTCTTATGCAACAAGTTCTATTTCTTCGACAGAGCTTAAGCATACCAATGTCGAATCAATCAGAATATGTCAAATCTAATGAAATGGAATCACCATAGAATGAGCGATAGAACAAAACTGAATAATGAGATCCTCTTTTGGATAGCTGAAAGTTGAACACATATCAGAAAATGACACTTAGTACCACATCTCTTTGTGAGGTTGTATGGTAGAAATTTCTTGGATCTCCGTCTTTCCTGAGAATTGGTTCAATCAGCTCATTTCTTTGACTTGTAGATCAGAGACCAAACTAACACATCTGAGCACCACCTACTTACTATTCATGTCATTGCCTTGTCAAGCAATAGCCTTACGTTGCTTCAGAGCTACAGAGATTTCCTGAGGAACAGAACTTTAGTTATTGGATATAAGTAGGCTAATTCAGAAAGTTGGGGACTTTAACTCTTGATTATTTGAGGAGACAGGAATGAGCTATACTCTTCAGGAAGTCCTTAGCTCAGTTTCTTTCATAGTATATTCACACGCTTTCTTAGAAGCCTTTTTGGCTGACCACAAAAATAACACCTCAGTAGAATCATCAACATCTTCCCAGGTTCCAAATATGTAAACAGATGGCTTCCAGATTCCAAAGTCAGCCTTTAGGTCTTGGATGATTTCCTGTCTCTGTAGCAGTGGCAGAGGATATGAGTCTGGAACCAAACGTTACCAGACACGATTATCTCTGCCTTGGCTAGTTTCTGTGAGAATTCCTCTTGGGCAACTTTTCATTATCTCTGGAGAAAGGCCAAAATCTGAAGGGAAAACAAAGTATTTAATGGAGATTTCTATTTCTATGTTTTGTTGTTTTCTGGTGGGCTGTTTGTTTGGTTTTTTGGGTTTTTTTTTAAATCAACTTTCTTATTTTTCATAACTGGAAAGTAAGAAGAAAGAACCAGAAACAAGAGTGTCTATATAACTGCCTATCTAATTATCCAAAGCAGAGTTTAGAGCAGTTGTACATAGGGTCGCTATGAGTCGCAAGCGACTCGACGGCACATAACAACAACAACAACATGTTTTGCCATGATTGTAGGTGTGGTTCTGCATTATCTAGTATCTGAGGTCCTATCCCCTACTTCTTTATGGATTAGGCCCTGGAACACTGTTCTTCTTGGCCAAGGGACATGATGTCAATCAATCCTTTATATCATACCTGTCTGGGATTCTGATACCAAGTAAATCTTTCCAGATTCTTCATATTCTCTCTGCATCTGTTCCTGTAGGAACGAAGTACTTGGTCATGACCTCTTGCTCTCAAACCCAGATCTATCAGGACACAATGTGCTAAGTACTCCTATTGTTCTCGGGGTTGTTCTTTGAATCCATTCAGGGCCTTGTGTGACACTTCAGTTTGCAAGAGAATATGATCTGTGAGATTTGTCTGCAAAAAGGGTTTTAGATAGTTGTGACACAGTAAATATTGATGGATAAATGGAAGATTGGGTGAACAAACTAGTACACCATTCTAGATAAATTGAAAAAGTTGGCTTTTAAAAAATTAATGCCTTAGAAATGAGTGTCTAGCACTTGCCAGCCTATATATGCAACACAAGAAAGCTGTAAAAATGAAAACTTGTAAATGAAAGGGTTTTTGGTTATCGGGGTTTTTTTCACTCTAACAAATGATAGAATGAGAATTAAAGAACTAACACAGAGCAGGTACTTAGTAAATATCTGTCATATTTATGAGTGAACAAAAGATTCAGACATAGGCAGAAAATATGACAAATCACACCAAATCATATTATATGCCTTGGAGCAGACTCTGCTTTGACTTTATGTGTTATGAAGGAGGACTACTCCATAGATTTTCTAGGCTGCGTTTTTTATGGTACTGGTGGCCAGGCCTTTCTGCTGTGACACTCCTCTGAAAGGCCATGTTGCTAACCTTTTAGATTACTGGTCAAGTACAAACTCATAGCACCATCCAGACAGTTTTAGAAAAGTGAAGGAAGTTTTATGTGGTAAAGCTGTTCTATGTGGCACAAGGGGGTTCTGTTCTCATGTGAGGTACAGCTGAGTTAGATCCCTGATGCATAATGTATCTGAGGGAATGAGGTTTATTTCCTGCAGGATACACAATAGAGAAGGAGGAGACCAGGATGAAAATGGTACTAGTTCACGGCCTCAGTAACACGACTTCCATCTGATGGTGATGGATATTGATTTTTTTTCCCCTCCTCTTCTTGGCCTGTAATGTCCTAAATCACTTCCTTTGTGCAATTGCCCAAACATGTACCCTGGCTTCCACAGAGAGGGACCTGAAGGTTACGGTTCCGAGGGGGGGTGGGGGTGGGGCCCCCACATTAGAAGTGGCAAGGAGGATCTCTCCAAGATGAGCAGATGGTGCTGAGACACAGCACCCCATCCTGCACAGCTTTTTCCATAATGGAATCCACATTAAAAATGATATTATCTTCACTTTTAAAGGCCCTAATGGATTATATTTATGTCTATGAAATATGTTCCTGACTGAGAGATACATAGTCTATGAAGAACGAGTCATCAGGAGAACACTTCAGCGCCAAGAAAACAGTTGTGGATAAATTTCTTTTCCATCCAGCCAATCAGGAAAAAAAATGTTTTAATACATTACAAAAAGTATAGTTTGTCAGTTTTCCCCACAGAAATGAAGAGTACTTGAGCTTTAATGTGATTTGACAGCCTTGTGATATTTTCTGCCATTCTTGTTCTTAGCAAAGTGCTCTAAAAATGCATCCATAATTTATTTATGGGACCTGTCAGTTAACTCATGAATAACCAGAATGCTTCTGAGGGTATTGAGACCTGAGACTTCTTCCTTTAGATGAGAAATACTGTTATCTGTGTCCTGTGAAAGCTAAGTGGTGACTTACGGTACTCTTTGTGCCAGGGAGAGAAAGGGAAGACAGCATGGACCAGAATTGCCAATACTTAGTACACAATATTGAGATTTGAAATACAGCACTGAATAAATTAATAATAATTATTCAGGATTGCGGACAGTTCTGGTTCTTTTTATTGCAGACTTAATATTTACAAAGCAGCGTAATTGTCAATAGGACGCTGAATCAATCACATCAGTAGAGCTCTGACATGCAAAATAGAAGTTAAAAATATTCACTCAAAAACTTGAATGTTTGATTTCACAATCGAATTCCTGGTAAAGTGGGATCATTAACTTAGCTAGAGGCAATATTTTACCAAATAACATCAAGAAATATTAATAGACCCACAAAATATTTCCTCTTCTAAGTATCAAAAGAAAATGTCATTTCTGCTCTTGTTTTAGCTTTGGTCTATCTCAATTCACCAAAGAAAGAAGACAAGAAGCCATTTTTCAATGAGTCTGGCCCCATTGTCAATTTCCAAACCAGATCATTAAAGGTGAATAAAAGTTACTGTCAATCTAGAGTGCCCATAGTCCCAGGATAGCATCCCTAATTACCTCTTCCACTGGCTGGTAAAGCCAGGATTCCATTCATTTGGATTTAGCATATGCTTGCTATTTTCACAGTTAGGGATCTAAAACTATATATTTGCTTGAACTTCAGACCTGTTGCTTTAAATATGGTTTGTATAAAGACAATGGAGCACTGTGTGGAGACATCCCCAAATAGTCTTGTTAGTTTAAGCATTTCCAGCAAATATAAGTTGCGAACTTAAAACTTACATTTAAGGGTATATACCACTTATGCACTGATGCCAACATATTTTATTGATAATCTATTTTTTTAAACTCATATACTGAGGAAGAAGTTGTAGCAGATGAGATGGAGGAAGTGGTATTCAGTAGGGTAGCAAAGAATAGAAACTGAGGAAGAAGTTGTAGCAGATGAGATGGAGGAAGTGGTATTCAGTAGGGTAGCAAAGAATAGAAACATTCAGATTGTTGCTAAATTTTACCTTGTATTTTGGGGTATTTGGGATATAAATTTGAATTGAAAACACACGTAACTTTGCTTGATCCACACTAGTCTTTAGTGTATCGGAATGATGATGAAAATGTTGTTAATAGTACAGCGATTTTTAACCACTTTACAATGATCAATGTTAGCCTTGAGTTGATTTGCTTTGTTCCTTATTTTTCTGCCACATAATAAATGGTAGCCAGTTTCCATCTCTGCTCTCCCAGCCATCACTAACAATGGCTTTTTGATGATGCTGAGAAAATATTACTACTGCTACATATTACTACAACAACAATAACAGTGATAAATTCAAACTCATTGCCATTGAGACAGAACCCACTTGTAGCTGACCCTCCAGTGTGTTTTCAGAGGCTGTAAATAGCATGCCTCTGAAAGAGATTGCTCACTTTTCTCACTTGAATCAACTGGTGGATTCAAACCACCATTTGTGTTAGCAAGACAACTCCTTATGGGTTATACCACGAGAGATATATAACAGAAGCTGACACTGTGCTTTATGCTTTTACCTGTGTTATATGTTTTAATTCTTACCTGAGGTAGGTACTGCTGTAATTCTTGCTTTACAAATGAGATAGCTGAAACTCAGAGAAGTCCAAAGACTTCCTATACTTGAGCCCATAGTTTTAAATGAGAGGCAGTATTTTAACTCAGACTACTTAATTCTGAAACCTGTTGTCTTCATTATCAGGAAGAACATTATTAGATGTGTTCTCTTATTCCCAAGTGAACCAACTAGTTGCTATCCAATCACTTCTTGCTTATAGCAACTCCATGTTGCATGGTGTTTCAAGACTGTGATCTTTTGGAAGCAGATTCTCAGTCATTTATTCCAAGGTGCTTCTGGATGGATTCAAACAACTGACCTTCGGGTTAGAAGATGAGGAAAGTGTAAGAGCTTCTGTGCGCATATCAGTGCCTGTGCCCTGGTGATATGTTGGTCTATTAATGAAAAAAAAAATTGTAGTTCAAACCCACCTGTGGCTCTGCAGCAGAAGGATAGACTGTCTTTGCCTGTAAAGAGTTACAACCTTGGTAACTTGATGGAGTGTCATTCTGAGTTGGACTCCTCTTTGATGGCAATGGATATGGGGATTTTGGTATTAGCAACTATAATTGCTAGAAAGTAGAGGGAATTTGTATAGAATTATACACAGATTTTTGTGGGATAGGTACACTCATATAAACTACAGTGTGAATACTCTGATAAAGAAAAAAGATGCCACCATAAAAATAGAATTTACAGTAACATAGGGTTGCTATGAGCCATCTATGACTCAATGGCACTTAACAAAAGCAACATGACAATAATGATGTGTTGGTGAAGTAACTTAGTAATACATTTCCCACACATCCTCTATTCAGCATAAATTCTTGGGAATTCTGAAAACTCTACAATGATGTGTTTATTCTCAAACACGACTGTTGCTGAGGCTGCAGTAATTCCATTATACAAGGCCATCAACATAATTCATGACTACTGCTTGATCCTTTTGCATGACTACTCCATACCCCCTTTTCTAACCTCTTCAGGAATCCCTCTCTATCTTCAGAAAGAAAAAGTCCAAGCCTCAAGCCATGCATTGCTGACCTTTCTATAATCATATCCAATCACCTTTCTAACCCCTCTCCTTACTGCTTCATTGCCTTAGAAAATTTGCTTACTGAACAATTTCAAATCTCCACCTTTGTCATACTATTCTCTATGATTCATTTTGCTAGTCTGAGTTCTGGTTTTCCAGAAGTCTACTTCCTTCTGCTAGTCTGAGTTCTGGTTTTCCATAAGTCCACTTTGAAAAAATAAAGAAGTATGTACATAAAATATGTAGGGAGCTCTGGTGGTCTAGTAGGAAGGAGCTGTGCTGCAGAAACATGTGGTTCCAATCCATTACCTGCTCCATGGGAGAGAGATGAGCAATCTCCTCCTCCATAGGATTTCCTGTCTCTGAAAATTTGATGGAGGGTCAGCAATGAGTTGATTCTGACTTGATAGCA
>NW_006399810.1:8299542-8319888 GCF_000299155.1 Elephantulus edwardii
ATGCCACTCCTGCTTCCAAGCTTGTTTTAATTGGGAAGCTCCACCAAACGCTGTCCACCATGGGTAACTATTATCACATTTGATACATCAGTGTCACAGTGTTTAGCATCACAGCAACCACACGTTACCTCTGTACAGCAAAGGGACAGACCAGTGTTATACCACTTAGAAGAATGTTTGGCCAAAACTATTTAAAACCAGGCCTGAGGGTTACAGAGTAAAATCACCCACCTTTGGCTTGGTAGTATAACTTTCTAATCACTAGGACAACAGAGCTCTCTCTATAACTCACAGCAGTTCTATGAACAAAAGACCTAGCCCTTACCCTATCCTACACCATCCCTACAATCTGAGACACTCTCAAGCCCATTGCTACAATGTATCAATCTATCGTGTTGAGGATCTTTTTTTCCTCTGATATTCCGTTATATATGTAAAAAGCACACACACACACACACACACACACACACAAACACGCACATTGTTCTTATATGCTATGGAGTTGCCTGTGACTCATAGCAACGTAGGGTAGTACAACAGCTCTGAACCCTGCCCTGCCCTGAGACAATCTCACTGACTCCGACACACTTACTCCTTTACCGCAATTCCTCTCATCTGGGACCTCTCTTTCCTTCACTGTCCCTCCACCCTTCCACACATTATGTCCTTTACCAATGACTGGTCCTTCCTGACCATGTGCCCAAAGTATGTGAGATAGAGTTTCAAAATCATAGCCTCCAAGAAAAATCTTGGTCTCTTCAACACAATTTGTTCTCTTGACAGTCTTTGGTATGTTCAGCACTCTTCTAAGAACCACAACACAATGTCATCCATTCTTCTGTCATCTTTAGTCATTGCCCAGTTCTCTGATGCATGGCAAATAATCATGAAGACCACGGCCTGGATTAGGTGCATGTTAGTCCCTATACACTGTCTCTCTCTGTCACACATGTTGGACTAGTAGCAAGAAGTTGTGCTGCAAACCCAATGGCATGTGGTTCGAATGTACCAGCTGCTCTATGGGAGAAGGATGGGCAATGTACTCTCATGCAATTAACTGCCTCTGAAAACCCGCCAGAAGGTTGCTTATGGGTGGGTTCCCAACTTGACAGTACACAACAACAACTCTGTGTGTGTGTGTATGTATATGTACATATATACACACTTGTATCTATGTATGTACGTAGATATGTATAGGTATGTAGATGTGTAGCTATGTGTGTATATACATGTAGATATGTGTATATATATGTATACATGTATATATGTGTGTGTATATATATAAATATAAAAATATACACACACACATATATATATAGCTGTTGTTGTTATGTGCCTCCGCTTTGCCTATGACCCATAGTGACCCTATGTACAGCAGCTCTTAACCCTGCCCTGTCCTGAGCTAGTCTCACTAACTCCGACACACCAACCCTCCTTTGCCCCAGTTACTGTATCAATCCATCTTACCCAGGGTCTTCTTCTCCTGAAGGGGGTGTGTGTGTGTGTGTGTGTGTGTGTGTGTACAATAGAATGTAGTGGCTGTGTGTGTGTGTGTGTGTTGTGTGTGTGTGTGTGTAATCTTACAATCTATTGTAATCAGGAAACTGGAACCAATTCAGTGAAATGAGAATTAGGATTTGAACTCAGTTCACTGTGGTCTCCATACTTAAATTACACCCACTGCCACTGGTCACAGCTTGAGTTGAGAAACACTCTTCTCCAAGGAAAACATCTAAGACCATTTGAGTTTGCTTCACTTATTTCTTTCTCTAAATTCATCACTCATTCTCTTATTCACTCATTCCAGTTGAATCAAAACCAATTCAGAGCTGACCTTCCAGTGGGTTTTTGTTGTTTTTGTTAAGTGCCATTGAGTAGATTACTACTTATAACAATGCTGTGAATAACAGATCTGAACCCTCTCCTACCTATCCTGTGCCATCTTCATCATCTTTTACATACTTGAGCCAATTGCTACAGTCACTGGGTCTCAATCCATCTCATTAAGGGTCTTTTTCTCCTTTGCCAAGGTGATAAATTGTTCAGGAGGTGATTGTCCATCTTTCTCTTTCAGAGCTGCTTGTTAATTCAAACAACTAGAGGGGCTTTACTTTTCGTTTAGTAGCACTACTTAGTAATAAGTATTACTATTACTGTTATCATTAATTACGCTTACATTTTTTTCCTCCAGACTTTTTCAATCTGTATGCTGAACGGATCAACTCAGAGGGAGGATATTATAAAAAAGAATGTGGCATCAGGAATGGAGGAAGACTCATCAACAACCCGTGTTCTGCAGATGACACAACTTTGCTCACAAGAACTGAGGATGAGGACTTAAAGAAGTCCTTATGACAGAAGATCAAGGACAACAGCTCTCAATATGGACTGCATCTCAACAATAAGAAAAGCAAAATACTCACCACCTCCAAAAGACAGTATCATGACAGAAGGACAAAAGTATGAAGTTGTTAATTATTTAGTCTTATTTGGATCCACAATCAATACCTTTGGCATTAGTAGTCTGGAAATTAAAGGGAAAGAAAGAAGTTGCATTGGGAAAAATCTGCTTCGTGACGCTAAAGAGCAACAATATCAATCTAAAGACTAAGGTGTGCCTGATCTAAGCTATGAGCTTCACAATTTCTTGCTATGCATCTGAAAACAAAATGATGAGTAAGGATGACAGAAGAAAAATTGATTTATTTAGTTCTGGTGCTGTGGAAGAGTACTGAACATACTATGGACTTCTGAGAGGACAAACAAGTCTTTTTTTGAGAGAGTGAAACCAGGTTCTCCTCTGAGACAAAGATTTTGAAACTCAGTCTCGTATATTTTTGGGCATGTTGTCAAAACGGACCTTGGGGAAGAATATCATACTTGGAAGAGTGAAAGAGTCCACACAAGACCCTGGATAAGAAGAATTCACACAGTGAGTGTGGCAGTGGGGTCAGAAGTGGTAAAGTTGGCTCAAGATAGGGCATGGTTCAAAACTATTGTTCATGGGATCATTATGAGACATAGTCAACTCCATGGCACATAACAAAAGAACACATAACACATAAACACATAACATAACACATAAAGACACAACATAGCACATAAACACATAACACATAAACACATAACGACAAAATCACATTAAAATTTGTCATTCTTATCCCATCATAAGTTCCTTCTGAATGTATAGCACTGAGAAAAAGGCTAGTTTAACAACAGTATCCAAATTCCTCTATAAAGTCTCTAAGAAGTCTCTTGACTACTTTAAAGTTCTCACGCTTTGGATTGGCATGGGAGCTACTAACATGATGGCGGCCTTAGGGTCTCCATAGGAGTAGCACAAAACACAGAGGTCTAACTGTGAAAGATGCATTCAGAATTTAAAATTGTCCTAGTACAGATTTCAGACAAGTTTTTAAATCTAGTAATGAAATTAAAAAAAAAAATCTACTTTCCAATTACCCAGAAAGCCAATGTTTCAGTTTCCAGTTTTCTGCTTACTATGCTGAGCAGAGGCTGCCTTTGCAGTCACAGTCTTGTGGTCTCCAGACCCTGCAGATAACTGACAGGAAGCATGAGGGAAAAGCTAACTATGCCTAATTTTGACCTGCAAGTTATTATGCTAGGCAAGATACATGGTTCTGTGGGCAGTGAAAGAGGAGTTCCTAGAGTTAAGATCTGGCAGAAAAGCCATTCCTTCCTCCTCCCACTTTGGAAGATTAGTATGTGTGGTGTGCCCATAAGAAGATTGAAACATAAACCAAGCCCTTGTTGATGGTGCCAGCTCTGGCCAATTATTGCTGCTGGGCCATTGGGTTGGTAAGGGGACACTGAAAACTTGATCCTCTGAAACCTCTTTTAAAATATATGCCTAGCGTTGCACTTAGATTCTACAATACTGACAGCTTTTCTTTGTTTCAGGGAAGTCCTGAACAAGGGTGAGCATCTATTTAATTCTGGATTGTTCACAAAGAGTATTTGATTGTTATTGTTATTATAATGTGCCGTTGAGTCCTTTGTGACTCATAGCGACAAGAGCCCTAAACCTTGCTCTATCTTGTGCCAACCTCACTGTCTTTGACACACTTACTCCCACCACCCCAATCACAGAACACGCATTGTTCCTCCACTCTTACAAACATCATTTCCCTCTCCAAGGACCAGTCCCTCCTTGCAACATGACCAAAGTATGTCAGACAAAGTTTCAGAATCCTTGATTCCAAGGAGCAGTCTGGCTTCATCCTCTCCAGGACAAACCTGTTTGTTCTCCTAGCAGTCCATGGTATATTCAACAGTCTTCTCCAGCACCACAGTCATCAATTCTCTTTCTATCATCCCTATTCACTGTCCAACTCTCTGATGCATAGCACTTAATTGCAAAGATCAGGCACACCTTAGTCTGCAGCTTGACGTTGTTGCTCTTGAGAGGTCCCTCACAGCTGACTTTCCCAATGCAATTCATCTCTTGATTTCCTGGCTGCTGTTACCAAGAGTGTTGACTGTGGAGCCAAGCAAACTAAAACTGTTAACTATCTCAATCTTTTCACTGTCCATACTGACGCTGCCAATTGGCCCAGTGGTGAGAATCTTTGTTTTCTTGATATTGAGCTTCAATCCATATTGAAGACTGCAGTCCTTGACCTTCTACTGCAAGAGCTTCAGGTCCTCCTCAGTTTCAGCAGGCAGGGTTTTGTCGTCTCCATAACACAGGTTGTTGATGACTCTTTTACTGATCCTGATGCCACATTTCTCCTGATACAGCTCAGCATCCCAAATGATCTGCTTTGCATACAGATTGAAAAGGTATGGAGACAGTTATCTTGCCCTATGTCCTAGGAAGCCCACTGCACTGACTTGAACTAGTGTCCTGGTTCTGCTGATTCTTCTTGCCATCTTGTGCTTTCTCTGATGCTGTATCAATTTATTTTCTGGGTGTAGGAGATTCATAGTGCAGGGGTCCTTCATCCAACAGGTGTGCTCTACTCCATGTTATTCTTGGTGGTAGTAAGATCCAGTTTCTGCTTCTGGAATTGGTTCTTTTAAGCCTTAGGTGGAGGCAAAACTTAGCACTCCACTAGTAAGATTCTATACATGTTATTTATTTGGCCTCAGTCATTCCAATTGTTCCTTGTATCTTATGTGCTTTATCACCAAGCTCTCCAATGTGCCTTAGTTGTTTGTTGTTGTTAGGTACCATCCCGTAACTATGACTCATAGCAACCCTATGAACTTTGGATTTGAACCTTGTCCCATCCTGCACCATTCTGACTGTCTCTGATAAGTCTGAGCCCATTGTTACAGTCACTGTGTCACTCTTTCCTGTTGAGGGACTTTCTTTCTTTTTCTGACCCTCCACTTTTCTAGGCGTAATTTATTTTTCCAAGGACTGGCACCTTTTAAAACATGCTCAAAGTAGATAAGACAAAATGTTACAGTCCTTGACTCTAAGGAGCACCTTAGTTGTTGTTTCTCAAAGCTCTATTTGTGCATTCTTTTGCCAGTCCATGGGTTATTCAATGCTCTTCTCTAGCACCACAACTCAAAAGTATCGATTCTTCTTCTATCATCCTTTTTATTACTCAAGTTTTAGATGCATAGCAAATAGTTTAAAAGATTATGACTTGAATCAGGTGCATCTTAGTTAAACTGCTATTTAATTGCTCTTTAACATCTTCACAATATCTCTGAGTGCAGATTTTCCCAAAACCTGCATAGTCTTACCCAATTATTACGGGGCAGTCACAAAGATTATGCCTAGAAAGGTCACTTTTTAAAGTAATTCACTACACTACATTCCTTAAATTTAAGACTTTGTAGACAGAACTTCATCAAGGATGTTATACATGAAAAGAGCAAAAGATAATTACAAAAAGAAAGGAGAAAGAAAAACCAAAAATAAATTTAAAAAATAAAAATTGCAATAAAAATAGTGTTACAGCATCAAGAAGTCAAAGCAAAGGGAAGAAAAGTCAAAAAGTAAAAGAGCTGAACAGAAGATTTCAAAAGGCAGCTGAAGAAGACTTAACAAACTGTTATAAGGTAGTGTATGAAGAGCTAGATTCAGAGAACAAAACGGAATGAATGTGCTCAGTATTTCTCAAGTTAAAATAACTGAAAAATAAATTCAAGCTTTGGGTTGCAATACTAAGAGATGTTATGGGAAAGATCTTAAAAGATTCAGGAAGCATTAAAAGAAACAACAACAACAACAACAAAAAGATGAAGGGAGCACACTAGTCATGGTCAACACTGAAAAGTTCCAAGAGTATCATTTGAAGAAGAAAGAATAGTAATAAAGGAAAGTATTCATTGAAGGTATTGGAAAAAAAAATATGGTTCCAGGAATTGACAGGATACCAACTGACGTGTTTCAACTAATAGATGCAATCCTGGATGAGCTCATCAAATTTGGAAGACAGTTGCCTCGCCAACTGACTAGAAGAGATCCATATTTGTTCCCATTCCTAAGAAAGGTGATACAAAATAAAGTGGGAATTATGGAATAATATAATTAATTTCATAGGCTAGCAAGATATTGTTGAAGACTATCCAAAAACAGATGAACATTGATAAGGAACTAGAAGAAAGCCAAGCTAGGTTTAGAAGAGGCACAGCACAAGGGATATCATTACTGAGTCAGATGGATCCTTGCTGAAAGCAGTGAATATTAAAAGAATGTCTATCTGTGTTTTATTGACTATGCAAAGGCATTAGACTGTGTGAATCGCAACAAACTATGGCTAATACTGAGAGTAATGGGAACTCCAGAACAATTAACTGTGTTCATATGAAATCTATCCTAGACCAATAAAGAAGTGCAAGGGCACACTTGCACCCTGGTTTAAAATCAGGTAAAGTATGTGTCAGGGCTGTATCCTTTCACCATATCTATTCAATCTGTATTTCTGAGCAAATTATTTGTGAAGCTGGACACTATGAAGCACAATGTGACATCAGGATCAAAGAAGACTCATTAACAACCTGCGTTATGCAAATGACAGGCCCTTGCTTGCTGAAAGTGGAATGATTTGAAATGCTTGCTGCAGAAGATCAGACTACGGACATTGGTAGGTATAGGATACATCTTAACATTAAGAAGACAAAAATCCTCACCACTAGACCAATACACAAGAACAAGATAGATGGAGAAAGGATGAAGTTGCTAATTAATTCATCTTGCTTATATCAACAATCAATATCGTTGGTACTAGTAGTCAGAAAGTCAGGAGACATTGGATTGGGCAAGTCTACTGTTGTTGATCTCTCCAAAATACTGAAGAGCAATGATAGCAGTCTGAAGGCTAAACTGTGCTTAATTCAGGCATTCAATCAGTTTTCACACATCTGAGAGCTAGGCAAAGAATAAGGATGATAGAAGAATTGATACTTTTGAGTTGTCATGTTAGAAAAGAGTACTGAATATCCCAAGGACTGCAAAAAGAATAAACAGATATATCTTGGGAAGTGAAGACAGAATGCTCCTTGGAGGCAAAGATGGTGAAGCTTCATCTCTTATACTTTGGGTGTATTGGAAGAAGATTTTCCTGGGAAAGTGAAATCATAAAAATGTGGAAGGTCAGAGAAAGAGAAGAAGGAAGAGAGTTGGGCAGACACAGTAACTGCAGCAATGAGTTCAAGTGTGTCAGAGTTGATGGCGATTGCACAGGGAAGGACAGAGTTCATGTCTATTGTTTATGGGGTCATTATGAGTTGTAGATAGAAATAGCTAGTGTGTTCTGTTGCTAAGGAAATAGTTAAAAGTTTAAGTCCATCCAGAGGTGTCTTGTAAGGAATACCAGATAACTTCTTCTGAAACAAAATCAACTATAGGAAATCCTATGATTTATAGTTATATTCTGATACAAATGGGGGTCTTCATAGTTTGGGAATAATTTGAGAACTAATGACTTTAGAAATAGCCCAAGATGTGGGAATATAGTATTGATTTGAGAGAATCAGGGCAAATAGCCAGGAATTTTAAAATGTGGTTGCTAAAATTTTGATAGCTTGCCATTGGTCAAGATGCAAGTATTTACATCATGGAAATCAGTAGATGATACGAAATGAGACCTGCTTACCTTTTCACTCCGTCACTCCCAGAGCTTTTTACCAATCACATCACATGTTTATAGAGGCATAGGAAGAACACTTGATGATATCTTTAGCATCAAATGGTTCTAGGATAGCTTATCTTAATTAATTCTCTGAATTTCCATAAAATGGGACCTATAGGTTAAGAAAGCCCTTCAGAGAGAAGAGATATAAAGGCCTGACCCATCACCCTTTGAAATCTTTAACAGTTCTTTTTTATTTTATTTTTTGAATAGAGGATTCTTGGTAAACAGTTATTGCTGTTGTTATGTGTCTCCAGTGGAGATTTTCAGAGGCTATAAATCACTTGGGAGGATATTGCCCATCTTTCTCTAGAGGATTAGCTAGTAGACCTGAGTGATCTGTGTTTCTTACACTGAAAACTTCATATTTCAATTCTTTCTCATTTTCTTTAATCCCAAGGCAAAATGAAAATCAGATAGTTAGTTGCCAGTTAGAAAAATACCATATTAAAATTTTCCTGTTTAATCTACCAGCTGATTATTTATCCCAGAAATATATATGCTTACTATTTTCAATGTAATTCAAAATTTGATGCTCATCATGATAGGAAAAAAACCAAGACTTTTAATACCCATTTTCTTTTTTTTCCCATTTCTTTTTTTAAATTTTATTTTATTAATTTTAATGAATATTTACAGAGATTTTGGATTTCCATTCATTCATTGCTGCATTTTTCTCCTGCCTCACCCCCCCCCTCAAATTTGCTCTTCTCTTTGAAAAACAGAAGGAAAATTGCTTCATTGGCATATAATTCCCTCCCCCTGCACCAGTACACTCCACTATGCAACCTTCATTTTGGACTCCTGTCATAACCATAATACCCATCACTTGTAAACTGTTCTCTCCCTCATCTGTTTCAATGCAGTATACATAATTTCTACAATTTTTCTCAGTCTCACCCCAACCCTGATGCTAGTTCCATTTTATTACTGAAAGAGCTCAGAATTTTTTAATAGTTAAAAATAATCTTATGAACTCGGTCCCACAAGGATAAATATTGTATGAAACCATTATTGTAGAATGAGTACGAGGATCCAGGAGGGGTTGGAAAGGCTGGAAGGAGAGGGATGTGGATGTGCAGGGGGAGGAGGGATTAATCATGGGGTTGTACAATTTGATGGGTGAAGGGGTGAGGGAAATTGAAAGAATTTGTTCAAACTTGTATTTGAATTTTGTAAATAAACTAGTAGGAAAAATTTTAAAAATAAACTTATAAAAATATTTTTTACAAAACAATAATTGTCTTTGCGGTTATTTTTGATGGCTCTCCAGAGTGCCTTTCAGTGTATACTATCTTAACTTCAGTGACCTAATCTTCTATTGATGGTCAATATGGTCATCTCATCTTGTAAAAGTAGAGAAAGCCCTAAACAGGAAATAGAAGACATGTTTTAAATGTAAGTCCCACCACCACCTTCATAAACATGAAAAGGTCACTTGGATCCTCTCCACCTCAATGTCCACGTGCAGTATACACAGGGTCTATATTCCTTTCCAACCATAAGCTCCAAGCACTCCAATACTAAACATTTTTCACTACTTATTTGGTGGCAAAGCCTGTCCTGAAGTGACACAAGACTATTTTGAGTCTTTATTTATCTCACTTAGTGTGAATATTCATATTTCATCGCAGAAGTATTCATGTATTTGATTATAGGCACTGCTCCAGATCCTCCAGGGTTGATTACATAATATTCAATATGTGACCCTTATCACCATTCTAAAATCTAAACCAAAACTGGCCCCGAGGGTTCAAATGGGCAAGAGTGACCTGTCCTGTGTGTATGTCCATGTTTGTATAGTTATGCCAGCCCCATGCATGTAACGGGTTTCCTTATAAAAGATTTGAGTGTATCTTGGAGTCCCTTGAATATTTTACCCACATGCATCAACATCATGTGAAAGAGATACTCATCCTCCTGTTCAGTTATCAGGTCACAGGGAGAGAAATCATTTACGTTTAAAGTGTTATCTAATGACTTTAACGCGTATAAAAATTAATCTCCACTTTGAGCTCTGGTTGCATGCAGAAGTGGCATCCACTTCCTAAATAATATGCCTCCGGAAACTCTACAAACTTTGATAAATGTTTTATTCGTAGGGTATCTATGAGTTGGACTCAACTTGAAGGCAATCAACAATAACAATAACAACAACAACAGGAGCTCTGGTGCTGCAGTCTATAAGCTATTGTACTGCTAACAAAAAAAGGCATGTATATACAACAGTTCGAATCTACTAGCTACTCTGCAGGAGAAAAATGGGCGATCTCCTCCTTTTAAGATTACACCTTCAGAAACCCAGTGGAGGGTGGCTATGAATTAGACTCAGTTCAATGGAAGTGAATTTTAAGTTTTTTATCCTTCTCATAGGAATTCTTAAGCTGTGAAAATTGGTCTTGGCTGTAACGTAACATGGGTTGCCAAAGTTTTGTCCTAGAAAGAGTGAAACTAAGCTGCCCTTGGGAGGCAAGGATTTTGAAGCTCCATCTCACATACTTTGGACATGTTGCTAGGAGGGACAAGTCCTCAAAGAAGGCTCTAATGCTTGGAAGGGTAGAAGGACAGTGCAGGAGAGGAAGAACCCAAATGAGAAGGGTTGACACAGTAACTGGGGTAATTGGGGTTTGGTTTGTCAGAGACAGGTTGACTCAGGATAGAGCAGGATTCAGATAGCACATAGGGTTGCTACGAGTTGCAGTTAATTCGATAGCACATAACAAAAACAACATAGCATTTTGGAAGTCAGATGACACATTTTGCTGCTTAAATACAATGTTAGAGGTTCGCACACATCCAGAGATGCCTCAGAGGAAATGCCTGATGACATCTGAAAAACCACCATTGAACACACTACGGAGCACAGTCCTACTTTGACATTTGTGAGGTCACCATGTGTCAGGATTGATTAGATGGCAACCCATGATCTTACTCACAATCCTATTAATGAGTTTAATGTCTCCTTAGGCCAGTCAGTCATTAATGGTCTGATATTTTAATGCTCCATAATACATGACAGAGTCAAAATCAACTCCAAAGACACAATAGAAATATGGAAAGTATAGTAGCTATTAAGAAGGTTAAAGGAGTACAAGAAAATTATCCATATCATAAGCAAACTCACTAGTCCCAGAAGTTAGGATATGGCAAAATTTGGCTAATTAACAATTGAAGAGAAGGAAATTTAAAAGATAGAATTAAAATAAGCAATCAAGAGAGCATGGTTTAAGTTTTGAAATGTTATTGTTGTATTTGTGTGCCATCAAGTTGCCAGCAACTCATAGCGACCCTATGTACAACAGCTCTGAACCCTGCTCTATCCCAAGCCAATCTTATTGTCTCTGACACACCTATTTCCCATTTCCCCAGTTACAGAGTCAATCCATCTCATCAAATGTCTTTCCCTCTTGTACTGTCCTTCTATTCTCCCAAGCATAATGTCTCTCTCCAAGGACTGGTCCCTCCTTGCAACAGCCTGAATTATGTCAAACGAAGCTACAGAATCCTTGCCTCCAAGGAGCACCTTGGTTTCACCTTCTTCAGGCTGAAACTGTTCTCTTAGCAGTCCATGCTATATTCAGTATTCTTCTCCAGCACCACAGTTCAAAGGCATCAATTCTCCTTCTGTCATCCGTACTCATTGTCCAGCTTTCTGATGCATAACAAATAATTGCAAAGGCCATGGTCTGGATCAGGTGCACCTTAGTCTTCAGACTGACATCATTGTTCTTAAGTACTTCGGAGAGGTCTCTGACAGCATACTGTCCCAATGCAATTTGTCTTTTAATTTTCTGGCCATTGGTACTAAGAATGTTGACTGTAGAGCTAAGCAAACTAAAGCTGTTAACAATCCCAGTGGTGAGAATCTTTGTTTTCTTGATGTTGAGCTTCAATCTATATTGAAGGCTGCAGTCCTTGACCTCTGCAGCAATAAGTTTACGGGGGGAAAAAATTTTCCTGTAGGTTCCAAAAGAATTTCTTTTTTTATGTTGTTGTTTGGTGTCATCGAACTGACTCTTACTCTGTGAAACCCCATATACAATGGATTGAAACCTTGCCTGACAGTGCACTCTCTTCATAGTCTCTACAGTGTTCAAACCCATAGTTACAGTCACAGGGTCAGTCAATCTCTTTGAGGGTCTTCATTTCTTTTGCCAAGTCTTCACTTTTCCAAGAATGATGTCCCTTCTCAATGACTAGTTCGTCCAGATAATATGCCCAATGTATGTGCCAACCTGAGAAAGTAATCTTCCAGCACTATGTTGAGAAAGGTTCTTTTCCCCCCTTTCTTTTTTCTTTTGTATAGATTTGCTTACAAAGCTTGTATACATTATGTTTTCACACTATTCTTCATTCACATTATGTCTCATGGAATGTTCTTTTTTTGTGTGTGTGTGCGTGTGTGTGTTATGAAATTCAAATGTGAAGTAAACCATGTTATAACAAATTACTAGTTTAAGAAGATTATGGCATATATATTCAGTACTATATTTATTCATGTTTCTTTTGAAATACTCATTATTTATTTCATCAATTTCTTGATAAATTAGCATACACTTTTAATCTCTTCTGCTACTTTGAACTTCTAACAATTCCAGCCATTTTTTAATGATCGTCAACAGTATTTTGCTTGTATGTGATATCGGTGATACTGTTTGATAATTTCCACATTCAGTCAGATCACCCTTCTGCACCTGTTAATTGAAATAAGTCAGTTGGCATCCCATTGATTCCTGGGGTCATATTTTTTTTTATTTTTGCAAATGTCTTCAGTGAAGCTTTCACTTCTTCTTTCATTACCATTGGATCCTGTTAATCTGGTACTTTATTTCAGTGTCAATCAATTCTTTCTGGTACAGTGACTCTGTATTCCTTCCACCTTCTTTTAATGTTTTCTGGGTCATTCAATATATTGTCCATAGAATCTTTCTACACTGTGACACGAGGCTTAAAAGTATGTTTTAGTTCTTCCAGCTTGCAAAATGCAGAGTGAGTTCTTCCTTTTTTTATTCTCCAATCCCAGCTCTCTGTACATTCCATTTTAATAATTTGCTTTGTCCTCCCAAGCTGCCCTTTGAAATCATCTGTTCAGCTCTTCCACTTCTGCATGATTTCCTTAAGGTTTGGCTTCTTGACTTTCTAGTGCAAACTTTAGAGTCTCTCTGACATCCACTTTTTCTCCTCTGTTTTTGTAATGACCTTGTGCTTTCTTTATGGATGATATCCATGATATTATCCCAGAACTCATATGGTCTTCTATCATTGATGTTCAAAACCTCAAACTTATTCTTAAGATGATCCTGAAATTCTGATGGAATTTGTTCAAGATCTCATCTTGATTCTTGTGGGCTTATTTGAATTTTCTTTGGCCTCAGCTTGAACTTGCATTTGAGTAATTGATGATCTGACCCACAGTCTGACCCGACCTAGTTTTGACTGTTGATATTGAGCTTCTCCAATGATTTTCCCCCCACAAATGTAGTCAATCTGATTTCTATGAAGCCCATTGGGTGAAATCCATATGTAAAATCGTCTTTTGTGTATCTTAGAAAAAGTATTTGCAATAAATTAATCATTGTAAATACAAAATTCAATCATTGGCACTAGATGTAGGAGCATGTACTTGAATAATAGTTGAGTTAATCAGTCTTCCTTGTATGTGTATGGGTATTATCCTATCACTCACAACATTATATTTCAGGATAGAACTTGAAATTAAATTTTTCACTATGAAAGCAACCATTCTTCTGTTTTTAATTCTCTGCATAGTATATCATATGATTATCTGATTCAAAGGATCCATAGCTGGCTCAGTGTATGTTGATATTCATGTGTTCCATTTCATTTTTATCAATTTCCAGTTTTCCAACATTCAAGCTATGAACATTTCATGTACAAATTGTTAAAGGATTTTTGTTATTGATTTTCCTCATTTCAACTGACTTCTAATCTGAGTTCTACCAATAAACTACGATAACTATCCTCTTTGATTAGTGTTCATAGGGTTTTCAAAAGCCTTTTTTTAGGAAGTAAATGGCCCATCTTGCTTCTTAATCTGTCGTGCACCAGGGATATCATTGCTGATGTCAGATGGATACTGGCTGAAAGTAAAGAATACCAGAAGAATGTTTATTTGTCCTTTATTAATTATGCAAAGGAATTTGACTATGTGGATCATGACAAGTTGTGGCTGACATCAAAAAGAATGCGAATCCCAGAGCACTTGATTGTTCATGAGGAACCTATAGCTGGACCAGGAGGCTGTTGTGTGAATGGAGCAGAGGAACGCTGCATGGTTTGGAATTGCGAACAGGGTGCTCCAGGGTTGTATTCTATCTCCATACCTGCTCAGTTTATAAGCTGAGCAAATTATCCAAGAAACTGGACACTGTGAAGAGGAATGTGGCATCAGGATTGGAGGCAGACACATCAATAACCAGCATTATGCAGATGACAACCTTGCTTGCTGAAAGTGAGGACTTGAAACACTTGTTGCAGATCAAGGAATGCAGTCTTCAGTATGGATTTGGTCTCAATATTAAGAAAACAAAGGTTTTTACCGCTGGGCCAGTGGGCAAAGTCATGATGGATGGAGAGGAGAAGAGATTGAAACTGTTAATAGCTTCATCTTGCTTGGATCCACAATTAACACCCTTGGTACAAACAGTCAGGAAATAAGGAGATGCATTGCACTGGGAAAATCTGCAGTTAGAGATATTTCCAAATTATTGAGGAGTAATGATGTCAGTTTGAGGACTACAGTGAGTCTGAATCAGGCCATAGTTTTTCCATTTACTAGCTATGTATCCAAGACCTTGACAATGAACAAGGATGACAAAAAGAATTGATACCTTTGAGCTGTGGTGTTGAAGAAGAGCACTGAACATCATATGGATGTCCAAGAGATCAAATAGATATTTCTTAGAAAGGGTGCAGCCAGAATACCCTTTGGAGTCAAGAATGATGAGGTTTCACCTCCCAGACTTTGGACATATTGCTAGGAGATTCTATTTCTTGGAGAGGGACATGATGTTGAGAACAGTGGAGGGTTGGTGAGGGAGGGGAAGACCATTGTCCAGGTAGATTGACACAGTCACTGCTACAATAGGTTCTTGTGTGTCAAGAAGTGTGAAGATGGCACAAGACAGAACTAGGTTCAGATCTTGTTCATAGAGTTGTTATGAGTCCTACTCGACTCAATGGCACCTAACAATTAAAACAGCTATTTAGAAGAAAAGTGTATGTATTCCATACCATTAATTTTATTTTTTCCTGATGAATTTCTTATCTTTTAATCATTTGCTGCTTAGAATAAATTTCTATTTTTAATGAGCCTATTTTAAGCGATCTTTTCCCATTACTTATTAACATTGAATGATAAAAGCTTTCCCTCTTAAGTTAATTTCTGGGGAAATAGTGTGGTATGTGTTCCACAGTTAGCTGAAAGGTTGAAGATACTAATCCATCAACAGCTTTGTAAAGATTTATATACCCTTGGAAGCCCAATGGAGAATTGCTAAGTTATAATCAATTCCATGGTAGTGGTCTTCAAACACACTAATTTCCCGACTTTTTAGAAGTTTCTCAATTTGCTCTCATGAGACACCTACATCAGTATCTGTATTCCACATGTAAAAGAAATATAAAGTTGTTGCTGTTGTTATTAGATGCCATTGAGATGAATATGATTCATAATGACTGTATAAACAACAGCTCTGAACCTTGCTCTATCCTGTACCATCCTCATGACCTCTGTCATGCTCAGGGTTGTTTTGGGGTTTTTTTTAAAGACAAAAAGTAAAATTAGAGTTCAATGTTTGTTTTGCAGCCATCTTTTAAAGAATTGGTGCATATGTGAAACATTAACTGGTGTCACCAACCTACTCAAAAACTGAACAGCGCTTGCATACATTATTTCTACAGCCTGTGTATTTATCAAAAGCTGCTTTTGCTGTGTATGTGTTATCTAGTAGGATCTGATATGTTATTTTGGGGGTCTGGAACGCTCAAAAGATTTCCCCATATAAATTAATGATAATTTCTTCTTTGCTGTATGTCATTTTGGCTTACTAAAGATTTCATAGAAATGCTCTACTTTTGAATAGCAAGAGAAATCAGTTTTCTCCTTGCTTTGTACATGTTCAAAAGCTAGATATTGATAAAAGACGGTGGAACTGAAACATTAGAACTGTGGTATTTGTGAAAAAATACACCTTGAGAAGCCAGAAGAACAAAACAGTCTTAGATGAAATACAAGTGGAATGTTCATATAAAAAAAGTGAACTGGGGGAGGGGGCAAGGAGGAAAGTGTGCAACAATGAATGCATGGAAATCCAAGTTCTCTATAACTTTCATAAAAAAAGATGTAGATTTGGTTTTCTGACTAGGAAGATTACATCAGGAAAGACTCATTGCTAGAAAAGTACATTATGTATGATAAAGGTCAGTGAGAATAAGGAAAACACTCAACTAGATAGACTGATACAATAACCTCATCCTTGGTTTCACACATACTCAAGACCATGGCACTAGACAGGACACTGTCAGGTGTCAGAGCTGACTCAAAAGCAGTAACACTAACAATGCACATGCATGTTCTAAGGCATCCTTAATTTTTTAAAAATATTTATCTTGTGACTGTATTTACACTGCTAAAATGCCACCATCTAAGCCTGAGAGCCTGGGAAACAAGTATGTAGGCATAACTGAGCCTGGTCATTTGATGTGGTAAAGATGATGAAGGGTCTGTAAACTAATTGACACTGAGAATAAGGAGTGCTTAGACTGAAAAATAATCATACCTGTCTCTGAGGGGGACACAAGCCCCATCTCTGTATACTGGATGCCTTGAAGGTGTGCCACCCTGTTCTCCTGAACATTCTCCACTCACTGCACCGGCCCCAGACAGTATGGGATCAGAAGTCATTCTTCAGTTTGCATAAAATCTGCCTCTGAGCAGTTTTTGAATCTTGGTTCTAATAGTTCCTCTGGAGTTGTCACACATGAGAAGTCTTACCTTCACAAATCTTCTAAGCTCAGGAATGAGGCACAGGTCTCAACTAGAACACTCTTTTAATTTCTCCAACTAAAATCATACGATTCTTTAGATGTATTATGAAAAGTCTTGGTTTTACAAAAGTGCTCACAGCTATTGTTGTTGTCAGATGCTATCAAGTCGACTACTATTCATAGCGGTCTGATGAATGACAAATCTGAACCGTGTCCTATTTTTTATATCCTCACCATCACAGATAAGCTTGAGTCCATTATGATAATCTTTGTGTCAGTTTATCTAATTGAGGATTTTTCTCTCTTTTTCAGACCCTACATCTTTCCCAGCATAATGAAAAAGCTAGTTCCTCTTGACGACATGCCCAAAATATGTGAAATGAAGTTTCACAATCCATACCTCTAAAGAGCACCCTCGTTGTACTTCCTCCAAGACAGATTTGCGTGTTCATGGGCTGAGCAGTACTCTTTGCCAACACCACAATTCAAAAGCATCGCTTTTTGTTCTGTCCTTCACATATATTTTACAATTTTCAGATGAATAAGAAGTTGAAAAGACTGTGGCTTGGATCAGACACTTCTTTAAATTGACATCTTTGCTCTTTAGTACCTTGGGTACATTATGTTTTTTGATTTCTTGACTACGGTTACTATAGATGTTGATTTACTCCAAGTGAAATGAAATAATTGACAATTTCAGTGTATTCTCCATCTGTCATGATGTTGCCTGTTGCTCCCATGGTAAGGACTTTTGTTTTCTTGATGTTGAGATATAATGTATATTGAAAACTATAGTTTTTCATCTTCTGCAACAAGTGTTTCAAATCTTCAACTTTCTGCAACAAGGTTGTGTCATCTCCATAAAGATGAGTCTTCCTCTAATTCTGATGTCACATTCTTCTTCATAGAATGCAGCTTCTTGGGTTATTTGCGTAGGATACAGATTGAACAGATATGAAGAAAAGATGCAACCTTGAAACACTCTTTTCCTAATCTCAAACTATTCAGTGTTCCTTTGGTCTCTTTAGACAAATACTTCTTGATCTCTGTGTGGGTTTCACATGAGAATAATTAATAGGATTCATATTCTTCTAAATGCTGTCCATAATTTGTTATGATCCACATAGTTAAATGCCTTTGTATAGTCAATAAAACACGAATACATATCTTTCTGGTATTCTTTGCTTTCAGCCATGTTTAATCAGACATCAGCAATAATATCTTTCATGCCAAGGTCTCTTCTGACTACAGCTTGAATTTTGGAAGTTTCCTGGGAAATCAGCATCCTTTGAGTGATCTTCAGCAAGGTTTTACTTTCATGTGATATTAATTATACTTTTTCAAGTTTCCAAATTGTATTGGTTCATCTTTTTTTTTTTTTTAATGGAAACAGATGTAGATTTCTTCTAGTCAATTGTCTTCTAAGTTTCTTGGATTAGACTAGTAAATATTCCCAGGGCTTCATCCACTTGCTTTCTTTTGCAAAATAATTTATAGAGAATAACCTATTGGTCAAATATTCTTCTAAATGGCATAGCATTGGTCTGTCCATTTTCTGTACAGATGCAACTTATGGTTTCTGTGATATTGAACACTGTGATACTGATACATCAAATGTGATAATGGTTATCCAGGTGGACAGTCTTTGGTGGAGCTCCCCAATTAAAACAAGCTTGGGAGAAGGAGTGGCATCCACTTCGTAAATAGCTTGCCTCCAGAAACCATGTGAACTTGGAGAAACGATGAAAGTTATACAAATGTTCAGGTCTTTCATAGGGTTGCTATTAGTCACTACTACAACTCGACGGCACTTAACAACAATAACTTTTTAAAAAATGTAATTTGGGGGAAAACAAAGATATCTCATTCGTGATTCCTATTGAGATTAATGTTGTTGTTATGTGCCGTCGAGTCGCTTGTGAGTCATAGTTACTCTATGGACAACAGCCCTGAACTCTCCTCTGCCCTGTGCCAATCTCACTGTCTCCGACACACCCATCCTGATTACCCCAGTCACTGAATCAATCCACCTCCTAGAGGACCTTCCCCTCCTGAGCCTGCCCTCCACCCTCTCAAGAATAATGTCCATCTCCAAGGACTGGTCCCTCCTTACAACACGTACAAAGTATGTCAGATGAAGCCTCAGAATCCTTGCCTCCAAGGAGTAGCCTGGTTTAACCCTCTCCAGGAAGAATTTGTTTTCTTAGCAGTCCATGGTACCCTCAATGCTCTTCTCCAACACCAAAGCTCAAAGGCATCAATTCTCCTTCTATCCTCCATAGTCATTGTCCAACTCTCTGATGCATAACAAGTGATTACAAAGACCATGGCCTGTAACAGACTCACCTTAGTCTCCAGAGAGACACCATTGCTGTTCAGTACTTTAGAGAGGTCTCTAACAGCAGACTGTCCCATTGCAATTTATCTTTTAATTTCCTGGCTGCTCGTGCCAAGAGTATTAATTGTGGAGCCAAGCAGACTTAAGTTTTAAACAATTTTAATCTCTTCACCATCCATTCTGATGCTGCCAATTGGGCCAGTGGTGAGAATTTTTGTCTTCTTGACATTGAGCCTCAATCCATATTAAAGGCTGCAGTCCTTGACCCTCTGTAGCAAGCGCCTCAGGTCCTCTTCAGCTTCAGCAAGCAGGGTTATGTCATCTGCATAATGCAGATTGTTGATAAATCTTCCACCAATCAACCAACTAAAATCTCAAACTATTTTGTAAAATAGTTTTAATTAAATCTTTTTACCTTTACGTATTCAAGTGGATTAGTTTGTTTAGACTTACATAGAATCCTATATGGATCTTGTTCCTCTTATTATTAAATTTTCATCATTTCTACAAAATGCTGAGGTAATGTTTTTCTATTTCTTTCTTTTTTTTATTATACTAGTTAATTTACAAAATTCAAATACATTAGGTTTCAGAACAGATTCTTCCAATTTCCCTCACCCTCCATCCATCAAATTTTATAAGCCTATGATTTTGAGCTGTGGTGCTGGAGAGGGTACTGAATGTACCATGGACTGCCAGGAAAACAAACAGGTTCATCTGGGAGAGGATTAAACCAGGCTGCTCCTTGGAGGCAAGGATTCTGGGGCTTCGTCTGACATACTTTGGACATGTTGTAAGGAGAGACATGTCCTTGGAGAGGGACATCATGCTTGGGAGGGTGGAGGGACAGCGCAGGAGGGGAAGACCCTCTATGAGATGGATTGA
>NW_006399810.1:8320528-8325629 GCF_000299155.1 Elephantulus edwardii
CCCCCGAATGTCTGTTTTAATTGTCCAATTGCCACAGTGCTTGTCAAAGCCAGTTCTGGTAAAAATATGGAACGCTTCACGAATTTGCGTGTCATCCTTGCGCAGGAGCCATGCTAATCTTCTCCGTATCGTTCCAATTTTAGTATATGTGCTGCTGAAGCGAGCACTCAGTTCTCATTTCTAATAAAAATTAAAGACTAACCTCACTTCCTTCAAGTTGAATCCAGCTCATTGAGACCTTACACCACATTTCCAAAGCTGTAAATCTTTATAAGAAAAAACAAATTAACAGAATAAATGACCCTCTCTGCTTCATCTTTCTCTGATGGAGCATCTGGTCAATTTGAACTAATGATCTTTTAGTTAGGTGTCAAATGAGAGATTTTTTTAAATAAATTTTTTTTTTAGGGAAAGTAGAAAACACTTGTATTACTCAATTTGGAAATAATCCTTCAATATCATGATATATTTTTCTAGACTTTTCGAATTTCTTTTTCCTAATCTTTATCTCTCGCTAGAACAAGCATTTCATAGATATACTATCCAATTATTATTTACCTGGTAATACACTTAGAGTGTTTTCCTAAGACATTAGTTAAGCTTGTTAAAGTGAATATTTTATCCTTTTAGATGTCACTATGATGTCTACAATTTATAGTGACCTCATGTAAGAGAGAATGAAATTCTACCTGATCTTGTACCATCCAAACAGTATCTGCTATGCTTAAAATCACTGTTGTGGTCACTCTGACAAACCATTCCTGGAGAATTTCACTGACACTCTGTTTTCCCAAGTTTGATGTCCTTTTTCCAAGACTGGCCCCTCCTGAGACTTGTCCAAAGCATGTGAGACAAAGTATCACCATCCTTGTTTCTAAGGAGAGTATTGATTACACTTCTTCTACGACAGAGGTATTTGCTCTTTTGGCAATCCATAACATTTTACTTTGCCAACATCACAATTGAAAGGCATACATTCTTTGAGGTGTTTTTTTTTTCTTATTCATTGTCCAATTTCCATGTGCATATGAGGTTTATGAAAATACCAAGACTTGATGCAGGCACACTTTAGTCTTTTAACATACTTCCTTGCTTTTTATTATACCAAGTCTTTGACAACAGATTTTTCTGACATAGGATAGAAGGAGAATTGATGCCTTTGAGCTGTGGTGCTGGAGAAGAGTATTGAGAATACCATGGACTGCTATGAAAACAAACAGATTCATCCTGGAAAGGGTTAAACCGGGTGACTCCTTGGAGGCAAGGATTCTGAGGCTCCATCTAACATACTTTGGACATGTTGTGAGTAGAGACCGGTCCTTGGAGAAGGACATCATGCTTGGGAGGATGGAGGGACGGTGCAGGAGGGGAAGGCCCTCTATGAGGTAGATTGATTCAGTGACTGGGATAATCGGGATGGGAGTGTCAGAGACAGTGCGATTGGCACAGGACAGAGCAGAGTTTAGGGCTGTTGTACATAGGGTCACTATGAGTAGCAAGCGACTCGATGGCACATAACAACAACAAATAATAGAAATAATTTCATTTTAGAGAAAGATCACAATTTTTCTAACTAAATATTTGTAATTAGATATTTATATTGTTTCTACTTTCTAATCTTTTCATTATTAAACCCTTTGAGTCATGGAAAGCCCATGAGGAATAGAAGAAAACATTTTAGAGTTTATTGCACATTTCTGTCTTGGAGGAAGTCCAACTAGGGAGCTCATAAGAGGCAAGGACGGGAAAACTTTACCTCTCAAATTTTGGGCATGTTATCAGGAAGGGTCAATCCTTGCAAAAAGACATCATGCTAGGAAATATAATAAGTCACTCCCTTGGACTTGATACTGATTCATAGTTGATCTTCCAGTGGATTTTCAGCGTTGTAAATTACATGGATGGAGATTGTTTGCTTTTCTTCTGTAGAACCACTAATGAATTTGAAATGCCAGAGAGGGACCACCTTGGGGTTAGCAGCACAACTCCCTATGGACTAGGCCACCAAAGCTCTTTAAAAAGTAGAGTATCAGTGAAAGAGGAAGAGAGTTTCAGTGAGATGGATTGACATAGTAACAGTTGGCTTGAGCACTGTTGAGATCATGAGGATGGCTCAGCTTAGATCAAGGTTCCGATCAGTTGTTCATAGGGTCTATGGGATGTAGTTGACTCAACGCATCTAACAACATATTCATTATCATTGGCATGCTTAAGTCTAGCATGATCAGTAGGTAGTGTTTTGTGGCCTCTGTGGCTTCCTTTTCCATTATTTCACAAATCTAATTGAACACTAACTTTTGTGCATATCATCAGGCAAAATACATATGTATAGGCTGCATTTATGATTCTTAGAAAAGGTATTTATAGTGAATGAATCATTGATTGTACAAAATTGTATAGTTTTATCTCCCACCTCACATCTATTGTAAGTCCAAGTTTTCTAACTACTGATCCTTCTTCCTCTTTCCCAACTTTTGTATTCCAGTCACTTATTAATGCATCTTGGTTGCATGTTCGATTGGTTTCTGACTACTAAAGTTGGTGGGAATCATCTATTTCCTCCTATTTGACTCTAGTTTTGGCCCATATAATTGAATGAGATTGGTGTTCACTGGGATTCCTTGTATGTATATGTCACTTACAACTTTGTATTTCAAGATGGTTCTAGAAGTGGACAATTTCACCTTGCTTGGCTCCATAATCAACACCCTTGGCACCAGCAGTCAGGAAATCAAAAGATGAATTGCATTGGGAAAGTCTGCTGTCAGGAACCTCTCCGAAGTACTAAAGAGTAACAGGTAGTAAATAATGAATAATAAGTAATGAGTAATAAGTCATTATTAATAAAGATTAATAAATCTAGGGACTTAACTGTACTTAATTCAGGCCTCAAGTTTCAGAATTACTTGCTATGCACCAAAGAGCTGGACAATGACTAAAGATGACAAAGAAGAATTGATACTTTTGAGTTGTGATGCTAGAGAAGAGTATTGAACATACCACAGAATGCCAAGAAAACAAATAAGTCTATCTTGGAGAGGGTGAAACCAAGCTTTTCCTTGGAGGCAAGGATTTTAAAGCTCTCATATACTTTGGACACATGGCTGGGAAGGAGCAGTCTTTGGAGAAGGACAACATTTTAGGAAGGGTGGAGGGTCAGTGCAAGAGAGGAAGACCCTGGATGAAATGGATTAACACCATAGCTGGGGTAGTATGTGTGTTGGAGTCAGTAAAACTGGTTCAGTCAGGATAGGGTAGGCTTTAGAGCAATTGTACTTAGGCAACTCAATGACATATAACAGTAACATAATCTAACATTGATTTTTATATCTCATCTCTCAAGTTTCCATCAAGTTAATTTTGATTAATAGTAACTCTTTGTCAGAGTACAACTGTACTTACTAGAGTTTATATAGACATTTTAGAAGCAGATCAGTGGAACTTCCTCTTGAAATATCTCTAAATGGACATGAACTTCCAACATTTCAATTACTATCTACAAAACTGACATGGTAGCAGAGCCATCTGATTTCTTTCTTTCTTTCTTTCTTTCTTTCTTCCTTCCTTCCTTCCTTCCTTCCTTCCTTCCTTCCTTCCTTCCTTCCTTCCTTCCTCCCTCCCTCCCTCCCTCTCTCTCTCTCTTTCTTTTTTTCCCCTTCCGATTTCTTTTAACTCCATGAAGAGGTGGAGAGAATCACCATCTTTTATCAGTGTTTATCTATTTATTCCATTTTGTCCAAGAGAAAGAAAAACAAGCAGCATATACCACTGTGGTCAGTGAAACAATTCCTTCAGATTCCAGTCATCTTCCAGGGAAGTTGCACTAGGTTTAAAAAAAAAAACAAACCCCAAAACAAAACAATCCCCTCTTAAACTCTGACTGATATGTTAAGTAATTGACTTTCATGTTTACTTACTTTTGGGCTTCTGAGAACTCTGCTTTTAGCTGAGTCTGATTGCTTCCTTTTTTTTTTTTAGGTTAAATTTTGACTCATCAGGATCCTTCAAAACAAAACATAACTGCCTGGTAGGGTTTCTGAGTCTGGAAATCTTTATGGGAGAAGACTCCCTTATCCTACTTCTCTGGAGGAGAAGCTTGTGGATTAGAAATGCTGACCTTTTGGGGTTTAGCCCAGTGATTAATCCATTGTGCCATGAAGACTCCCAGAAGAGATTTTGGCAATCTTCTGAAAGGTCAGAGACTAGAAAGCTCTGTGGAGTAAAATTTTACTCAGTACCATCTGAGGTTGCAATGCATCAGAAATGACTCAGCAACAGAACTGGATTTATTTCCTTTATGTCCAGAAATAAACTCCCAAAATACCCTTAGCCCTCATTTTTTTACTTCAGGCATCTCTTCCTTTGCCTCCGCCTCCTGTCCTTTTTCTTGTACAATCTCTTCCTTTTCTTCTCTTCTCTTCCCTTCTCTTTCCTTTTTTTCTTTCCCCAACTCCATACCCTTTTTCAAATGCACAAGTCTGTAGACACATCTGACAACTATCATGAGGCAAATGCATCCTCTTCTTCCTCTTCCTGCTTTTCAGATCTCATTATTCCAGCCTAGCACTAATACACTGTACTCTGCCATATGAAACTCAAATAAGATCAACTATACTGGTATTAGAGATACCTTCCTGGGAACCAAAATGTTAAATTTGTCATATGGTGGGACTATTAGCTGCAAAGACTCTGATATAACCAATACTCTTTCAGTTCTGTGCTGCTTCCCATTACTCACTATTAACAGCTAAAGACTGTCAAAACAGACAAGTAATGTGTACTATTGAGAGCAACTAATTAAATCAGAGCTTTGACATTTTAATCTCAGTAATTTTTATCGCTGGAGAAATGAAACATTCCAAGAGAATCTAGAATTCATAGATATGTGCACACACAATGTATATCATGACCAAGCTCATAAAATGCTTAAGAGCAAGAGTGGGAGAGTGCATTTTTATGCTAATAAGGACTTGAAGAAAGGCATCTTCCACATTGATATCTTCTGTCCACTTCTAGGTTGCTCCATGATCCTAAGATATATATAGATATAGATATAGATATAGATATAGATATAGATATAGATATAGATATAGATATAGAT
>NW_006399810.1:8325729-8352269 GCF_000299155.1 Elephantulus edwardii
TAGATATAGATATAGATATAGATATAGATATAGATATAGATATAGATATAGATATAGATATTTTCTCATACTTTTTAGAGATTGCAAATTGCCAAAACATCAAGCTGTTACAGCACAAATGTTTTAAACATAAATGGTATTTGCATGCTCAGAGAAGGAGGATATGTAATGGAAATCTAGAGCAGACAACAAGTTACTGATTTCATAAAAAGATGGATTAATTAATATTCTCTATGTTAATGGATCTGGTTAGAAGTCCCAAAACATAGTTGAGTTTTCTAAACAACCTTGAAATGCTGTGATCCCTCCTTCCAGGATTCCCATATTAAAGGAAACACCTGGATTGATCATTTTCCCCCTCTTTAAAGTCAGTATTGAGTTGGGCCTAAAAATGACAGGTTGAAAGACTGTCATTAGTCTAAATTGCAAACAGATTATATGTTGATATAATAAACGTTTTACCTTTAATTTTTGTTTTAGTATCTTCTTATAAATGGGTATCAAACCCAGGTTGAACCTATTTATTAAGGCTTTTCTCTGAAAAATGCCTAAGTTGCAAAAGAAAATCTTCTTGAGTTTTCAGAGGAAGCAAAGGTTAGAGAATGGAGACTGACAGAGAATATTTGGGCGTTTCATTGCAAACATCCATCTAGGCTGCACCTTCTCTTCCCCCTTCATGTCGTCATTGTCCAGAAATGTACTCTTTTCTCTAATTCCTACCTATTTAGTGTTAAAAATCCTGGCTAACATGACATTTCTCATATGTTGTCACCCCACTTCAAAGCACAGTGGCTTTTTCTTCCTCCATACTCTCTCCACTGGTTTGGTACTACCAGATGACACCTTGTACTGTCACAGGTGTTTCATGTGCACCTCATCTTCCCAGAGCCTAGCACCTCTTTGAGTTGTTTTTGTGTTGTTATGTGCCTTTGAGTCAGAATTGACTCATAGATGACACTTCAGCAAGTTTTCAGAGGCTGTAAATTGCATGAAAGGAGACCGCAAAGTATCTTGTGCACTTGAATTGTACACCTGTAGATTGACAGCACAACTCCTTACCCCTATGCTACCAGAAAGGCGAGACTAATCCCTTTTCTTGACTCCAGTTAGAGTACAGCTCTATTTGCTATTATAAACAATAAATGTTTCATGGACACTGGACAATGCAAATGAATATGTTCAATTCTTATTTCTATCTGAGAACAGCACATTTTCAAAACCTAGACCCACATTAAGATATGGCCTGTAAGCTACCCCCAAATCAATCCCCTTGGTTCAGCTTCATCTTCATTTGTAACAGGAAAAACTATACTCTGAGAACAGAAACGGTAATGCAGAAAGGATTTGAGTTGTCATTAATTTTGACATCTTGGCTGCTTGCTAAGGTTAAGATTTTCCTGTAATTTAAAAACTGAATTAAATACTAAGAAATGGGGTGCTCTAGGATGAGTAGAGAGGTGAAAGGTCTTCTATCATCGTAACAGATTTGAGAATGCCGTGATAAAATAAGAAAAGATACAGTTGCTCATTCCTATAAAAGCAGCAATTAACCAAGCAAAACCACATGCTACAGAGTATATTTAAAACTCTAGAGGGGCATGTTCCTATATGACCAGTGTTAACTGCTGAGAAGGGGACAATCCAAGCAATCACAATACATCTTTTCTAAACTAGAATTAAGGCTTTCAGAAAGATCTTAGTGTAGGATGAATTTTAAATGGAGCCACAAAAGGCTTAACAGGACAGCAAGCAACAAGTATTGGAGAGGATGTGAAGAGATAGGAACTCCCATACATTGTTGGTGGGATTGGAAGTTGGTACAACCACTCTGGAAGGCAATTTGATATTTCCTCAAATAGCTGAACTTAGAAAATCTATATGACCCAGACATACACTGCTAGGGCTATACCCTGAGAAAATTAGAACGCAGACAAAACTGAGGTTTGTATGCCAGTGTGCATAACAGAACATTATCATTATGTTCATGATCACAAGAACATGGAAACAGGCCAAATATCCAACTATAATTGAATAGACTGAGAAATTATGATACATTCACACAATGGAACACTATGTATCACTCAGGAACAATTATTTAAAAAAAATACTACTGCATGACTTAGTAGGGACTGAAGAACATTATGCTGAGAGAACTAAATCAGTTTCATAAGGACAAATACAGTTTTCAAAAGCCTCTTATTTAGGAAATAGATAGCCCATCCTACTTTCCAGTCTATCTAAATCAGGGAACTCCACCAAAATTTGTCCATGACTGGAAACCCTTTTGGAATCCTACACACCATTGGAAAATATTTCAGCATCACAGCAACCCCAAGTAATCTCAGTACAGCAAACTGACAGACGAGTGCTACACCACTTAAAACAATGTTCTCTCCAAGCACAATCAATAGCTAAAGGCTTCCTCACAGGTAGGACCAGATCGACTTTTAAAGACAAAGTCCCACTCACCAGATCCTGTTTCCCTACACAAGAGGCTTTCCACTCAAGCTGATTGTAAACAAGATCAGATACAGTTAATCAGCTTACACTTGATTGCTAACACAATTAGAAATGCCCAAATAGTTTACCTCCAGCTATCAAGTGAGTCACAAACATCTACCAGGCTCTAACTACACCAAGCCAAATGCTTGATTGACACTGAAAAATTATGGGAAGTACCATATGAACAGGAATCAATGGTAATGAAGGAGGAATTAGAAGCTGCATTGAAGGCGTTGACAAAAAAATAAGTCCCCATGAATGGAAGGGACCCCAATTGACTTGTTTCAATTAACAAATGCAGTCTTGGATGCACTTACTAGTCTATGCCAGAAAATTTGGAGGATGACTGTCTGGCCAATGGACTGGAAGAGGTCCATATTTGTGCCCATTTCCAAGAAAAGTGATCCAACTTAGTGTGGAAATTACCAAACAATATCATTGCTATCACATGAAAGCAAAATACTGCTAAAGATCATTTAAAATTGCCAGATGTTTAAGCAGGATTTAGAAGAGGCTGTGGCATAAGGGATATCATTGTTTTTGCTGAAAGAAGAAATACCAGAAGAATGTCTATTTGTGCTTTAGTGACTACGCAAAGGTATTTGACTGTGAGGATCATGACAAGTTGTGGCTGGCATAAAGAAGAATGGGAATCCCAGAGATCTTGATTATGCTTATGTGGAACCTATACCTGGATCAGGAGGCTGGTGTGCAAACAGAAGAGTGAAACATTATATGGTTTGGAATTAAGAAAGCAGTGTGTCTGGATTGTATTCTATCTCCATATGTGTTGAATCTATTTGCTCAGCAAATTATCCAGGAAGCTGGATGCTGTGAAGAGAAATGTAGGAAGCACAAGGATTGAAGGGAGATTCATCAATAACCTGTGTTATGCAGATGACACAAGCTTGTTTGCTGAAAGTGAAGAGAACTTGAAGCACTTGTTGCAAAAGATCAAGAAATGCAGCCTTTAGTGTGGATTGAATCTCATTATCAAGAAAACAAATATTCTTACTACTGGGCCAGTGTGCTAAGTCATGATAGATGGAGAGGAGATTGAAACTGTCAACAGCTTCATCTTGCTTCAATCCACAATTAACATCCTTGGTATAATCAGTCAGGAGATAAGGCGAAGCACTGCACTGAGAAAATCTGCAGTTAGTAACATTTCCAAATTATTGAGGAGTAGTGACGGCAATTTGAGGACTAAAATGTGTTTGAATTAGGCCATAGTCTTTCCCATTACTAGCTGTGCATACAAGACCTGAACAATGAATAAGGATAACAGAAAAAGAACTTATGACTTTGAGCTGTGGTATTAGAGAAGAGCACTGAACATCCCATAGATGGTCAAGAGAACAAACAGATGTGTCTAGGAGATGCAGTCAGAGTGGTCTTTGGAGGCAAGAATGATGAGGTTTCACCTCATATATTTTGGACATGTTGCTAGGAGGTGCTATTCCTTGGAGAGGAACATGATGTTTGGAAGGGTGGAGGGCCTGAAAAGGAGAGGAAGACCTTCAACCAGGTGGATAGACATGGTTGTTGACTGCTGATATATGATTTTGTGTCTCAGGAGGTATGAGAATAGTGCAAGGCAGAGAAAAGGGTTCAGATTTTTTGTTCATAAGGTCACTATGAGTCATGCTTGACTCGATGGCACCTAACAACATCAAGGGCAAATATTGCATGAGTTCTTTATTGTAGAAATAGATAACTACTAAAACCTATAAGAGAATCCAAGAGGGGGAGAGTGGGAGCAAAGACGTAAGGATGGGCAAGGGGGAAATCATAGGGTTGCACAATTTGATGCGTGGAGGGAGGACAAGTAAAGGAAATGGGAAATATCCTGCAAGGATCTGGAAAGGGAGGGTAATAGTGGTTACAACCAACTAACAATTATTAATTTAAAAAATACATTAATCATGGGGTTGTACAATTTGATAGGTGGGGAGTGAAGGAAATTGAAGAATCTGTTCTGGAAAACAATGTGTTCAAATTTTGTAAATAAACTAGTATAATAATAAAAATTTTAAACAAAACAAAACCAAACCCCTATGAAACCAAACATACTGAATGGGGATGGTTATATTAAACACAATGCGGATGAAAATAGTATGAAACACAATGTATATGTACTTTGTAAGCAAATCAATATAAGGGTAATGATTGGTAAGGCCAAATGGTGATTAATTTTATAAAACATCATGCATGAGAATGGTTCTATGAAAGACAATGTGAATGAAGAACAGTGTGAAACACATGTATACGAACTTTGTAAGCAAACCAATAAAAAAAAGAGGGAAAGAATTTTTTAAAAAATGTTGTCACAGCACAGTTCTTTCTATGTATCAATTTCTGCTTGTTTATCTCCCAGCTTATTAATATGAACCTCCTGTAAAGGTAGATTCTGAGGAAAAGTACTTTGCCTTGAACCTCTGCTCCAGGATTTACTTCTTATGGCTTAGGGCCTCTTCTCTTCCATTATAAGCACACTGTAGTCACAGTGGAATAGTTTCCCTTGGGAGGATGATATATCCTATAGATATGGTATATAATGTTGTTGTTTTGGGCCCAAGGGCCATAGGCCCTTGGGCCCCAAAGTTTTCAAAGTGTTAGCTTTGATCCATAGGCTTCTAGGAAACATGGGCATACCTGCATTTTGTGGAGCCAGCTAAGTCACTGAGTCTTGTACTCACTGAAGAACAATGATGGCAGTCTGGAGACTAAGGTGTGCCTGATCCAGGCCATAGTCTTTCCAATTATTTGCTATGCCTCAGACAGCTGAACATTGACTAGGGGTGATAGGAGGAGAATTGATGCCTTTGAGCTGTGGTGCTAGAGGAGTATTGAATATACCATGGACTGCTAAGAGAATAAATAGGTTTGTCCTAGAGAGGGTGAGACCATTCTGCTCCTTGGAGACAAGGATTCTGAAACTTCCTCTGATATACTTTGGATATGTTGCAAGAAGGGACAAGTCCTTGGAAAGGGACATCATGATTAGGAGGGTGGAGGGCCAGCATAGAAGAGGAAGATCTTCAATGAGATGGATTGATTCAGTTACTGGAGTCATGGATGTAGGTGTGTCAAAAGACAATAAGATTGGCACAGGAGAGAGCAGGGTTTAGGGTTGTTGTACATAGGGTTGCTATGAGTCTCTGGTGACTCGTTGGCACATAACAACAGCAAAGGTGTGTTGTCAAGTTGGAATTTAGTGCTTGCTACAGCTCAAGAGTTTTCCTTTACTTTCATGTACAGAAGCTAATTTAGCATCAAAGATAAATAGACAAACTTTTCTCTTGAAAACATACGATACCAACATTTTGTTAGTATTCGTTTGCTTTCCCTTTAATTGAATAATGGCATATTCTAATCTGGAGCAATATTTTCCTAGCTAATGACAAAAGCTGCTACACTGCTGTATCAATGCATGTGAAGAACGTTGCACATTAATAACTATTAGTACCCTGGTTCTAATTCTGATATTAATCAGCATAGATTGATAAGGATCTTTTTCTTTTCTATTCTCACTTTCTTTTCTGTCGCTCTCAAGCTCAATTACGCACATACACATACACACACATTCTTCAACATACACACATGCACACACATTTTCTTTCTTCCATACACACACATATCCTTTATTTTAAATACACACCCATGCTTTTGCTGTTGTTGTTATGTGCTGTCAAGTCGCCTGTGATCCATAGTGACCCTATGTATAGCAGCTCTGTAGCCTGCCCTATCCTGAGCCAGTTTCACTAATTCCAACATACTAACCCCCATTGCCCTGGTTACTGTAACAATCCATCTCATCCGGGGTCTTCCTCTCCTGCACTGTCCATTCACCCTTCTGTGCATGATGTACTTCTCCAAGGACTGGTCTCTCCTGGCCACATGCCCAAAGTATGTGAGACAGAGCTTCAAAATCTTAGCTTCCAAAGAGAACCTTGGTTTCAACCTCACCAAGATAGACCTATTTGTTTTCTTGGTGGTCCATGGTATGTTCAAGACTCTTCTTACACATTACAATTTGAAGGCATCAATTCTTCTGCCATCCTTATTTCTTGTACAGCATTCTGACACAAAGCAAGTAATTGCAAAGACCATGACCTGAATTAGGCCCACTTTCATCTCTAGACTGACATTGTTGCTTCTCAATACTCTAGAGACATCCCTCACAGAAGATTTTCCCAGTGAAATTCTTTTTATTTCCTGAGTTCTGGTATGAAGAGTGTTGATTGTGGAGCAGAGCAAGCTGTAATTTTAACAATCTCAATGTCTTCTCCATCTATCATGGTGCGGCCAATTGACCCAGTGGTGAGAATCTTTGTCTTCTTGATGTTGAACTTCAAACCATATTGAAGACTATAGCCCTTGACCTTCTGCAGCAAGCACTTCAGATATTCATCAGTTTCAGCAAGGAAGTTTGTGCCATCTGCATAATGTAGGTTCTTGATGACCCTTCTTCCAATCCTAATGCCACATTCCTCCTCATAAAGCCCTGATTCCCAAATGATCTGGTCTGCATATAGATTGAAAATGAATGGAGACAGGATAAATCCCTGACATGTTCCTTTTCTGATTTTGAACCATGTATTGTTTCCCTGCTTTGTTCTGAGGACTGCTTCCTGATATAAGTATAGGTTCTACATAAGCACAATCAAGTGTTCTGGGATTCCTATTCTTCTCAGTGTCAGCCACAATTTGTCATGGTCCACATAGTCAAATGCCTTTGTATAGTCAATGAAATACAGACATTCCTCTGGTACTCTTTGCTTTCTGCCAAGATATGACATTGGCAATAATGTCTCTAATGCCACAACCCCTACTAAAACGAGCTTGTATTTCTGGTAGTTCTCTGTCAATGTAATGTCCCATTTATTTCTGGATAATCTTCAGCAGAATTTTGCTAGTGTGTGATATTAGTGATGTTGTGGTTGTTGTTATGTGCCATAGAGTGACTTGCAACTCATAGTGACCCTATGTACAAGAGCCCTAAACCCTGCTCTATCCTGTGCCAACTTTACTGTTTCTGACACACCCACTCCCATTACCCCAGTCATTGAGGGTTTTCCTCTTTTGCACTATCCCTCCGCCCCCTCCAAACATGATGATCCTCTCCAAGGACTAGTCCCTCCTTGCAACATGCCTAAACCATGTCAAACGAAGCTTTATAATCCTTGCCTCCAAGGAACAGCCCTATTTTACCCTCTCCAGGATGAACTTGTTTGTTCTCCTAGCAGTCCATAGTGTATTCAATCCTCTTCTCCAGTACCACAGCTCAAAGACATCAATTCTCTTTCTATCACCCCTAGTCATTGTCAAGCTCTCTGACACATAACATGCAACTGTGAAGACTGTGGACTGGATCAGGCACACCTTAATCTCCAGCCTGATGCCGTTGCTCTTTAATACTCTGGAGAGGTCTCTGACAGCCAACTTTCCCAATACAATTTGTCTATTTTGTTCAATAATTTCCATACTCTGTCAGATCACCTTTTTATGGAATGAATATGGAACTCTTCTACTCAGTTAGCCAGGTAGTTGTCCTCCAGATTTCTTGGCACATAATGGTGAGCACCTCCAGGGCAGCATCTGTTTGTATTGGTATTTCATCAATTCTTGAGACTTTATTTTTTGGCAAGCCCTTCAGAGAAGCCTGAAGTTCCTCCTTCATCATCACTGCTTCGTGATAATATGTGTTGTTGTTGTTACTAAGTGCTGTCAAATAGCTTGCGACTCATAGAAACCCTGTGTACAACAGCCCTAAAATATTTTCTGTCCTGTGCTGATCTCATTGTCTCCAACGCACTCATCCCGATTAGCCCAGTCACCAAATCAATCCGTCTTCTAGAGAGTCTTCCCCTCCTGCGCCTGCCCTCCATCCTCCCAAGCATGATGTCCTTCTCCAAGGACCGGTCTCTCCTTACAACATAACCATAGTATGTCAGACAAAGCCTCAGAATCCTTGCCTCCAAGGATCAGCCCAGTTTAAACCTCTCCAGGATGAATCTGTTTGTTTTCTTAGCAGTCCATGGTACCCTCAAAACTCTTCTCCAACACCAAAGCTCAAAGGCATCAATTCTCCTATCCTCCCTAATCATTGTCCAACTCTCTGATGCATAACAAGTGATTGCAAATACTATGGCCTGTATTAGACACACCTTAGTCTCCAGAGAGACACTGTTGCTCTTCAGTACTTTAGAGAAGTCCTTAACAGCAGACTTTCCCATTGCAATACGTCTTTTAATTTCCTGGCTACTGGTGCCAAGAGTGTTGATTGTGGAGCCAAGCAGACTAAAGCTGTGAACAATTTCAATCTCTTCATCATTCATCCTGATGCTGCCAATTGGTCCAGTGGTGAGAATCTTTGTCTTCTTGATATTGAGCCTCAATCTATATTGAAGGCTGCAGTCCTTGACCCTTAGCAGCAAGTGCTTCAGGTCTTCCTCAGTTTGAACAAGCAGGGTTGTGTCATCTGCATAACGCAGATTGTTGACAGATCTTCCACCAATCAGATGCCACATTTCTCCTCATAGAGCCCAGCCTCTCAGATGATCTGTTCTGCATATAGGTTGAAAAGGTGTGGAGACAGGACACATGCCTGGCGTATGCCCTTCCCAATTTTGAACCATGCAGTGTTTCTTGAAATTATTCTGTGTCTGCCAATTCTTTTTGGTACAGTGACTTTGAATACTGTTTCCATCTTCTTGTAATGCTTCAAGAGTCATTCAATATTCTGCCCATAGCCTCCTTAAGTATTGCAACTCATGGCTTGAATTTGTTCTTTAGCTCCTTCAGATTAAGAAATTTCCACTGAAGAAGTAGCTATATCTTTCACAGGGTAATTCACACTTCCAAAGTATAAAGCAAAGTTATTATGATGGGAAACAGTTGCCTAGAGGTATTTTCTGGGCTGTGAGTAGCACAATGCTCCCCTAACAAGCCCCTGACCTTTGGCCACTGCTCATTAGTGTGTACTTTAGTAATAACACTTCCCCATCCACCACCACCTGGACCATTATTTACCTTTAACAAATTGGTGACAATGTAGGTTGGAGCTACAGAAGACAACAGTGTCTTTCTCAGGGAAAATGAAGCTACAGAGACAAACAGTAGTGTTCAGAACTGGCATATAGCACTTAGATGCTACCTGGGTATCTCAGGAAGAGGAGATTCCCAAGGCTTCTGGAAGATTAGGAGGCAGACTCACCCGTCAGCGAGAGTACCAAAGCAACTTTGCTAGCCAATGATTTCCAGTGGCAAATGAGCAGGTTTGCATGGAAAGTCATTAATTATCTCCCATTTAATCATCCATTTTAAGAGTTTCTGCGGGTTGGATAATTAAAGATAGGAGGTTTTATAGGGATTACTGGAGTACATAAAATCCCCAGCCGTGTGCCAAGCTGATAGTATTAGTGTCAACACATTTAGGTTCTGACTTCTATTGGGACAAAGCATTCCCAGGCTTTCTTTGAGGCTGTGGGGCCTGCTGGACCATACAAAGTGCCTCTGCTCTCACATGAAGGGTCAAATGAAAATCCAACATTGGCAATGTCTCCTTGCCTAGATCAAATGAAGATTAGTGATTAACAAGAACAATGGAAACTCTGCTCTCCTCTGAACTACTAAAGTTCCAGCAGGCCAAATGTGGCCTGATAGATAGACACCTCTCAATGCTAGCTCCCAGTAATACTGACTTCCTTGCTATGCCCTGTGATTGTGGAAACAGATTTAAAATTTAAGGCAGGTTTAGTTGATGACATGTCTCTCCAGTGCTTACATTACAAAAGACTATGACACCCAGCTTGCTGTCATTACCTGTCTTTGACTTCTTACATGTTTTGATGAACTCATCTGTCATGTTGAAGATGCCTTTGTGGCAAACATGGAGGTAACTTCTATAAAACAGCCACCAAGGAGCTATGGCAAAAGATTGACTCCAATGAACAACCACGTAAATGAACTTGGAGAGAAATCCTCTCCAGTTGATCTCTCAGGTGAGACACTGTTCAAATGACCATATTTATTGGTGTCCAGTGAGAGAATGTGTCAGAAGACCTCAGTTATGGTTAGATTTCAGGTCACAGACATTATGAGATAACAAATGTTCTTTCAAGTTATAATTTTTTGTGGCAAAGCATTACATAGTACTAGATAAGCAATACACATTGACTAGCTAAAACTTGTTTCAACTCAGTTTCTTTTGAAGGGAAAGAACTCCTAAATGCAAGAGACACTACTTCAGAAACTGGTATCAGTTTTGCAGAAATAGATAATGGGGCTCCATTTTTCATATGTTGCCAGAGAAAAACTTTCTGCATTAAAAATGTGGATAGTTGTCCTTCCATTTATATGAATTAATTCTTGTTTTTTACCATCAAATTAGAACCAACTCATAGCTGACTCTCCAGCAGGTTTAAATAGCAAATAAATCTCATGGGAGGAAATTGTTAATATTTCTCCTGTGAAACAGTTTGTGGATTCTAACAGTGTGCCTTTGGTATGGTGGTGCCACTCCTTACAACTAGACCACCATAGCTAAGTTACCCTAAAATACTACTTACTGGCTAGTTATAAGTCATTGAATTTCTTATTATCCTATTCATTTACCTGGTACTTGTAACCAGGTTACTTTGTATCTTGCTTTGTATTAGAGTCAAAGGAAGAAGCAGCTCAGTTCAAACTCCCTATGTTGTGCTGTTGAGTTGACTGCAGCACAAAGTGACCCTACAGACAATAAATAACCCTGAACCCTGCACTATCCTAATACAATTTCACTGTCGCTGACACACTTACCCTTGTTACCATTTATTGTGTCAATTCATCTTATCCTGGGTCTTCCTCTCCTGCAATGTCCCTCCTCTTTACCAAGCATAATGTCCTTCTCAAAGTACTGATCTCTTTTGCAACATGCCCAAAGTATGTGAGACAGACATTCACATTCAAAATCCTTGCCTTAAGGGACTGACTTGGCTTCACCCTCTCCTCTTTTTGTTCTCTTAGCAGGCCATGGTATGTTTAATACTCTTCTCTAGCACCATACCTCAAAGGCATCATTATTTTGTTCTCTTTGGTCATTGTCCAGCTTTCTGATGTGCATCAAGTATTAGCAAAGACCATGGCCTGGATCAGGCATACCTTAGTCTCCAGACTGACATAGTTGCTCTTTAGCATTGTAGAGAGGTCCCTGACAACAGATATTTTTCCAATGCAAATCATCTTTTGATTTTGACTGCTAGTGCTAAGGGTGTTGTGTGGAACTGACTAAGCTGAAGTTGTTAACAATTTCATCTTTTCCATCTATCATTGTGCTGTCAATTGACCCAGTGGTAAAAATCTTTGTTTTCTTTTTAAAAATTATATTAGTCATTATTTTAACAAAATTTTACAGAAAAGTTGGACTTTTTAAAATTCATTGTTGCACAATTTTCTCCTCCTTTCTCTCTTTCTCCCCCAGTCCTCTTTGCAATGTACCTCTTATTCTAGATTGTTGTTTTACATATTATGCCTAATAATATATTCCTTTTAAATAGATCTCTTTCATCTGTTCCAATACAGTATTCATTATCTATCTACTTGTTACCTATTCTCCTCCTGACCCCCCCATGTCAGTCCTGCTTTATAACAGTGGTGTTATGCAATATTTGTCCTTTTGAGACAGACATTTAACTCAGCATAATGTCTTTTGTGTAATATTTTACAAATTCATTATTTTTTTCAGTGCTGCAGAATATTCCATTGTGTGAGTATACCATATTTTTCTACCCATTCATTTGGTGATTTGATTTTGAGCTTCAGTCTCTCCACCTCTTCTTTCACATTTATCACTTGCTGTCCTATTAAACTATACTATTACTACTGGAGGAGTGAGATGGTATCTCATCGTTATAAGAAAACACAAAGGGCAATTATACACATTGACTTCACCTGATGGTCTACACAGAAATCAGATTGATTACATCTGTGGAAAGAATAATTGGAGAAGCTCAATATCTTCTGTGAAAACTAGACTGAATGCTAAATGTGGAACAGACCATCAACTATTCATATGCAAGTCCAAATGAAACTAAATAAAATAAAAACAAATCTACAAGAACCAAAATTTGACCTTGAATTTATTCCACCTGAATACAAAAAACCATCAGGAACAGTTCTGAAGACTTGAACACTAATTAATGGACCCAGACAAGCTGTGGGAGGATAGAAAGACTATCATCCATGAAGAATGCAAAAGATCATTACCAAGAAAGAGGAGGATGAATGTCAGGACAGTCTCTGAATATTACACTAGAACACTGAAAAGTAAAAGCCAAAGGAAGAAATCAGAAAATTACTGAGCAAAACAGAAGATTTCAAAGGGCAGCACGGAAAGACAAAGTATTATAATGAAATGTGCAAAGATCTGCAATCAGAATATCAAAGGGGCCGAATTTGCTCCACATTTCTTAAGCTGAAGGAACAGACAAAATAATTTCAAGCCTTTAATGGCAATCTTTAAGGATGGTATGGGCAGAATACTGAATGACCCAGGATGAATCAAAAGAAGATGGAAGGAATACACTGAGTCACTATGCCAAAAAGAACTGGCTGACACAGAATTCCATGAAACAACTTGATAACTTTCACGATCAAGAGGAAATGGTGATGAAGAAAGAAGTTCAAGAGGGTCTGAAGGAATTAGCAAATATCAAGGCCCAGGAATTGATGAAATACAGATTGACATAGTTCAACAAACAGATGCAGCCCTGCATGTGCTCACAAGGCTGCACCAAAAAATCTGGGTGACAACTACCTGGACAACTGACTGGAAGAGATCCATATTTATTTTCATTCCTAAAAAAGAGTGATCCCAGAAGGTGGAAATTATAGAATAGCATCACTAATATTGTTAATACAGCAAAATCCTGCTAAAGATTATCCAAACATAACTGGAACAGTACAATAACAGAGAACTACCAGAAGTACAACCTACATTTAGAAGAAGCCATGGTAATAGAGACATCATAGTCAATGTTAGATTAATCTTGGCTAAAAGCCAAGAGTACCAGAGGAATGTCTAACTGTATGTCACTGACCATGCAAAGGCATTTAACTGTGCTGATTACAACAAATTGTGGCTAACCTTGAGAAGCATGGGAATTCCAGAATACCAGATTGTGCTCATGCAAATTCTATACTCAGACCAGGAAGCAGTCTTCAGCGTAGAGCCAGGAAATGCTGTATAGTTCAAAATCAGGAAAGCAGTGCATCGGGGAAATGTCCTGTCTCCATACTTTTTTAATCTACATGTTGAACAGATTATTCAGGAGGCTTGACTTCATGAGGAGGAATGTGGCATAAGGTTTGGAAGAAGATTCATCAACAACCTGTGTTATGTTTACTAAAACTGAAGGAGACCTGAAGCATCTGTTGCAGAACATCAGGGACTGAAGTTTCCAATATGGATTGAAACTCAACGTCAAAAAAACAAAGATTCTTACCACTGGGTCAATTGACCACACAATGATAGATAGAGAGGGGATTGAGATTGTTAACAATTTCTGTTTACTTTTTTTCCCAAATAAAAATCCCTTGGCACCAGCAGTCAGAAAATCAAAAGATTAATTGCACTTGGAAAATCTATCATAGACCTCTCCAGTGTGCTAAAGGGTATGGTATCAGTCTAAAGACTAAGATGTGCCTGATCCAGGCTATGGTATTAGCAGTTGCTTGTTACATAGCAAAAAGCTGGACAATGAATAAGGATGACAGAGAAGATTGATACCTTTGAGTTGTGATGCTGGACAAGAATACTGAACATACCATGGACTGCCAAAAGAACAAAGAGGTTTATCCTGGAGAAGATGAAGCCAGATTGTTCCTTGGAGAAAATGATTGTGAAGCTCTGTATTTCTCACATACTTTGGACATGATTCCATGAGGGCCCAGTCCTTGGAGACAAACATCATGCTCAGAAGAGTGCAACAAAAGCTCAAGACAGGAAGATGCAGGATGAGATGGATTGGCACAGTAACGGAGATAATGAGGGTAGATGCCTCAGAAACAGTCACCCTGGCTCAAGATAAGACAGGTTTCAGAGCTTTAACACATAGGGTTACAAGTTGCAATTAACTCAATATCATATAACAACAACGTCTCCTTATGAGCATAGAGATTAGATAATAGCTTGGGGAAATAAAAAAAATAACAGTAACATGTTTGTTTTTTCATATTTTTCATATGGAGAGGTGTTTTTGTCTCAAGGGTTTGGTTTTTAAAATTACTTTTCTAGCCAGTGCTTTTTCTTTTACCACATGGCTTGTTGTTGTTGTTGCTGCTGTTATGTGCTGTTGAGTAGGAATGGACGCATAGCTGACCTTCCAGCGAGTTTTCAGAGCCTGTAAATAACATGATTGTGTTATTTACCCATCCTTCTCCTATGAAGTTGCTAATGGATTCAAATCACCTGGTTTGGGTTGGCAACACATCTCTTTATGCACTTAGCAACCATAGCACTATGCTAATGATATCAATGAAGTAAACAGCACATTTTGGATGGTATCATGACTATTAATAAGGGGGGATTGGTAATTTCTGCCATCTCAACAGGCTTAAATTGAACATGGTCAGTGGCAGAAAATGTGAATTTCACTACCAGCTAGAAGGATGTGGAGACACCAACACACATCATTTTGGACCAGAGATTCCCATGTAAGTCAGACTGGGACTTAGCAGCAATAGAGAACAAGAAACCATAGTGACAGAGTTGAATGGTGTCTATGATTGTTGTCGGTCAAGAACAAGAATAAAGAAAGAAAAGGGACACCAAGAATGGAGGAGAAAACAGAGAAAGTAAAGGCAGTGGTCAAAAAGGCAGGGGGTGAACAGCTTGAAAACTAAAGCTCTCAACCTAACTTTCCTGTGACTTTATTGAAAATCATCAGGGAGCAAATAATAATAAGAATTCTATGCAAATGAAGCTAATCTCTTTCTATTGAAAACCTTATGCTTGACTCAGGGTGGAGGGGTTAGCAATACAATCCAAAAATTGTGAAAATGCCTGAAGGTCTGCCTTGATGCTTGACACTGTGACCTGTCTCAGGGAGAATTTCCTGATATAGAATTAGGTTTATTATTAATATTTAGATTGATATTTGGTTTCCCACATTTCCCCCCTTTTGTTTTTATCATAATTATGTTGTCCTCTAGGTGAGCATGGCTTCTTTTCTTTGATTCATTCTTGCTTGGTTTTGTTCTCTCTACCCTATACACACACACAAATATAACAAATTAAACAAAATAAGATCACAGAACTACCTCCAAAAATCTCCCTATGATTGAAAGGATTCAGGATAGATATTCCTTCACTTATTCCTTGTGGAATATCCATGTTGTTAAAATCATTCAATTGCTTATCAATAGTAGAATGGATCTGAGCTTATAATTTCAGCACATCATGTGTAAGATTACCAGGATTTATTCCATTTAGTATCATTTCACTTTACTGAAGTAACAAAAATCTGTGTAGTATTACAATCACATTTTAATATTATTTGTCTTTGAGAAAATGATGGCTTTTCCGAATTTTAATGTCACGTTTTTACATAAACTAATATTTAAATACTTTGATACAAAGCCATAGCAGCTGTAGCAGCTGTGACAGTAAAGGTGATAAGTCCCAAAACTACTGTATGCCCAATAGCTGGTATTACCTGTAATTCTGCTTATCCAGTCTTCAACTCCATCCTCTTCGAAGTATGGCCTCTTTCAGCTCATCTTGGGGTTTCCTGTCTCTGGATGATACCCACAATGTTTCTGTGCCTGTAGATATATAAGCAAATCCTTGACCCTGATTAATGACAAATCCCTTTTTCCACTCATTAGTTAGAGGTTCTTTAGAATATATATGCTGATTTAACTCTTTAGATGATTGTAATACCTAATGTCTTTCAGTTAAATTTCTTATTTTTCATTGTTGTTACTGTTGATTGCTGTCAAGTTGAGGTTGACTTATAGTGACTCTATGAACAAAAGGTCTAATGTCTTTTCATAGTTATGGTCCCTTTTTCATTAGCATTTAAAAAATTGTTTAAGTAAATAAAGTTGGGTTTTTTTGTAAAATAGTTTGAGGAGATGATATTCATCCTATCCCATCTCCCTCTTTTTGTTTTTTTCAACATAGATTGTAAAGTCAAATAAGCCCTTTCTATTATAGCTTGTCCTAGGGTATTATAAGGAATACCAGTAGTATGTTTAATATTCCATTTTTTTAAAAAAGTTCTTGTGTTTTTTAGAATTATAAGCAGTAGCATTATCAGTTTTAATATTTTATGAAAGACACATCACATTAAAAGTTTTAATTAAATGTTGAATTACATACTCTGATTTTTCTTCTGATAAAGCAGTGCCTATTGAAAACTTGAAAAAGTATCAATAGTATGATGAACATAGTGTAATTTCCGAAATTGTGGAATATGAGTAACATCATTTGCCATAATATATTTTGTCTGTCACCTCTATGATTAACTTCTTTTTTGTAAGGGACCACATTGAGAACATCTTTCCATAAGAGATTCTCATTGATGAATTAAAACTTATAGTAAATAGCATACTAATATTAATAGCTTATAATTCATACTGTTGAACAGAAGTCAAGTTAGTTTTAACTATTTTATTATCTTTACCGTTAGTATAACTTTCACAACTCATCTTATTTGCATCAGTATAAGTTTCTGCTTACAAAAATGAAGTTTTTAATTTACTATCCAACTAGTCTGTTTACCTAATTTTCTTTTTATTACAAACACTAGAGAATTCCAATGACTACTGGTTTAATATGACCTGCTAAATATTGTTCTTGAATTAATTGTTCCAAAACCTCTAATTTCTCTCTAGCTAGGGACCACTGCTCCACCCAAATTGGTTTATCTGTTAGCCAAGTTATGGGGAGAGCGTAATGAGGAACAGTGGCCCTTATTATAAATTTGGGTATCCTAAGCTGTGGTGCTGGAGAAGAGTATTGAATGTTCCATGGACTGCCACGAAAACAAACAGATTCATCCTGGAGAGGGTTAAACCAGGCTACTCCTTGGAGGCAAGGATTCTGGGGCTTCGTCTGACATACTTTGGACATGTTGTAAGGAGAGACATGTCCTTGGAGAGGGACATCATGCTTGGTAGGGTTAAGGGACAGTGCAGGAGGGGAAGGCCCTCTATGAGGTGGATTGATTCAGTGACTGGGGTAATCAGGATGGGTGTGTCAGGGGTAGTGCGATTGGCACAGGATAGAGCAGGGTTTAGGGCTGTTGTACATAGGGTCACTATGAGTCGCAAACGACTTGACGGCACATAACAACAACAACAACAACAACAACAATTCTTTTCTTGAAAGATTAAATTTAGGTTTTTTAAAAACTAACAATCCCCTGGTGGGGTTTTTTTCCCTCCTAATCCTTTTTCTGGAATGTAATTCATATTCAGCATAATATTTTTTGCCTGAGTTGATATAATCGAAATTTGTAATGTTGCTCCCCACTTGTCAAATAAAGATCTACATTCCTTAATCCAATGATATCCTCTTCCATATTTTTTTAAAAGCCCTGAAGGTGTGAATTTTTTTTCTTTACATTCCTACTATCTCCTCTTTCTTTATGGCTATCTTTTTTTCAAATGTCCTAATTTTCCATAATTGTAACATTTGGTTTGAGACAAATTTAAAGTTTTAAAGCAGATGCTCATATATTGGCTTGATAATAACCAGTTCCAATGTCCATACAAGCACGTATATATTCATCTAAGGGAGCATTCTGAACTTTGGTCTAATAGCCTTTTGACATTCTGAATTAGCATTTTCATATGCTAAGATTTTTAACAAAAACTCATAAACCTCAGGTTGAGATATGGTCTATTAATAATATCCTTTAATCTAGATAGAAAATCAGTATATTTTCCCCAATTAGGTAAATAATTTTGTTTTGTTTGATGCAAGGCCATAGACATAGGCTTCTTAAAAGTAGTTACTCCCAAAGGAGCATGATTCATATCATTAAATAACATAGAATCTGGATGGAGCTAAATTTTTATTTTGATAATACATTTCATTATGAAAACTCAATTTGTTTATTTTGCTAGAAAGTTCTAAAACTTGTTTACATAATTCCTCAAAAGGATTATTCTCCTGAATTATATTGCTTGTTTCCTCTGGATTTGGAAGTAGAGGAAAATTCATTCTTCTTTGAATCAGATTCACTATCAATTTTATCTGAAGAAGTTTTCTCTTCTAACTTTTCCTCTTCAGACTGTAATGGTTTTAAAGCTAATGAGATCAAATTACATAGTGACCAAACTGAAATAAGAATCACATCTGTCTCTTGATGAGCAATGGCTGTTTCTCACCTTCAGCTTTAACCTCCTTTAGTGTAATATCACTTAATTTGGATTCGTGCAAAGCTTCAGCCATCTTTATTTGCAAATTTTGGGGATTATGAGTACAATCCTGCACAGACATTTTTTACTATTTTTTTAACGCCCTTACTGGCCAAAAATTAACAGGAATCTGTCCTCCTTTTTGTGTGCTCTTCATAAAGCTCACGTAATGTTTTTCTGTACATACAGAAACAACTGCAAAAATTACTTTTCTCTTACTTTTACCCCTGAAACTTAAGTAATTCTTTAAGTAATGTAATATACTGAGCTTTAGAGGATGGGCTGTTCCCCATGACTCTTTTTTCACTTCTGCCTCTGAGATTTTTTAAAACAATTTATTAAACTTCAGAAAATTCTCATTATACCTTTTCTATCTTTACTCTTGTACTCATATCAAAATTCAAAGGGTGAAGAAAACCTTGTAAAATCTTTTCTACTTCTAACCCTAAATTTCTAGCAAAATTCAGAGTTTGAGGATTTCTTCATGACCCTGCCTTTAATTTTCCCAAAAGTTTCACTTACCCAGAGCACATTCCCTTTTGGTTTTCTGGTGTGTGTGTGTGTGTATGTGTCAGAGACACAGAGAGAGACTATTGCTTCTTTGTGTCTCTATTCAGGTGCCAAAATGTTGTCGGCCAAGGACAAAAATAAAGAAAGAGATGCGACACCAAGAACGTAGGAAAAAACAGAGAGGGTAAAGGCAGGGGTGAACAGCTGGAAAACTGAAGTACTGAACCCAGTTTTCCTGTGACTTTGTTGAAAATCGTCAGGGAGCATATGCCATAGAATTCTATGCAAATGAAGCTAAGCTTTTTCTACTGAAAACCTTTTGCTTGACTCAGGAGAGAGGGGTTAGCAAACACAATCCAAGAACTGTAAAAACCCCTGAAGGTCTGCCTTGGCACTTGACCCCTATGACCTGTCTCAGGGAGAATTCCAGTTTGTATTTATGCCTCAGTCATATCCTGACATAGCAATAAGTTTATCATTTAATATTTAGTTTGATATTTGGCCTCCAGAATATTACTATACAAATCCAGATCAGGAACCAGAGATTGCTACCCCAAAGCCTCCACCTTACTAGAGAACTGAGGTGGAGGATGAGGGGAGACGTCATAATGAGCAGGACTAAGAGATCTTTCCAAGGCCTTATTTTTTGCCAATGCCTTCAATGCAGCTTCCACTTCCTCCTTCATTACCATAAGCTCCTGGTACAGAGATTCTGTATATTTCCTCCAACTTCTTTTGATGTTATCTGGATCATTCAATATATTGCTCATAGCATAGGTTAACATTGTGACACAAGGCTTAAATTTGGGTTTTTTTTAGTTTTCAGCTTGAGAAATACAGAGTGAGTTCTTCCCTTTTTATTCTCCAATTCCAGCTCTCTGCATATTCCATTATAATGCTTTGCCTTTGAGCTCTGGTATTGGAGAAGAGCACTGAATATCTCATAGACAGCGAAGAGAACAAACTCTTGGTTTGTTGGATATATCTTAGAGAAGGTGCACCTAGAGTGCTCTTTGGAGAAAAGAATACCTTTGAAAGATGCCTCTTCGTTATTGTCTGAGGTAACTTCCCCCTGTGCGCCACTTCCAAGCTTCCCTTCCGCCCAGGAGCACGTTCTTGCTGTCCCCAAGGGCGTCTTGTCCCCAAGGGCCTCCTCCCACCAGTTTTTCCTGGGTACCTTTGAAAGATGCCTCTTCATTATTGTCTGAGTATAGTTTTTCATAAAATTCCATTGTTAACCTCTTTATTTTAGCTGGTTATGTTGTGATGTTGTTCATTTCATCTTTTATTTGGATTATTTGTATTTTTCCTTCTTTTTCTTTGTTTTTGCTAGTGGTTGGTCAATTTTATTGTCTTTTCCAAATATCCAACTCCTAGTTTTGTTGATGGTTTCAATTGTTGTTCAGTTTTCTATTTCATATATTTCTGCTTTTATTTTTATGATTTCAGGTTTTTTAGAGGGTGTTAGGTTTTCTTGCTGTTCTTTTTCAATTTGTTGGAGATTGTGGGTTACAGAATCAATGGTCATTGTTTTTCCTGTCTTTTTCTATGTTTGCTTATTGCTGTAAATTGGCCTCTGATTACTGTGTTGGTTGTTTCCCAGAGGTTTTGGTAAGTGGTGTTTTCATTGTCAATTGCTTTAAGAAATTCTTCAATTTCATTTTTTATTTCATCTAGTACCCACTCTTGTTCAAGCAAAGTGTTGTTCAGCTTCCAAATGTATGATTTTTTCCCTTTATCCTCTTGTTATTAATTTCTAATTTTGTAGTATTATGGTCTGAGAAAATGCTTTGTATTATTTCCATGTTTTTTTAATTTGTTGATGCTTGCCTTTTGACCTAAAATGTGATGTATTCTGGAGAATCTTATATGAACATTGGAGAAGAAAGTATACTGTGGTTTGGATGTGTGTGTGTGTGTGTGCACATTAGCCTGTAAATGTCTCTAAGATGGAGTTGATTTATTGTGTGGTTTAACTCTTGAGCATCTTTTTTGAGTTTTTTTGTGGGTTTTTTGGTTTGTTTTTGGTAGTTCTATCTTTTCTTGAGAGAGATGTATTGAAGTCTCCGACTACTATAGTAGTGTTGTCTACTTTTTGCAGGTCTTTCATTTGATGCATAGATATTTATTATTGTTATGTCCTCTTGTTCTATTGACCCTTTAAAACCTTTGTGATGGTTTTTGCATTGAAATTTATTTTATCAGACTAATATTGCTACTCCTTCTATTTTTTTGGTTGCAATTTGTTTTCTGTATTTTTTTCCATCTTTTCTTTTTAGTCTCTCTTTACCTTTATTTTTCAGGTGTGGCTCTTATAGACAGCATACTGATGAATTTTGTTTTTTTATCCAATCTGCAATTCTTTTTCTCTTTAGTGGTGCATTCAAATAATTCACATTTAGTGTGATTATTGAGAGACAGGGTTTTATTGCTGTCATTTGTTGAGTTCTTTTTGGTGTTGTTGCGAGTTACTTTGGCCCAGCCTACACTCTGTGGCATCTCTGTAAGAAGGATATCTCTCATTGTTTCCTGCAATGTTGGTCTTGTTTTTACAAATTCCCTTAGGTCTGTTTTTCTGGGAACATCTTGATCTCTCCTTCATATTTCATGGACAGTTTTGCTGGGTGGAGTACTCTTGCTTGACACTTGTGGTCTTTGTGTGTTTGATATATGTCATTCTACTATATTCTTGCTTCCATGGTTTCTGCTGAGAAATCGGCATTTAATCTCATCTATTTTCACTTATAGGTTACTTTCTATTTCTACCTCGGTGGTTTCAAAATTCTCTCCTTATCTTTGGTTCTGGCAAATTTGACTATGAAATACCTTTGTGTTTTTCTTTTGGGGCTCTATTCTATATAGTGTTCTCTTAGCTTCTTGAATATATATTCTCTCACTCTTCACTATGCCTGGAAGTTTTCCTCTACAATATGGATTGAGGCTCAATGTCAAGAAGACAAAGATTCTCACCACTGGGCCAATTGGCAGCATCAGGATGGATGGTGAAGAGATTGAGATTGTACACAGCTTTAGTTTGCTTGGCTCCATAGTCAACAGTCTTGGCACCAGCAGCCAGGAAATTAAAAGGCGCATTGCCATGGGAAAGTCTGCTGTTAGGGACCTCTTCAAAGTGCTGAAGAGCAGTGGTGTCTCTCTGGAGACCAAGGTGTGTCTGATACAGGCCATGATCTTCGCAATCACCTGTTATGCATCAGAGAGTTGGACAATGACCAAGGAGGATAGAAGGAGAATTGATGCCTTTGAGCTGTGGTGCTGGAGAAGAGTATTGAGAATACCATGGACTGCTAGGAAAACAAACGGTTTTGTCCTGGAGAGGGTTAAACCGGGTGGCTCCTTGGAGGCAAGGATTCTGAGGCTCCATCTAACATAGTTTGGACATGTTGTCAGGAGAGACCAGACCTTGGAGAAGGACATCATGCTTGGGAGGGTGGAGGGACGGCGCAGGAGAGGAAGGCCCTCTATGAGGTGGATTGATTCAGTGACTGGGATAATTGGGATGGGAGTGTCAGAGACAGTGCGATTGGCACAGGACAGAGCGGAGTTTAGGGCTGTTGTACATAGGGTCGCTATGAGTTGCAGGTGACTCGACAGCACATAACAACAACAACAACAACAACAACAATTCTTCCACAACTTTTCAGTGCCTTTACTTGCTTCTTCCAGTTCTGGGATTCCGATGATGTGCATGTTATTTATCTTGATGGTGTCTTACATTATTCTTAGGTTTTCTTCTTTTTCCTTCCTTTTTGATTCTTCAGTTTTGCTCTATCAGTTTAGTGGTGACAATTCTATCTTCTATTTCACTAGTTCTGTGTTCCGTCTCTTCATCTCTGTTCATGTGTCCCTCCATCACATTGACAGCATCTGAAAGATTGGACCTCATATTTTGGATTGTGGTTTCTTGTTTTTCCAATGTCACTAATGCCTCGTTTGTTTTATCTGCATAGTTCTGGATTTTTTTTTAAAGCTATTCCTGGTTTTTGCTTGCTGTGTCTTATAATTCTTCAAGTTTGTCTTTCATGCATTTGAAAATATTCAATCATTTGTTCTTTTCAATTCTTTGTCAAAAAGTTCCATCAGACTTTCTGGTATAAGTAAATCCATTGATACTGTGTCACCTTTTGGTAGTGACATCTTGCTTTGTGCTTGTGTAGGGTGTATGATAGCCTGTTTCTTTTATGACATTGCTGTGCAGAGTTTTTCATGCCTGAGGTGAAGATAGTTTCTTGATATGAACACAATGCTCTAGATAGCGGGGTAGCTGTCTTGCCTGTGTTTCTCTCTGAACTTCTGATTCAAGGGAAGATTCAGTTCAGGATCTGTGAGAGCAGCCTCTTGTAGCTAAGTCAGATCAAGGTGCTCTGGATTAAAGGTAAGGAAAGGGGTCATGGTGTGGGGACGTCACTCAGATTTTATATGTCAGAGTATGCTCATGCATAGCATCCCTACTCAAATTCCTGCTGTCTGTCTCCCACCCAGCAGCTCTTGCACAGCAACCCTTGCCCGGTGGCCCTCATCCAGCAACCCTCACCCAGCAGCTCCTGCTCAGCAGGGCTCTGGATCCAGCAGAGCCCAAGAAAACTCAGTCAAATTCCTACCCACCTGCTCATTCCTATTGGGCTGTTAGGGCCCAAGAAAACTCAATCAAGTTCACAGTGACCTCCTTGCTCCTGGTGGGTTGGTGGAGTTTACAAAAACTCAGTCAAATTCCCACTACCATTTTGCTCCTGAAAAGTCCGAGAGGCTTAAGAAAACTCAATTTTCTAATGGCCTGCTTACTCCTTACAGGCGGGTCCCAAAGTGACTCAGTACCAGGGCCCAGGGCCCCCACTAGGCAGAAGACACTTTGCAAGGGCCACTGGATGAGAGCTGCTGGGCAAGGGCTGCTTAGCAAGAGCTGCTGGATGGGAAATGGACAGAGGAATTTGAGTCAGGACCCTGTGCATGACTCTGAAACGAAATATTTTAATAAAAATTCTGGCTCAAATTCTTACTGTCTGAGTAGTGCTGCATCGATTGGTGCACACTGCGTCAGTCTCTCTGGTGGCTCATTTCTATACAGCCTGCTGCTCTTCTAGCTCCTTATGCTGTTTCCTCCACCACCATTATCTTGGCTCAGCCCTGGATGCCTCACTCAAGTTCCAGCACTGCTCCCAGTGCATGTTGGGAACATTGCTCTGGGCATGGATAGGTAGCAAAGGGACAAGAGTTCTGGGCACGTGCCGGTGATGATGGGACTGGAGTTCTGTGCTCACAGTCACTCAGATTCCAACTTTTCTGCTCACCCCAGCACATGGTTGCCCAGCATGTTGTCCCTGAAGCATGCGTAAGCCTTTCCCTGGTGCTTGCATGGTGTCAGCAGGCAGCTTCCTGTCTTATGCAGACAGTTGCTTTTGACTTATGTCACTCAAATTCCAGCTAAATTATGTCATTTGTAAAACGTGGTTGTACTGTGACAAATACTGAGCTTTTGTGGCATATCTTATAGGGAATTGCAATGCTAATCCAAAGGTCACACAAACTCTGGCAGTTCTAACCCACAAGCAGTTCTTTGGGACAAAGGTGGGAAATCTCTTCTGCAATTTATAGCCTCAGAAACACATGGAGGGTCAGCTATGAACCAGTTCCAACTCAGTGAGTGAGTGGCTGTAGGAAATAAAATTTGAATAATTGAAAATAAATAAAATATATAAAAGAAATTAATTTTAGAAGACAAAATTTCTAGTTGAATTTAGACATTTATACAAAAATTTTATTTGAAAATTAGTAAATAAAAATATTTGAGACATGTAATTCTGAAATGACCAGAAGCAGCATGGTGGTGTGAGTGCAGGAATCGTGGTAAGCTTTTGGAGTCAAGTGCTTTTCTGGGCCTGTGTTTAACGTGTAAGTTTGCTCTGTTCTGGGGAGCAGGGAAAGCCAGGCTTGGCCTAGCGTTTGAGGCAGGAGGCAGCCTTAAACCCAAAGGCAGTTGGGAGAGGAGGCGGCCATGTTCTTCCTGGTTGCCTCTTCCCAGGGTCTCGGGAACTTCTCCTTGCCAGAAGGAGCACCAAACAACAATAACAAGGACAATGACAAAGACAGAGCTATGTTGGCCTAGTAGAAAGGAAGTTATGCTACCAAGCCAAAAGTGGGTGATTTTCATCTGCGGCCCTCAGCCAGGTTCAAATTGTTTTCCTGTCAACTCGTGGTTGCTGTGATGTTGAAGACTGTGACAGTGATGTGTCAATCGTGGCAATGGGTACCCATGGTGGACAGTGTTTGCTGGAGCTTCCCAACTAAAACAAGCCTGGAAGTAGGAGTGACACCCACTTCGGAAAAGGCTTGCCTCAGGAAACTCCATGTACGAACAGTGCTCAGGCCCTTCGTTCATAGGGTCGCTATGAGTCGTCTACGACTCGACAGTACCAAACAACAACAACAACAACAATTCTGAAACTGCCAAAAGAAATTGTCTATTTATAGGGCAATTGAAAATTCTTTTTGTTTGTGATTGTGGAGTGGTAGGAATTTGTGTGATATTTGTTGGTTGGCTCTTCAGAGGTCTCCACCTGTTTTTGTGTTTGATTTGAGTTTTTCATTTGGGTTTTTTTCCTATATGTCTTGAAATAATTCTTAAAAAATTGACTTTCTGTCCTTTGATTCTGTATCTTCACTGTTCAGTGAATCAATGCAGGTAAGCATGAATATGGTACAAATGCAAAAATGTACATGGTTTATTCAGTTGTTATTATTAGTATTTGCTCAAGACAGGACTACTTATGTTACAAGTCATGTCATTATAGTGCTGCTGGTGCATTCTTATATATTCTTATGTTAAAAGAGAACTGCACGTGAGGTGAAACTCAATTGGCTTAAAATTAAAAGAGAACATTTTCCTTATGAATCAGGGTAAAGTCTCTTTCAGGGAGGAGTGATATGGAATGGAAAAGAACACACTGACAAAGGAGATTAATCAGAACTGGCTTTGACAAACACAATTAATGGGACAATTAAAACAGACTTTCAAGGCAGAAACAAAAAAGGAACGAACTGGCTGGGGGTAGAGAAAATAGTGCAACAATGAATGAATGGAAACCCAAAATCTCTGTAAA
>NW_006399810.1:8352369-8380995 GCF_000299155.1 Elephantulus edwardii
TTATTGTTAATGCATAAAACATTTATAAAACTTATGTATTACTTTGAAAAATTTTTAAGTCCCATATTGTGAATTATGCATATTATTGATGTAACATGAGTATCGCTTCTTGAAATGCAAATTGATTTTGTGTGTCATAACTATGTATCACTCAATGTCTTAAAAGAAGGTCATTCTGATAGGAAATGGACAATAAAATACATTTATGTGACTTTTATCCTCTAACTATTCATTTAATTAATTTCCTCAAGGGGCTGGTCAACTTCCTAACATGAAGATTCATAAACATTCTGATAAAATGTAAATGTAATGTTCCGATAAATACCCTTTGTTGTTTTCTTGGAAAATAAACTTAGAAACACATTCATTGTTGCAAATAAGAGTCGTATTTTGCATGATAAGTAAATATTGAATTTTATGTCCTCTTAATGTGCCTAATACCTCATTTATTAACTTATATAAATTCAAGTAGTATCTTGTACAACAGACAACAAAAAAATGAAAGTCACTTGATAAAGAAAAATTAAATATTTCCTGTTACACAAGTGTTTATATTTCCAGTATTTTCAGACATTTGCCTTATTAAATGAGTACTCATGCTAAATTATATATGCATGCATGCCAAAGAATATTTTAAAGTTAAATGTTATTATTTACAAAACTTAAAAGACATAACTGTACATAAATGTTACACAGTTAAGAACCTGCTTATTTGGTTGCTTTACAATGGTTGACTTATTTGCATCCCCTCAATTTGAACATCACTTGGAACTGAAGTTCCCATCCATTCTTCACCAAGATTTCTGCACAAGTACATTGTTGTTGCTCTGGTAGCCTAGTGTCAAGAAACTGTGCTGCAGTCTCTAAGGCACACGGTTCAAATCCACAAGCTTCTCCACTGGAGAAGGATGGACAGTCTACTCTTGTGTGATTAACTGCCTCTGAAAACCTTCTGGAGGGTCAGCTATGTGTCAGTTCTGACTCTGTGGTGAACAACAACAACAACAACATATTTGTGGTTTCATTATGGCAAGGAGCATCACTAGCCCTCCTGCCTGGAGTTGCTGAATTAGCAGTCACTGATGTACAAGACAGTACTCTCAAAATAAATCAGAGCCCTACTATCTATCAATATAGTCCATAACTGCCCAGTAACCACTCATGTTGGATCCAGTCAGATATAGGGTGAATGTTGCAAGACAGCCCACCCCTACCTCTCATTTTTTAGTAATACTCCCTAGAGATATGCTGAGATAAGGAGTCTCTATTGCTCAGGAGGAGATTGCAGGAGAGAGATGTTAACAGTTTAACAAAGGTGTTGAAATGATAGAGATCTCACAGTTTAAACACTATTGCATCTCATGACCTTACATGAACTTTATGCCTTTCACATTACACTCTAGAGTTGGTATCAATGTCATTTTATGGTCCGGCCAGTTCCTTCCATTGTGGCAGTTACTATTCCTTGTGTCCAACCTGCTTGGCATCTATGGGTCTTTGCTTTGCACAAGGGGGACCCTGCTTTATATACACTCATGCATGTACTGTATGTATCTCTCAAAGGACTCATTAATACAATTACTGGGGAGAAGTCAGATGGCAGTAGAAAAGAATGGGAAGAGAAATTATTTTTACTATTTTTTTCACTTTGTACATAGGTGTATACTGCTAAAAAGAAAATTAAAAGCCCTCAAAATAGAAATGAAGCAATGATTTATAAAGACATGAGTCTTCCAGTATTTCTAGTAGCAAGAAGTTTTGGTTCTTCCTGGACAGAAAAGTCTAGGTTCCTATCTAATCAAACCATTGTATTAAAATGCTAACAACCCTATTACTGAATTTAGTTCTATTCCATTTTTCTTTTTTATCTAATCAGGTTGATTTATCTACTCCAAAAATGTTAGTTGCTGGTATATTATCAGAGTCCCTTAGTAGTGATTATCACGACTAATCACACATGATTAGTTAACCTGATTACTAACAAAGGTTGAAAGTTCATGTCTACTCAAAGGTACTTGGAAAGAAGTCCTGAAGATCTACTTGGAAAAGAACCTTTGAAAATCTTATAAAGCATAGGTCTCCTCTGATGTCCGTAGGGTCACTGTGGGTCAAGGTCAATTGTCAGCCTTTAATACTGGTAAGCATAAAACAAGAGTTGACTATAGTGGCTTTAACCTACTTTAGAAGGATAACAGATTTTCTTCAGTTCTACAATTTTCTGTCACGTTGTTGTGCTAGGTGTGATTGAGTCAAGTACTACTTAGAGGGACCCTATTAAATACAGATGTGAACTTTGTCCTAACATGTACCATCCTTACAATACCTGACACATTCAAGCCCATTGCTTCAGTTGTTATGTCAATCCACTTCATTGAGGGTCTTCCTCTCCTTCATCAACCCTCCACCTTTCAAGCAGGATGTGTCTCTTCAAGAAATAGCATCTTCTAGCACCATGGCCAAAGCATGTGAGATAAAATTTTACCATCTTTGAAACAAGCACTCTGGCTACATCTTCTCCAAGATATAGCTGCTTGTTCTTTTGGCCAGCCATCCTTGGAATAGTCAGCACTCTTCTCCAACTCTGCAATTAAAAGGCATCAATTCTTCTGTCATCCTTATTTATTATCCAGCTCTCAGATGCATAGCATGTTACTGAAAAGACTGTGAATCAGCCACACCTTAGTCCTCAAACTGATATTAATGCTCCTCAATAATTTGGAGAGGTCCCTAAACTAGAAACTTTCCCAGGGCAATAGATGTCCTTATCTCCTTACTTTTAGCACCAAGTATTTTGGCTGTGGATACAAGTAAGATGAAGTTGTTAACAGTCTCAATTTTTTTCTCTATCTATGGCATCCACTTCCTAAACTGCATTGTAACTCATGGTTGCTGTTATGCCGAACACTGTGACCCTGATGTGCCAAATGCAATATTGGTCACCCATGGCAGACTGTGTTTGGTGGAGCTCCCCAATTAAAATAAGCCTGGAAGCAAGAGTAGAATCCACTTCTGAAATAGCTTGCCTCTGGAAACCCTACGAACTTGGAGAAGTGAAGAAAGTTATACAAGTGTTCAGGTCTTTTTTTCATAGGGTCACTATGAGTTGCCTGTGACTCGACAGATTTAACAACAACAAAATGGAAACTCTATGAACTTGGAGAAACGACAATAGTCATATAAAGACATCAAGTCTTTTGTTCAGAAAGTCATTATGAGTTGCGCTCTACTCTACTGCAATTAACAACAACATAATAATGTTGCAGTGTTTAACCTTCTGCAACAAGTTCTTCAAATCCTCCTCCTTACAACTTTCTGCAAGGAAGGTTGTATCATCTGCATAATAAAGGTAATTGTTGAGTTTTTCTCCAATCTTGATGGCACATTCTTCTTCAGAGTCCAGCTTCTCTAATAATTTGCTCAATTACAGCTCAAATAGGTATGGAGAAAGGATACAACCCCAACACGCACATGTTCCAATTTAAAACCATGTAGAGGAAGACCTTCGATGAGATGGATCGATTCTGTGACTGGAGTGGTGGGAATAAGTGTGTTTGAGATGGCTAGGTTGGCACAGGATAGAAGGGCGTTTAGAGCTCTTGTACATAGGGTCGCTATGAGTCACAAACGACTCAATGGCACATAACAACAACAAGAGTGTTCCCTTGGATTACTTGGAAAGGGACATCATATTCAGAGGGGTGGAAGGGCAGCACTGGAGAGGAAGACTCTAATGAGATGAATTGATATGATAACTGGGGCAATGGGGGTTGGTGTGTCAAAATTAGTGAAACAGGTTCAGGACAGGGAACGGTTCAGAACTGCTGTACATAGGGTCACTGTGGGTCACAGGTGACATAACAGCAATCAACAAAATATTATATTGGTTGTTTTTTTTTTAATCCTCTTGTTTAGAGTCAACAAGACCTCATGGGGGCCTATTTATTTGAAATATTGTTGTTTTTGTATTTTGGAGAAACATTCTTTTAAGTGTTATAGCACTCTTCTGTCAATTTGCTGTACTGAGATAACCTTAGGCTGCTGTAATGCTGAATATTGTGCCATTGGGGTGTCAAATGCCGTAATGGTTGCCCATGTTGGATAGTGTTTAGTGGAGTTCCTAGTTTAAGACAATTTTGGAAGCAGGAGTGGCATCCACTTCCTAAACAACATGCCTCTGGAAACTCTATGGATTTAAGAAATGACGATAGTTATAGAAAGGCGTCTTTTGTTCATAGGGTGTCTATGATTTGTTCTCACCTCGATGACAATCAACAGCAACTGTCCCCTTGCTCTGTTCACACAATAGCCTCTTGGTCTAGGTATAGGTTTTGCACAAGCAAAATTAAGTGTCCTGGAATACCATTCTTCTCAATGTTAGCTATAACTTGCTATGTGATCCACACAGCCAAATACCTATGCACAGTCAGTAAAGCATGTTATTGTTGTTGTTGTTGTTATGTGCCGTTGAGTCGTTTGTGACTCATAGAGACCCTATGTACAACTGCTCTAAACTCTGCTTTGTCCTTTGCCAATCTCATTGTCTCTGACACACTCATCCTGATTGCCCCAGTCACCGAATCAGTCCTTCCCCTCCTGTGCCTGCCCTCCTCCCTCCCAAGCATGATGTCCATCTCCAAGGACCGGTCTCTCCTTACAACATAACCAAAGTATGTCAGACGAAGCCTCAGAATCCTTGCCTCCAAGGAGCAGCATGGTTTAACCCCCTCCAGGATGAATCTGTTTGTTTTCTTAGCAGTCCATGGCACTCTCAGCACTATTTTCCAACACCAAAGCTCAAAAGCATCAATTCTCCTTCTGTCCTCCCTGATCATTGTCCAGCTCTCTGATGCATAACAAGTGATTGCAAAAGCATAGACAGTTTTTTATTATTCTTTGCTTTCAGCTAGAACCTATCTGACATCAGCAATAGTATCCTTAGTGCCATGACCTCTTCTAACTTCAGCTTGAACTCCTGGCAGTTTTCTATGAACTATTTTAGGCATTTTTGACTGATCTTCAACAGTAGTTTGCTTGCATGTATATTAACGATATTATTCAATAGTTTCCACATTCTACTGAGTTACTTTTCTTTGGAAGGGGAACAAACATGAATCTCTTCCAGTCAGCTGGCCAGGCAGCTGCCCTTCAACTTCTTAGCACAGAATGGTGAACATATAAAGGGCTGCATCTGTCATTTGAAATGTATCAAATGGTATCCCATGAATTTTAGGGGCTTTTTGTTTTGTTATTGTCTTTAGTGCAGCTTGAACGTCTTCCTTCTTTACCCTTGGGTCTTGCTGTCCTATAGTTTCTATAAAATTTAACTCAGATATCTGAAGGATGGCTGTGCCTTATGTAGAATCCTAAGGCCATATCTTCAGTGGGATGCAAGAGAGGAAAAGTTAAATTTTTATAAAATCTCTTCTTTTTTTAGAATGCCTCCTTTGTAAGCCAATTAATTTTCATTTTTACTGAGGGAACTTTTGTTATAATTGATCTAATATTACCCTTTAAGGACTTCCTTTCCCTTTCCCTTCCAGATATTTTCCTGTTAAGACAACTTGAAATGTTGGCAGTTCAAACTTAAATGTCACCTTTGAGAACAACCAGGGGGCCTGTTTTTATAAAGCGGAAAAATCTGATAAAGGAGGTCTGGTGACCTCCTGAGTAGAGTTGTGCTCCCAGCCCACAGGTAGTTTGAATCTACCAGCTGATTCGAAGGAGAAAAATGGACAATCTCCTCCTGTGAAATTGGTCTTGGCAACCCAAAGATCAGCTATCAGTCAGTTCTTACTTAATGTCTATGAATCTTCTGAAAGTTAGGAAAGAGCCCTGTGTTGTTCAAAGAGGTAACTATGTTGTTCCTGGAATTGTGTACACTCCAGTTCACATCTCACAGCTCACAGTGCCAGACACAAGGTCCTTCTCACCACCTGCTGGCTGCAGAGCGATTAGTAATGCAAGCTTAGAGCTAAAATGAGTTGTGTAAACTATGATAGCTTTAATGTAGGCTGTTAGCATATTCAGAAGTGAACCTATATGGCTTTATCTTTTTTTTTTTTTTTGAGATCCTTGATCACACACCCAGACCAAAACCTGGAGCTCCACGCAAGGCAAATGCCATACCTGCCAGAGAGGGTTTCAGTGGCTGATTTTTCTGAAGTAGATAACAGGCCTTTTTTCTGAGATGTCTTTTGGTTAGCAACTAGTCATTAACAGCACAAACACACACACACACACACACACACACACACACACACACATACAGAGATCACTTACCATGTTTATAAAAATTGAATTATAATGTGTTCTGGAAATAAGCATTGGACTTAATTTAAATGAAGTTCCATTCTCTGATTCTCGTCCAACGTGAGATTGGCATATATGATACCCAAGGTTCCTCTTAATTATTTGCCTGCTTGCGATACAAAGAAATCCCAACTAGAGTTCCAGAGTGGAGAGTTAGCTTGGCCTGAGGGTAGAGCCCTGAAGGCAGGTCCTGATGACAGAGAGCAGGTAGAGTCTCCCAGAACCAGCATAATTCCTGCTGGACACTGAATGCAAATGTGCTGCTTCTCCCGAAAATCTGAGGGGGAACTGAAATTGGAGGAAACAGATGCTGGAATCTGACGATGTTGTTGTTCTTGCTGAGTCTGAAGAATCCCTTCAAGAGCTAGTAATGAGAGGAGCTGAAGCTTGTGTTGATTACAGACTGCATCAGAATGTAAAAATGACAAAAGGGCGGCGTGGGGAACCGGCATGTGGCCACCACAATGCAAAGCTGGAATAAAAGAAGTTGAACGAAGAGAAGGGATTCTGGATCTAAGTTCCCTGGACGTCAGGAATGGAGGCAGTCTGCAGCTGACAGAAGTTGGCAGCAGGCCTGCTGGGCTTTGGGAGGTGAAAATGCCACCAGGAGGCTGTATGAGAGCCCCTACTAAGGTCCTGCAGGTGCAGGGTCCACTTTACTGTGGAATCAGGAAGGAAAGGGAACCACATGACAAGTAGATGAAATAGCACCCAGGCAGGGGACGGGAGAGGAACACTCTGGAGCACAGAACTGCCACCAGAGTGGACATGCACAGAAAACACCCTGTCTTCTTGGGGAGGGTGTAGGTGCTGTGACCGTAAGAGCCATGGAGGAGGTCAGAGGAGGCCCTTTGGGAGTGTTTTGGGAACCAGGTGAGGAGAACAGAGGAGACAGTCAGATAGCAGCAGACGTCACAGCCCCTGAGAATGCTGGTTGAGAGGAACGAAGGTAACAGGCTGTGCCTCTCTGTCTCTGAGTCTTCCCTCCATTGTACCCACTTCCTGTATTTCACTTTTTCTCACCCACTGAGGTGTTTTCTCCCCACTCTATGGTGTTGGACTAACAATGAGTGTTGTTGCTGCTGCTATTGAACACCATTGTGTTGGAACCAACTCATAGCTGACCCTGTTGTGGGTTTTCAGAGGTAGTAAATCACAAGGGAGGAGATTGCTCATCTTTCTTCCAAAGTGCAACAGGTGGATTCAAACTGCTTGCCTTTGGGTTGGCAGTGAGACTCCTTACCAGTCGGCCATGGGAACTCCCTGCTGTTGCTGCTAGCTGTACTCAAGTAAGCCCCAGTCACTGGAACCCCATGCCCAATAGGACTTTTGCCTCAGAAAACCTCAGAACCTCCTATGAGTCACTCTGGAGTACCTTGGAAGGATGCACTTTCTGCATGATCTTAGCTACAGGTGGAAGAGTCATATAAGCAGTGGAGCACTTATATCCTCAGTGCCTTGTTTCATGAGTGCATGTATGCAGCTTGGCTGTTTCATCTGAGCATGGCTGCTATGCTATTCTGGTTCCTTCTCTCTGTCATAGCCAAGGCTCTTTGTGGTTCTTTTTTGCAATCAAGCTGCATACCATCTTCATTGCTCAATGTGCCAGGTCTCCTCCTCTAGGTTCCTGTTATACTTCTCTTTACTCTCTCCTTTGCAAAGTTCATCTGCTGTTAGAGACCTCTGAAAAGTACTGAAGAGCAACCTTGTCAGTCTGGAGACTAAGGTGTGCCTGACACAGGCTATAGTTTTTGCAATCACTTGCTGTATGTCAGCTGGACAATAACCAGGGATGATAGAAGGAGAATTGATGCCTTTGAGCTGTGACATTGAAGAAGAGTATTGAATATACCATGGACTGCTAAGAGAACAAAGAGGTTCATCCTGGAGAGGGTTAAACCAGGCAGCTCCTTGGATGTAAGGATTCTGAAGCTTCATCTGACATACTCTGGACATGTTGCAAGGAGGGACCGGTCCTTGGAGAGGGGCATCATGCTTGGGAGAGTGGAGGGACATTACAGAAGAGGAAGGCCCTTAATGAGATAGATTGATTCAGTGACTGGGGTAATGGGGGTAGGTGTGTCAGAGACAATAAGATTGGCACAGGATAGAGCAGGGTTTAGGCTGTTGTACATAGGGTCACTATGAGCTGGCACAAAACAACAACAACAACAAAAATCTTTCAAAACACACTGGGTCAAAGTCTTTCTAAGATCTTCCTTATCTCAGCCAGTGCTTGTTTAGGGAGTGAGGAGACAGGTCTATACAACTCCTTCCGAGGCCAAATGCAGGCAGCTCTGTGTCATATTCACAGGGAGTAGCACTGTTAACCCAAAGCTGTGTTTCTCTGGCCATGCCAATCCACCAACTGTTCTTGGTGAGAAAGATGGGCAGTCTCCTCCTTTGCAATTTACAGCCATGGCAATACAATGGAAGATTGAGTTAAAGCCAGTTCTGACTCGATGGCATGATAAGTATATATACATCAGGCTTAGTAAGCCTGTGGTCACTAAAATATTATAAAAAGAAAAGTCATGAACAATCCAGAATCAAGTTATTTCTTCCCCCAAACTGATTTCCACCTACTTACTTTTACTTAGCAACACTCAATCATTTAACGTTAGAGATTTATTACTTAATGTGACTGTTTCAGAGTGCAAATGTGTATGTTTTTGCCAGTAGTCATATAGTAAATCATTGTCACTCTAGATGCTTGGGAGTTTTAGCTTCTGTCCCTACAGAGTCCTGGGGTTTAAGACACGCCGTAGATAAGACTTGACTGAGAGGGAGAGAAAATGAAAAAGATGGTATGTATGACAAGCACTGTGTTTCTCTGGACCTATTTCCATATATATACACACACACACAAATGAATAATAAAGCATTGGAGTTTTGGTTCCAGTATTCCGGTTCTTAGCTCTTAAAATTCTTCTTGCCTTTCCATGCTACCCACACAAGTGTCCATAATGTGTTGTTCTGGTTCCCGTTATAACTTAAAGGAGAAACTTCCACAATGTCCGGAGCCCTTGATGTCCTGCAGATGAAGGAGGAGGATGTCCTCAAACTCCTTGCAGCAGGAACGCATTTGGGCGGCACTAACCTTGACTTCCAAATGGAACCATACATCTACAAAAGGAAAAGTGATGGCATCTATATCATAAACCTCAAGAGGATCTGGGAGAAGCTGCTCTTGGCTGCTCGCGCCATTGTTGCCATTAAAAATCCAGCTGATGTCAGCGTCATATCCTCCAGAAATACTGGCCAGAGAGCTGTTAAGTTTGCTGCTGCTACTGGAGCCACTCCTATTGCCGGGTGCTTCACTCCTGGAACCTTCACTAACCAGACCCAGGCAGCCTTCCGGGAGCCTCATCTTCTGGTGGTTACTGATCCCAGGGCTGACCACCAGCCTCTGACAGAAGCATCTTACGTTGACTTGCCCACCATTGCCCTGTGCAACACAGATTCTCCTCTATATCATGTAGACATTGCTATCCCGTACAACAAGGGAGCTCACTCTGTGGGTCTGATGTGGTGGATACTGGCCCGGGAAGTCCTGTGCATGCGTGGCACAATCTCCTGGGAGCACCCATGGGAGATCATGCCTGATCTGTACTTCTACAGAGATCTGGAAGAGATTGAAAAGGAAGAGCAGGCTGCTCCTGAAAAGGCTGTGACCAAGGAGGAGTTTCAGGGAGAATGGGTGGCCCCTGCTCCTGAATTCACTGCTACTCAGCCTGAAGTTACAGACTGGTCTGAGGCGTCTAGGTGCCCTCTGTGCAGATTCAGCAGTTCCCTACTGAAGACTGGAGTGCTCAGCCTGCCACTGAAGACTGGTCTGCAGCCCCCACCTCTCAGGCCACTGAGTGGGTGGGCACTACCACAGAATGGTCTTTAACTGTCTTTTAAAAAGTGGAAATAAGGTTGACGTAAAATAAACAATACATTTCATAAAAAAGAAAAAGAAAGTGGGTTGGGGGTGGGGAGACACTGTTCCAATGAAGCTGACTGAGGTTAAGATTTTGCCTGCTTTAAATCTGCCAGGATTGAAAAACAAAAACAAAACACAAACCAACCCATAATCAAAAAATCACAAAACTCATTATAACAGCAAACTACCAGCACAAAATATGAAGGAAATACATTTCTTTCTACAACAAATCTAAGGCATCCTATTTGAAGATAAGAGTAAAGGACAGAAGGGAGTAAACCTGCAGCTACTAACAAAGACAGCAGAAAATCAGGTGCTTCTGTCCTGTCACCTTTGTCTCATGACAACTCCTTGTGTGTCCCGTAGAACTTTGCTCCAAGGGCCTTCAATGGCTAGTTCTTCGGAAGACCACCAGACCTGTCTTTAAAGGGGCGTTTGGGTGAATCTGGACTCTCAACTTCTTGCTTAGCTGCTGAACACATTACTCATTTGTACTACGCAGGTCTTCCAGCTAGAGTTAGTTGATTCTGGTAAGGAGTTGCCCTGCTAACCTGGAGGTACCAGGTTTCAATCTACCAGCTGCTCCTCAGGAGAAAGATGAGCAATCTCCTTCTGTGCGATTTAAAGCCCCTGAAAGCTCTCTGGAGGGTCGGTAGGGCTCAGACTTTGGGGTACATAACAACTACAACTCTGAATGATGTGAACTAAAGTACCAACTGCTGTATTACATTCTCTGGGCTAAATTACTTGTGTCTTTTTGAAGGGAAAAAAAAGCAAAAGTCCTGGGCACCATGAAGTCAGCCTTGTGCAGAATGATAATGCTGGAGCATCTGGACAAGGCCCCAGGAGGGCGTGCGTGATGCATAGCACATGTTACATGGCTGTGATGCTGTGCTAGGCTCTTCTCGGCATGCGCAGTAGGAATTGCAGAAGCCCTGCAGCTTGTCCCAAGCTAGACTCTCTCGGCAGATGTTGGAGAGGCCAGGTGGCCTAAGGAGGTTGGTAATTTTAGCAGTCACTCTTCCCAAGCCTGGAGTTCCCGTCAACATCTCTGACAGCAGCACAGACATCAACCTTGATTTCCCCAAGAGCTGTACTGAGTGTCCTTAATTGTCCCCCAAACACTCAAGATTTTACCACCTGCACTTTCAGTGTGGGGGAGAAAGGGAAAGATGGGAGTGAGGGAGTGATCTGAGTGCTGAGGGTGCCAGGAAGATTATACTTCAGCTGAAGTTCCTGAACCCATTTAGCATCTTTGGAGGAGGTGACTTGTTAATGTCAACATTGCTGCTTGTGAAAGCACAAAATGAGACATTGGGTTTCTGAAATACGCCACAGGGAATGCAGTATAATTGTTTAATAATGATTTGATATTGTCTCCTGATTCCCGATTGTGATGCCTTTACTACGTGCTTTATTAAATGCAATTCTAAAGCAAAGGGAACCTCAGCAACCGAGTTCAGGACTAGCACTTAGCATTTGCACTTAGAGAATGTCAGTTTAAGGCATAGTGGCATTTTCACCCTGTTATTTTCGGCTACAGCTCAATGTTACAGTTCTATTTAATCTTCCTATTAAAAATTTAAGTGGAACTGGTCAGAACACACCACTGTAACATGGAAACACTGCAGCTTTCAAAAGCAAATGTGCTTCTCGCTCACTGTGTGAATGTGTGAGCACACACAGATGACTGTGCTCCATGGGGACCAGGCAGATGGCATTTTACTGCATGTCACCAAAAGCTGACCGTGTTAGTACCATTCCAAACAAGCAGAGTCCCACAAGGAAATGGCACCAGCGGGCAAGGCACAGGCCAGTCCTTCTATGTGGCATGCTTGCTCCACACTTCAGTTTCTTCATGTACGAAAGAAGAAAGCACTACATAATCTTGCCTGGTTCTTGGAGTCTGTAATAGTGCAGTATTTATTCCCAAAAAGTTTCTGCAGAAAGAAAATCATGCTTTCACTTTTCCTGAGGTAAAAGGGTTCATTTTAGGTAATAAACGCTGCACTGCCTAATCTGAGGAGCCGATTGCTGCCATGATACAGACAAGGCACTATTTTTCTCAGTCATGATTTAGGTCACAGCTTCCTCAGATTGGCTATTGCCATAGCAACCAGAGCTTTTGCCTTTGTACAGGGACTTGGAATACTATTCCTCAAGGTAAAGGAAACATTCAGAAACATATAAAAGATGCCTACCTGACACCCAGAGCATCTACCAGCCCTTGTCCCCTCCTCTTTACCCACCCCCCCAAGAAAAATCAATATGATCTAATTTTTAAAGGACCTACTTCATTTGCTGAAAGATTAAAATGTTATCAACCATCCCTTTCCTGGAGGGCTTCTGGAACTAAATATAACCAGCATTCCATAAGGTCTTGGTGAAAGCAAATTAATGGAAGATTGTCAAGGCTCAGAACACACCTCTCTTTCCTGTGGTGTATTGAGGTCACCCAGTGAACCTGGGTGAGGATGAAACGGGCCCACACTCACTTCAAACTCCTGGGGCAGTGGCTCAGCTCTGCCCTTTAAATGATGGAGGAGGACTTCGTTTCTCTGCTGTGCTCACAGCGGTCGAATGCATGGCCTTGTCAGAGGATGCTGTATTCATTATCTAAGAGGTACTCTTTAGAGCTCTCTGTGCTGACAAAGGAAGTATATTCAAAGAGTCTAACAGGTGTCTCATGGATGTCTGGATGACCTTACCTATGAGTTCATTTGAAAGATACCTAGGGTTTAAGTGGCCACAAGAATAAAACAGTGAAGCTTGTGAAATCTGGGACTCTACTGGACTCTCTTGTTTTTCTAGGTCTCCTAAATTTGTCCACTTCTACAGGGTACAGTCTGAACAGGTCTCAATTTTTAAAAATAGTCGAACTTCCTTTCTCTAACAGGTTCCCACCTTACAGGGGTTCTGCCTTCTGTGATTTAACTGTGTAACTCAGGAGCAGAAAGACCTCCTGGCAAGGTCCATGCACACCTTCCTGAACTTGACCATTCCAGTATTTTCTGGTAGGGCTGCTTCTTTATGAACTGAGCTCCCAACAATCCTATTACTGAATTCAATTTAGACAATGTGAAACTAGTTAATAATGAGAGTTCTCCTGCGTCTTGCTATACAGAGAGACACAGAAGAGCATGGGGTGTGTGACCTATGGAAGAATGTTCCCAAAACACAAAAGTTTATTTCAAATACATGCTCTTCTGACTTGGAGAAAATTTTACTCGATTCATATGGTTCCTGAGGGCTACGCAAGAAAATATTGGTAGAATGACCAAGCCAATTTACCTTAATATCCTGTAAAATGAGCAAGGACCACATGGGGACAGCTATATCTGATCTTTATCAACTTCACAAAGGGGAACTATCCCTGTCAACAGCATCAATAACACAAAACCAATTTCTTTGAGGTCAGACATGGCCCCATACTCTCATACCTCTTTCTACTCTTCTCAATGCCAATCTTACTGCTTTGCTGGATCCAAAATCTGATGTGATAGCTCACAGACTACACAGAACTGTATTAGGGAAGTAAAAAAAGTCATAATACAGATTAATAACAGAATACACTCAAGATGGCTCTCGAAATGTGCACACAGGCACCACAGTCTAGAGCCTGGTGACTTTTGGCCAGTGTTCCCAAGTTCTCAGTCCTGCCAATATTGACTTCCCTTCTCCCCACCCCTTGGAAGGTCCCATCTCATGTCAAGTCTCCAATTCGGCTATAGATGTTACTGACATAGGTGTGGCTAGTGCAAGAATGGTGTCCTACATTGTCTTGCTTCTTGTTCAATGATTCCAGAACACCTGTCTACTCCCTGCTGGCTTGTTCTATTGAATGATGAGGCTTGTCAATTTCCTTGAAGATTGTTGAGACTGGCCAATCCCCTTTGGAATCATAGATATGCAATCCCCTGTTGGATAGGCTAATATGCCTCATTAGCATATTCCTACCCATCTACATAGCAAAGTCAAAAACAATAGCTAAGAAAAGTCATATTGAAAGATAAACTCTACATAATGTTAGTGTCAATAGAAGTGAATAACATGCCAACCATTGTATGTACATACTTTCTTCCATTAACTCTCATTTTAATACTTCAGTGAAAATAGTATCTTTGTTCTCATAATAGAAAAGAAAAAAACTAGGAAGCTAATTGATAAACCAGATATTACATACTTGGTATGACTAGAATATCTAAAGCTCATTTCCAACTCCAAATATGTTAGAACAGTTTTAAGATGGATCCCAGAGTCCGTCTCTCGGTGTATGAGCCCTATAATCCTGCTCTTCAGAATGGAGACCCACTAGAACATAATTACCTATAATTTTTAGCATAGTTGTTGTTGTCATTGTAGTCAGGTGCCATTGAGTCATGTATGACTTATAGAGACATTATGAACAACAGATATGACACATGTCCTATCCTGCACCATCTTTATCACGCCCTACAGTCACTGTATTGATTTATCTTGCTAAAAATTTTTCTCTTTTTCAGTGACCCTTCACTTTTGCAAGCATGATATCTCTTTCTAAGGAAAAGTCTCTCCTAACAATATGCCCAAAGTGTGTGAGAAGAAGCTTCTCCATCCTTACCTCTAAGAAGTATTCTGGCTGCACTTTCTCCGGGACAAATCTGTTTGTCCTTTTGGCTGCCCATGGGATCTGAAGCACTTTTCTCCAAAACCATAGTTCAAAAGTATCAATTCTTCTTCTGTCATTCTTAATCATTGCTCAGCTCTTAGAGGCATAGCAAGTTACTGAAATACCATGACCTGAATTAGGAGTCTTTAAACTTATGTCATTACTCTCCAGTAATTTGGTGATGTCCTTGACCAGAAGCTGAAAATAAATTTATGATTTCAACTATTCCTATAATATTTGTACCCTGAAGTCATTCATTCTCAAACTTAGACACCAAGTTAACTTAATGTTCAGAATATTTTTAGTGCTCTGTTAATTAGCTTTGCTACAGTAACAGTACTCTTCTAATGACAGTGGCTTTATCATGACTAACATGCTTTTTCTTGCTTATGGCCTGTTTTGACTATAGTGGCCCTTTTCTATATACACACCTTTCCAAATTAGGCTGCAAGGTGATATATTATTGAGTTCATGTGATTCTCATGAAATAGAGAAAGACCAAGAAAGAATTGAGTCATACACATTCCTCTCCATATCTCACTGGCCTGAAGGGATGATATTTCCCCTTTTAGAAAGGCAGTGGAAATCTCATAAGAATACATATTTCCTTTACAGCAATTCATAGAACAATTGATTGGAAACATTAATATAGTCTGCTATAATGCTGATGAAAATGTGATCAGAGAATTACCATGTCATCAATTCAATGACTAGACCTTCCTAATATTGCTTTAATTTTAATTACAAATATTCTTGAGTGATCTTACTGCAATTTACATTCATGATCATCTCCATAAATTGGATTCCTTTAAGGTTAATTTAGAATATTAGATTCCCTGCTTTGGCTTTTTAATTACTTTTCACATTATCTGAGTCTCAAGAACTTTCAGGGAGTCTTTATTATTTCAAAATGGCCAGAGCGCTCATTTGAACATTTTTAGAACATATGAAAAAGGAGCCCTGGTGAAGCAATGGTTAAGTACTCAACTACAAACTGAAATATCAGCCTTTTAAAGCCACCAGCTACACTTTGAGAAAAATATACATCACTCTGATTCTAGAAAAGTTATAGCCTTGGGAATCATATAAGGAATTTCTACTCTGTCCTGTAGGGTCACCCTGATTTTAATCAACTTTCTATATTAAAACATATTTTAAAAACCTGTTGTAGTTGAATTAATTCTGACTCTGTGTCTGTCAGAATAGAACTTCTAAAGAAAAGAATTTTCAATAGGGTTTTTTTCTAAATTAGTTCCACAGACCTTTCTCCCAAGTCTCCTCTGAGTGGGCTATAGTAATCTTCTGGTTAATAACTGAGCATACCTGGGGGTTCTTTAAAGACTCACACTTTATTATCGCACCAATTTGTCTGATAGACTATTAGCTAGAAAATTCAGCGATCTGAAGACAACTCTTGAAAGAGAAAAACTAAGTTCAAAAGTTCTGGGCTCTAAGTTCATACTCTTAACTAATAAGAAAATGTTCACAAGCCTTTATTTAGATCCAGTGTAATGTCATTTCACTCAGAAATATAACAAGCTTTGTTATCTAGTTGCCTTCATTACAAGAGAGTGACAGTAAATTAGAAATTAGAAGAGTGAGGTTAAATGGGGGCAGAACACACCGAGAAGAGGAAACAGATTATCTACTAACAGGTGAGCAGTAAGGGAAGGGGGGAACCCATAAAAAGCAGATTTAAAAACAAAGCAAAGAGCCCTGAGATGTCATTTTTGTTGTATCTCAGCACATACTCATTGAGCACTTGGCCTGTGCCAAGTCAGTGAGGCCATTAAAAAGAGGAGCCCACCACCCAGCTCCCAAGCAAGTCAGGTGGTATAGAGAGCTGCCTTGGAGAAGTACTACACTTGTGCCTCTTTTTCTGTAGGTTTGGTGAGACATTGATCTCAGTGGTTAGATTTCAGGTCAGCAAGAAAAACACTAAACAGAAGCAGCAAGATGCCAAGAGTGTACCACATGCTTGAGACCATGCAAAAAGGCAAATGGAGCTCAAGAGGAAGTACAGGGGCACAGGAAACGGGGAAGGGAGAACTAGCCTCAATACGGGCTTTGAAAAAGGAAGGACCTGGAGGAAACTTCCAAGAGCCAAGTTGAGTGTACCAGTAGAGTGGCCAGGTGTGGACAAATTGTCTTTGTCTAGGTTCTCTACCAGTGAATATGATCTATGAGCTTGTCAAGGCTGACAACATTATCATTTCCAAAAAAGACGTGGAAAAGAAACACAGAAATATTAGTTGCTTTATTTTCTATTGTTGTGTGTTAGTAAGTCAAAATTGACCCATAGCTGACCCTCCAATGGATTTTTATGGGTGCTTAATCACACAGAACACGATTTCTCATCCTTATCTCATGGGACAGCTTGAGGATTTAAACCACATGCCTTTGGAATTGCAGTACAGTGTTCTGAAGCTCTGCCTCACATATTTTGGGCATGTTTCCAGGAGGGACCAGTCCTTGGAGAAGGCTATCATGGAGGGGTGGAGGGACAATGAAGGAGAGGAAGACCCCGAATGAAAGGAATTGACACAGTGACTGGGGTAGTAGGGACAAATGTGTCAGAGACAGTGAGATTGGCTAAGGGTAGGACAGAGTTCAGAGCTGCTATTGTGCATAGGGTCACTATGAGTCACAGGCACCTACATGGCAGATAACAAGAGCATGTTCATTAGTGATTTAACAGCATATGAAAGTGATTTTTAACAGCTGTAGGCGAATTTAAGTTAGGATAAGAAGAATTTGGGCAATTGAGATGAGAAAAAGTAATGTAGAAAAGGCAAATGTTTCATTTTGGGTATTTTGTTGTTTTGTTTTTTTGGGTTTTTTTTGGTTTTTTCACCAATTTAAGGTAAAGAATCTTTCTGCCAAACAAGCATGGTGACTGAAACAAGACTGATTGTGTAAATGTGTCAGGAATGGTTGTAAAAGTAGTAAAGTAAAATCAGGATAGGTATTTTTGTGATAATTACTGTACAGAAAAAGTGATTGACCAAGATCTAAACATGCTGCAACTGAGTCAATTTCAACTTCAGGCAACTCAGGGAGCCAAAGTCAAAAGACCAGAAAGGAATCACCGGGTTTCCAATGGCTATGTTCTTACCTAGTAGATCTACCAGGTCTTTCTTCCATGACACTTCTGGATGAATTTGAACTCTCAACCTTTAGGTTAGTAGCTGAGGACAAACCACATATCCTCTGGAGAACTTACAGAAGGTCATTTGACCCAGGGAAATGAATGTCTCATGCAAAAAGCTTCTATTCATAAAACAAACATTTTGCCAGGGACATGACCTTACCAAGTCAGTTGAGTGGGGTTTCATAAGTCCAGGCTGAGGATTTCTATGTGTTAAACTATACGAAGTCACCTTTCCTCTTAGGAGCAGAACTCCTGGGATGATTTGTCAACTTAAATCTTAAAAAAAAAAAAAAAAGAGAGAGAAAACATAAACAAGAACTACTCAAAAAAGAGAAATAAAACTGCCATAACAAAGCTATTCTGTGCTTATTGAGCCCAGAGATTTATTTGAGGCTTTATCTGGCTTCTATTCTGGGCCTGGGAGTAGAGAAGCAAGCTTTTGTTGCTTTTACACGACTCACAAGCACAGAGCTCATAATGCATCTAATTGATATGCATGTGCTTGTCGTGTTTACTTCTGTCTCATCTTCATCTCATTCTGTGAAAGTTAACCATCACTTAGGATTCTATTCATGTACAAATTACGAATGTGTCTATAACATGGTAGGAAATGCCGAATGAGGGATTTCTGTGGAGTTTCCATAAGAGATGTGTTGGCTGCAAATTAAAAATTATAAACATTATAAAATTCAGAATTTGAGACTACAAAGGTAATAGCCAAAGTATTAAGTTTACTTGAATTATATATTTTGATAATAAAAGAGAGTCAATCAAAGATTTCCACAACCATAAGCCATTGCTGTGATCAAGTAATGAGACCCTAGACTGATGCAGGGGGAGCTGCAGTTGCTTATGGGAAGGAACTACATGGCCAATGCAAAACTTTGTGTTTTGGACCCAGCAGCTGCCCTGTGGCAGTCTACTCCCATGTGATTTACTGCCTCTGAAAACCAGCTAAAGGTCAGCTATGAGGCAGTTCCAACTTGATGGTATAAAACAACAGACCACTGCAGAGAGTCCTCGACTGGTGGTACATATAACTAATGTACTCACTTAGTAATTGAGAGATTAAAATTTTACCAGAGGTATAGCAAAAGAAGGGTCTAGTGGTCTATTTCTAAATGATTGGCTTGTAAAATTCTGTGGGACATAGTTCTATTCTGATACACACTTTTATTCATGGGGTAACCATGAGTCAGAATCTAATCAGTAACAGTTAGTTGAGGTAGAGGTTAGCTGTGATACCTCTATCCTGGTATCTGGTACTGCTTCCACCTGCTTGAAGGATATCTGAGTAGCTACTTAAACATTACTCTCCTTATGTGTTAATTGAGATATTAATAGCCATTCTTTTCATTTTGCCAACTTGTCATAAAAATCAAGTCTCATAATAGTTGTAAGACACATTGAACATGGAAAAATATGAAAAGAAACTTTCTGCAAGAAAATACTTTCTTTATACAGTTCTTGACTCCGATTTCATTACAGAAGTATCAAAACCTAACACAGATGATGCTGTGATTCAAGTCATACTAGTAGGTGAGCCCAGAAAATTTCAGAGAAAGGTCCTAACAAAGAAAACTGACTTTGTTAAGAAGAGGCTTGAGACATAAGTTAGTTATATTCTTCTTTGTACTCATGGTTTTTGACACACTGCTTTATGCCTCACAATTACTAAGCTTTGAATGAATGATTTATGAATTATTCATAGATGGACTCTCTGAAGAAGAATATGGCCTCAGGGTTGGAAGAAGACTCATCAACAACCTGTGTTATGCAAATGGCAAAGCCTTCCTCACTAAAAGTGGGGAGGATTTGAAACACTTGCCACAGAAGAGCAAAGATTACAACTTTCAATTTGGATTGCATTTCAACATCAAAAAGACTAAACCCAACACCACTGGAGTGATAAGCAGCAGCATAACGTTGTTATTGTTGTTGTTGTTGTTGTCGTAATCAGGTGCCATTGAGTATGATTCAAAGGGGCCCTATAGACAACAGATCTGAACCCTGTCCTATCCTGAGGCATCCTTTTCATTTCTGACATACTCAAGGAAGAACATCATGATAGAGAAAATATTGAAGTTGTCAATGATTTCATCTTACTTGGATCCACAATCAACACCTTGGTACTAGCAGTTAGGAGACTAGAAGACATATTGCAATGGGCAAGTCTGCTATCAGGGACCAAATTACTGAGAAGCAATGAAGTCAATTTTAAGAGTATGGTGTGCTTGATTCAGGCCCTGGTTTTTTTCAATCACTTGCTATACATCTGAGAGCTGGACAATGATTAAGGATGACAGAAGAAGAACTGATGTGTTTGAACCATGGTGCTGGAGGAGAGCACTAAATATTCCATGGACTGCCATAAGCAAAAACAGATATGCTACTGCTACTGGAATAAGATGGTATCTCATTGCTGTTTTGAGATGCACCTCTCTTATTGCCAGTAATTTTGAGCATTTCTTCATGTTGGCTATCTGAATATCTTCCTCTGTGAAAAGTCTTTTCACGTCTTTTGCCCATTCTGTGACTGGATTATCAGTCTTTTTCTTCTGGAGGACCTGTAGGATTCTATAAACTTTTGTTATGAGACCCTTGTCTGAGATGGTATTACCAAATGTTTGTTCCCAGTCAATAGATTTTCTTTTCACTCTGTTGGAAAAAGTTTCTAATGAGCAAAGAGATTTAATCTTTAGAAAGTCCAATTAATTAATTTTATCCACTTCAGATTGTGCATTTCTGGCTATCTTGGAAAGTCCTTTTGTACTGTATGCTAAGTGAACTAACTCAGTCTTGTAAAAATAAATACTGTATAAAACCATTTCTGTACAATGAGTACAAGGATCCGGGGTGGGGAAGGGGGCTTAATCATAGGGTCACATAATTTGATGGGTGGAAGGAGGGATGAATAAAAGAGAAGGGAGGGATCTGGTGTAAAAACAATGTATATGAACTTTATGAACTTTGTAAGTGAACAAGTATAAAATAAAAAAAATTATATATGCCTTGGAAAAAGTGCAACCACAGTACTCCTTGGAGGTAAGAATGGTGGACTTTCTTTCTCACATAGTTTGGACATGTCGTTAGGAGAGGCTATTTCTCAGAAAATGACACAATTCTTAGAAAAGTAGAGGGTCAGCAAAAGAGAGGAAGCAATGGGCTCAAGTGTGTCAAAGATGATAAGGATGACACTGGATAGGACAGGGTTCAGACTTGTTCACAGGGATTTTATGAATCGTGTTTGGCTCGATGACACCTAACAACAGCAACAACAAAAATACCCAGATGGAGAAGTCTAGGCTGGGACAAGGAATTTGAGATGAGAAATTTTATGGACTGAATAGTGCTTTCCAGCAATGTATGTAGAAGTCCTAAGCTCTAGTATTTGAGAATTTCTTGTTTTTAAATAAGATCTTTGCAGATGTTCCCAGTTAAGTTAGCATGAGGTCATATTAGAGTAGGGTGAGCCTTGATTCTATATAACTGATGTTGTTTTAAGAAGAAAAGAGATCTAAGAAGAAAAAAGACAGAGATTGGAGTAATGTATCTACAAACCAAGAAATGCCAAGAGTGGTCAAGAAAAACCAGAAACTAGAAAGGAGCAAGGGAGGTTTTCTCCAACAACTTCAGAAAAATATGGCCCTACTGACTTCTAGCCCCAGAACTGAGAGAGTAGATTTTGTTATTTTAAGACATCTACATTACCCTAAGAACCAATATAAGCAACAATGAGGGGAGGGAAGTGAAATGTAAAAGGCACAAAAGACAAGTGACCAGCTCAGTCACCACATGGTGGATATTTGGCCTTCAGCAATTTGGCTTCTTCTCTGGCTCTTTGTTTTCCCATCTGTACAATCAAGAGAATCTATTGGTCTCACTCTAATTCTAGACATTAATTCCAATGACAATTATTTATGTATTTATTTATTTTTTTTTTATAAAGGCAGGCCAGCTGGGGAAGATCTAGTGAAGGAGGCCTCTTAAAAAATAGAGGCCAAGAAAAGCATCTATTTTTGTGAGAACCCCCTCAAACCAGGGAAACGGTCCCCTAAGACCAAAGTTCCATACATGTCTTCTAAATGATGAAAATAGATGCACAGGTGGGGCATAGTACCTGATGTTCACCATAGTTGTTAAATCTTTTCTTCACAGATAATTCACAATTGCTTTAAAAATCAGAACTTTACAATCTTAAAGGTTAAATCTGTCATACAACATAATCAATATCTACAAAGTTGTAAAGAATATAGAAGGATCAAACAGGGACTTGGTTTATAGATCTGAAGGGTTAGAATAGCCCCACAATATTTTAAGACATGTCTAAGATGAATGCAAAGGAAATCTGTTGTATCAGGTAAGTAATTCTTGACTGTTCATAATGGAATGCTCAAATAATAGTGGCTTAAGTGATGGCAACATTCAATGAATTACTTCACAGAAGAAGAAGAAAGGACTTAGGTATTTCCACAGTAATGTAATAGCTTAAAGTTTGACAAAACAGTTCCAGGTATTAAGTTCTTAATATATATATTAGATGGGAAGAAAGAGGAGGAACAAAAGGATTTTCTCCTACAAGTGTCTTCATTTTTATTCCTGACAATAAAATTTCTCAGAAATCTCTTAGTAGACTCACTTCTTGGGTCACCTTTCCCTCCATGGGGAAATGGGAAAGTAAACATTTGGTTAATGGGAGAACCAATGATTCTTAATTATGTAAGATTTTGATTCCTAGAAAAGTACTGGACTGGAAATGTCTAGAAAAATTTTTTGTGTGTTAAGATTCGGGAAGACCGTTACTGAGATCAAGTAAAGCAAGTCGCAGTGCAGAGAGAAGTCTAGGGGCATGATAATTTATAGGCAGTTGCACTGCTAACCCAAGGACTTCTTTTTGGTGGTTCAAATCCACCAGTGGTTGTAAGGGAGAAAGATGAGCTATCATCCGTGCACTTTAAGGCTTTGGAAAACCAGTGGAAAGTCAGTTATAAGTTGGTTCCACTCCATGTGATGGCAACGAGGGGTAATACAATACATAAGACAACTGCCCCCAACGCCAAAGAATTATCAAGCACATCAATGACATCAAGCTTACGAAAATTACAAAAATACTGAATAAGGCTATTATTGTAAAATAGAACTACCAAAACATCCATGGATGGGTAGGGGCAAAAATCACAAGGTTGCACAATTTGGTGGGTGGAGCGAGTGGGAAAAGAAAATGGGAAAGATCCAGTGGGGATCTGAAAAGATAGGACAAAGATTGGCAAGGTCCAAAGATGATTGATTTTATAAAACGTAATGAATGGGAATGATTGTATGAAGCACAATGTGAATGAAGTATAGTGTGAAATACAATGTATACACATTTGTAAGCAAACCAATATAAAATAAAAATTAAAAACAAGGATCCCTGACTTAGACCAATCATATATCATCTCCTTGAGATAGGGGGATAATTTTTTTCTTACAGGAAACCAAGGAACCCTGTTCATCTCTGAAAACAGCCCATGATCTGTTAGATTAGAAGAGTTGGTGAGGTCACCTTTTAGTGGCTTGCCAAGAGTGCCAGGAACATCTAACTGCCCAGAGCAGACTTTAAGCCCTTTCAGAGATGACAATGTGAAAACACAATTAGGTATGAGAAGAGTCAAAATGGTGAAAAACAAGAACAAGACAATTTTACACCATCCCTGCTCAGATTTCAATGGTAATCGGTTAGTTAATTACATAATCCTTGTCAAATGAAGGAAAGGTCTTTGAGAAGACAGATGATAAAAGAATAAAAGATGGGAGATTACATGATAATAATAATAATTACATTTTAATTTATTGTTACTTTTGAAAAATACACTTCTTTTTGTGCCAGACACCATTCTATGTGTCTTACACATATCAGGTCAAATGCCCACTGCAGCCCTCAGTGCTCACCAACATCTGGAGTTATAGTCTGTAGCAAGCAGGGCCTCTCTGGAAGTTCAATGTACCAGCTGTTCTGTGGGAGAAAGGTTGACAGTCTCCTTCAGTGTGCTTTACAGCCTCTGATAGGATCAGCTTTGAATCTGTTCTGACTGGATGGCAATAGTTTAGTTGAGTTGAGACAACCCTGTAAGGTGAGTCCTCTTATTTTCATTCTTTCTGCTAGTAATTGGTGAAGTTAGAATTTTAATTCAGTCAATTTAGCATAAGGCAGCACTTTTTTAACCCAGCTGTTATTCAATCTCCTTGTATGTATGTGTGTGTGTGTGTGTGGGGGGGAGCATTTGAGTGGATATTAGTTTGTTTTTCTTAATGAGTCTATGTTTCTCTTATATCCTAGAAAAAATTTTCACAAATTATATGAGTCAGAACCAACTCGTAACTGACTCTTTTTCAGAGGCAGTATCGCGTGGGAGGAGATTGTACATCTTTCTTCCATGGAGCTGCTGGCGCATTTGAACTGTGTACCTTGGGGTAAACAACACAAATACGTACCACTAGACCATCAAAGCATGAAAATGGAAGATATTTTTAAATTCCTTTTATTTTTGTTCCAAAGACTTAAATATTTCTCATAGTTCTTTTCATTGTGCTGTGCTGTTCTGCTTAGATTACCCCTTCATCACTGAAGACTTTCTTCAAGTTGCCACAAGCCAAGGTTCTGCCAACTTCTTGAGACATTCATCACTCAATGAGCTGTCAAGGTGGGGGATATAAAACTTAAATCTTCTTGCACAGATTGACATCAACTGGAAAGGTCCAGACTTCTTTTCCTAGTTTTGTCTCTTCCCAATCCTTTTCTCCTCCACAAGTGAGATCCCAAGAGCAAATCCCTATCTCCCTATTAATAAACCCAATCCATGCTATCCAACCTTATTCTCTTTCTCTATCCCCTCCCTCTCATCTTCCATATTCACATTATATCGTAGAAATTTTCACTTTTTTACCTTCCACAGTTTAGAATGGACTGGAAATATGAACCAGGTCTTACCTCTATTTTTCTTCTCAATATCTCATTGCATAATGTCTAACATGTCTATAAATATTTATTATTAATTTAGATTTTTAGAAAAAAATATGTTATACCTTCATCATGAAACTTCAAAAACGTGAAAGTGTTTTTTGATCATCCTTGATTTCTCCTTAATAATTAATTTTGGAGTGATTGTCAACAAATTTATGTAAAATAATCCTTGAGCTTATTTGTATTCCCGTCTCAACGTGATGAGGAATTAAGTTTTTCTCCTTTTTGTAAGTTCATTTCTGCTCTAATTGTGATACTTTTCCTGGCAATTTTCTTTATAACCTTGATAGACATAAATCAAGCTACTCAAACATTCAAAATATGCAGAGTAGGTGGCAAACCTCTTTTAAAATTAAAACATTTATGAAAAGTGCTTATGTAATATTTATGAAAATTCATCTGTGGATCCTTTAAAATCAGAAAAACTTTAATTTTTTTCTTTATTCTTGTTCAAAGAAATGATAACTTTGAATAGTCAAAGTTAACCAGTGATAGGATGGAATGGGAGAAAAATGTTTGGAAATATGTGAGTACAGAGATTCTGCTCATGTGGGTGAACATTAACATTACTGGTAAGTATATTCGTTTTCTCCTGGACACAGAGCCTACTAATTGGTCCTAAAAGGCTTCTGAGGTCCCACTCTTCTCACTATCTCTTAGTTGTTGGAATGGATGGAAAAACTCATAAGCAGATCCTTACTTCACCTCTACCTTGTATGTGAACTTCCGAATTGTAAAACAACCCAGTGGTAGATGGAATTTGCTCCAGGACTTAAGAACCATAAATGACATAGCTGAGCCTCTACATCTTGTGGTTCCTAACCTCTACACTACAATAGACAAAGTGCTAGTCTATAGGTCTTTTATTGTAAGAACCACCTTACCTCTGTAACTTGATTTGTGCCACTATTAGAACCTCTACTCAGAATATTATTGCTTTTCAATTTTTGACTCATGCACTTTTAACTTATTAGTTAAATTTGTATCTTCTAGGCCGCAACACTTCCATGATACTTCTTCAAGGATATGAACATGTGCGGCTAAGCACAAATGATAACAGTGCATATAAATTCCAAAATCAATCTCCATAATAGTCTATGTGTTTCCTACTGCCAAAGGGGCCCTTTAGAGTAGTGAGAGAAGACCTTCATCCTGAAACCCACAGCGTCCCTTTTCAGCAGGAAATAGCTAAGAGAATACGCCATCCCCTTTTCCTTATGAATCAGGGTGAAGTCTCTCTCAGAGAGGAGTGATAGGGAATGGCAAGGGACACACTGACAAAGGAGATTAACCAGAACTGGCTTTGACAAGCACTGTGGCAATTGGACAATTAAAAGGGGGGGGAAGAAGAACAAACTGGGGAGGAGGGTAGAGAAAACAGTGCAACAATGAATGAATGAAAACCCCAAATCTCTGTAATGTTCATTAAAACGAATAAAATTTAATAATAATAAAAAAACATTAAAAAAAAGATATTCTGCTCTATAGGACTTTGTAACCAGAGGGATGTTAGAGTCTTTTTCTTGTGTTGTTGTTGGTTCATAGCTGCAGTTGACCTGGTGCCCAGCCCATGGTGGTCCCATTCACACGTTGGTTCTGTGTCATGGAATTATGAATTAGACCACTATGACGCATAAAGTTTTCATTGGCTAATGTTTTGAAGCAGATTGCAAGCCTTTCGAACCGATCTTTGTCTAGAAGCCCCAATGAAATCTATTCACCACCATAGTAATACTAAAGACTATACTTTTTTTGAGAATTCAAATCCATTTGGTTTTTAAAATTATTTTGTTGCTATTTTAATGAAAGTTTACAGAAAGGTTGGGTTTTCACTCATTCATTGATAAGACATCCTCCTCCATCCTTCTTTATTCCTCCTCTCTCAATACAGTTGTACTTCTTGTTCCAGATTGTTAATTTACATATGATGCCTAATCATATATTCCTTTCAGATAGTCATTCTCCTCATCTGTTCCAATGCAGTATTCATTATCCATCCCTCTTTTTCTGTTATCTTTCCAGCCACATTAATCTTATTTTATAACAATGATGTTGTGCAGCATTTGACCTTTTGTGATTGAGATAGTTCACTCAGCATAATGTTCCATTTTTAACGCCTTCTCATTGCACATTGGCAAGGCACAGACTTTAGTGGCAACTTACAATGACTCTTAAGATTTAGATTCTGGCTGAGTACCAAACTGGCCTCCAGAAAACAGGCAGTTGATCCAATTACCTCCACTCCTGAGATTCCTTTTAGACTTCAATTTAGAACTAGATAAAAAAAGGGCAGCTGTCCTGGACAGGTTTGCTTTGTGAACAGACTATATTTACAGATGTTCTCTGATGGTCAGTAATTATAAGCAAAGATCCTTTTATCAAAAGTGATTATATCTAGCCTTGAATAAAATTCAAAAGGATCAGATCTCTTTGATAAAGTCGAGTGTATTAATTTTGACAGGAACAAAAAAATTTCCCAGACTTCTCTGAAGCCCAGAATGCCCTAAAATTGCCTTAGTGAAGAGGGAATGGTTCAATCCCTAAGTGAGTCTACCTGGTAAGGACCAGTGCCTAGGTTCCAGGACCTGCAGATTCCTGCAGGAGACTGGCAAGATGTGCCAATGAATGATAGACTGATTTCCTTGGTCCTGCTGGAGTGAGAGACATTACTTGTGGATGTCAGTTAGATATTTCTTTTTTTAATATACTCTCAGATTATTTTATTAGATAATAAGCACAATTTCTATAAAATTATTATCTATGGAAGACCTTATTATTCTGTTTTACCTTTTTGATTAATTTTTTATATTACTCTGATTGATTTACAAAATTTGAATACATTGTTTTTCACAAAATATCCTTCTCATTTCCCTGACCCGACCCACCCATCGAATTGTGCATCCTATGGTTAACACCCTAACCCCCATCTTCATCTTTCTATTTCCACCCTCTCCCCCACCTAAGGCAATATAATCCTGATCCAAACCACACCTATTACCATTTTTTAAAGAGGTGGGAAAATAATCATCAAATTGAAATGGAAAAGAAAGAGATCTCAGATTAATGAAACACAATTAAAGCAGAAGAGCAAAGATGGAGGCTTTATCCTCCCCAGTCTCAGAAGCTAGTATATAGCCACAACAGTTAAAACAGTCAAGTACTGGTACAATGACAAATAGATGAGACAACAGGACAGAATTAAGAACCTAGAAGTTCATTTTTTTTTATTTGTAGTATTGGAGAAGAGTATTGACTGCCAAAAGAATAAACAGATGTGCTTTGGGAAAAGTGGAGCCAGAATGTTCCTTGGAGGCAAGGATGGTGCATCTTTGTCTCTCATACACTGGACATGTTTGTCGTTGTTATGTGCAGTAGAGTTGCCCGCGACTCATAGTGACCCTACGTGCAACAGCTCTAAAGCCTGCCCTGTCCTGAGCCAATCCCATTGGCTCCAACACACCCACCCTCATTGATACGGCTACTGTATCAATTCATCTCATCCTAAGTCTTCCATTCCTAACCTGTCCCTCCATCCTTCTGAGCATGATGTCCTTCTCCAAGGACTGGTCTTTCCTGGCCACATACCC
>NW_006399810.1:8381535-8382430 GCF_000299155.1 Elephantulus edwardii
ATCTTTGTCTTCTTAATCTTAAGCTTCAATCCATATTGAAGGTCCTTGACTTTTTGCAGCAAATGCTTCTCAGCTTCAGTAGGCAAGGCTGTGTCACCTGCATAACGTAAGTTGTTGATGAGTCTTCCTTCAGTCCTGATGCCACATTCCTCCTTATAAAGCCCAGCCTCCTGAATGATCTGTCCTCCATATAGACTGAACAGGTATGGAGACAGGACATGTCCCTAACACACTCCTTTCTTATTTGCAAAATAAAATAAATAAATAATAAATAAAAAAAAGCAAAGTGTTATAATGAAATGTGCAAAGATTTGAAATGAGAAAATAAAAAAGGAAGAATCCTATCAGCATTTTCTCAAGCTGAAAAAAATGAAGAAACTCAAGGATTCTATGTGCATAACATTGAATGATGTAATAATAAGCATCAAAAGAAGATGGAATAATGGTCTTGTCCTTACGAGATTGTGTTATTTCACTCAACATAATTTTGTTCAAACTCTTTCATGCTGGATAGTATATTTCAAAATCACTGCTTCTGAAGAAGAAGGAGGAAGAGGGCTGAGGGTGGAAAGGGAAGAAATCTTGAGGTTCCAGAGTTTGATGGACAGAGGGGGGGGGGTGAAGAAATTAGGAGAGATAAAGTGTAGACATGAAAATGCAGGGTAATGGTGGGAATGGATCAATGGTGATTAATTCTTATACAACACTGTATGAAAATGAGTGCATGACAATGTAAATAGAGGACTGCATGAAACACAATTGTATATAAACAAAACACAATGAATATGAATTTTTTATGCAAACCAATATAAAAAAAAATTTTATAAAAGAAGATGGAAGAAATACACAGAGTCACTGTGCCAAAAAAATTGGTTTACTCTGAACAATTACAGGA
>NW_006399810.1:8382562-8389072 GCF_000299155.1 Elephantulus edwardii
ATCCCTAGTCATTATCCAGCTCTTTTAATGCTTCCTGGATCATTTATTATTTTGCCAAAAGCATCCTTAAATATTGCAACTCGTGGCTTGAATTTGTTCTTCAATTCCTCCAACTTAAAAAATTCTGAGCAAGTTCAGCTCTTTTGATTTTCTGACTCCAGCTCTCTGCACATTTCATTATAATACTTCTCTTTGTCTTCCCGCACTGCCCTTTGAAATCTTCTGTTCAGCCCCTTAATTTCTCCCTTTTACTTTGGCTTCTCAGCACTCTAGTGCAATATTTAGAATCTCTTCTGACATCCATCATGGTCTTTTCTTCCTCTCTTTCCTTGCAATGACCTTTTGCATTCTTTATGGGTGATATTCTTGATATCCTCTCACAGCTCATTTGGTCTTCAAGTGGTGTTCAAGGCCTCAGACCTGCTATTGAAATGGTTTTGAAATTTGGGTGGGATAGACTTAAAGCCAAATTTTGGTTCCTGTGGATTTAATTTTCTTTAACTTTAGCTTGAACTTGCACATAAGTAGTTGATGGTCTGTTCCAAAATCAGCACCTAGCCTAGGTTTCACAGCTTCCCCATCGATTCTTCTTATGGATGTAACCAAGCTGTTCCCTATGCATACCATCAGGTGAAATCTATGTGTGTGTTTGTGTTTCTTATAAAAGGTATTTGCAATGAATAAATCATTGATTTTACAGAATTCTGTCATTCTATCTCCAGCTTCATTTCTGTCACCAAGTCCATGTTTTCCAACTAAGTAACAAAGTAAATACATACATAGTCCTTCCACAAAAATAATGACAGTAATCTACTGGTAAGTATATTCGTTTTCTCCTGGACACAGAGCCTACTAATTGGTCCTAAACGACTTCTGAGGTCCCAACTCTTCTCACTATTTCTTGGTTGTTGGAATGGATGGAAAACCTCATAAGCAGTTCCTTACTTCACCTCTGCTTTGCACGTGGACTTCCAAGTTGTAAAACAACCCAGTGGTAGATGGAATTTGCTCCAGGACTTAAGAACAGTAAATGACATAGCTGAGCCTCTACATCTTGTGGTTCCTAACCTCTACACTATAATAGACAAAGTGCTAGTCAATAGGCCTTTTATTGTAAGAATCACCTTCCCTGTGTAACTTGATTTATGCCACTATTAGAACCTCTACTCGGAATATTATTGCTTTCTAATTTTTGACTCATGCACTTTTAACTTGTTAGTTAAATTTGTGTCTTCTAGGCTGCAACACTTCCATGATACATCTTCTCCTGCAGAGCAGCTGGTAGATTTGAACCACATGCCTTCAGGATGACAATGCAGCTTTTCCCTAGTACTAGACCATGTGTGTGTGTGTGTGTGTGTGTGTGTGTGTGTGTGTGTGTGTATCTCTATATCTATCATCTCCATCTCTATCTTTATCATTAGCTCTTAGAAGTACTAAAGAGCAATGATATCAATATAAAAATTAAGGTGGACTCAACCCAAGTTATGACATTTTAAATTGCTTCACATGTATGTAGAATTTGAACAATAAATAAAGAAGACAAAAGAAGAATTTCCATCATTGAATGATAGTGCTGGTTAAAAGTATTGGATATATCATAAACTGCCAAAAGAACAAATACGTATCTTGGAAGAAGTATAACCAGGATATTCTTTAGAAGGCTAGGCTGGTGAAAGTCTCACATAATTTGGGCATGTTGTCAGGAACAACCAGTCCTCAGAAAAGAAGAGCATGCTGGGAAAGGTAGAGGGTCTGTGAAAGAAAGGAAGACCCTCAGTGGAATGAATTGAAACAGTGACTGCTATAATGGACTTGCGCATGACCAAGACTGTGAAATATTGTTCAGGGGGTCACAAGGAGTTGTTGTTGACCCCATAGTGTCTGACATCTGTATATGGCACCTTCATCCTACTTTCTGCTATTTCACAACAACTAAGATATTGTGACTATTTTTTTTAACTCAAATATCCTTTCATAGGGTAGTAAACTCTTCACAATTTATAGCATTGTTTTATGAGAAAATGTTTTTTTGGAAATAAAATAATTGATCATAAATGCAGTGTTAAAGTGAAAACATTTGTAAATAAGAGATTATATTCTTATGTGAACGTATTTTTATATGATGGAGAACACTGGCACAGTTATTTGGTCATGTTCTTGTTGTTGCTAGGTGTCATTGTTGTTACATGTGTTGAGTCATTTGCAAATCGTAGCAACCCTATGTGCAACAGCCCTGAACCCTGCTCTGTCTTGAGCCAACTTCATTGTCTCTGACACACCTACCCTCATTACGCTATTTGTTGAGTCAATCCATCTCACACAGAATCTTCCTCTCTTGTGTTGTCCCTCCACCCTCCCAAGCATGATGTCCATCTCTAAGCATTGGATCCTCCTTGTAACATGCCCGCAGGATACCATATGGAGCTTCAGTCAGAATCCTTGCCTCCAAGAAGCTGCCTGGTTTCACCCTCTCCAGGGTGAACCTGTTTGTTTTCTTAGAAGTCCATGGTATATTCACCACTCTTCTCAAATACCACAAATCAAAGACATTGATTCTTTGTCTATCATCCTTAATCTCCAGACTGAAATCGTTGCTCTTCAATACTTTGAAGAGGTCTCTGACAGCAGACTTTTCAAATACAATTAATCTTCTGATTTCCTGGCTGCTGGTAACAAAAGTGTTGATTGTGGAGTCAAAACTGAAGCTACTAACAATCTTAATCTCTTCATCATTTATCATGATGCTGCCAATCAGCTCAGAGGTGAGAATCTTTGTTTTTTGATGTTGAGCTTCAATCCACATTTAAGGCTGCAGTGCTTGACCTTTTACAGCAAATGCTTCAGGTTCTCCTCTGTTTTGGTAAACAAAATTGCGCCATCTGCAAAAGACGGGTTGTTAATAAGTTTTCTCCAATCCTGATGCCAGATGATCTCTTTTGCATATAGACAAGATATGGTGCTAGGACACATCCCTGGCATATACTTTTCCTGATTTTGAACTGTAACTTATAAATAATAGCTCAATTGAAATATTCTGCAAAACTCTCAATAACTATAGCTTTTATTATCTTGTTGTGACGTAGAGTGCAAATTATTTGCAGGAGCTGAGAAAAGAGTATAAAATCAAAACCCTCCAGGATGAGTTCAGGCTTCCCTGAGCCCTAAGGCACTCTAATTGTTCCCTCTGAGAAGAATAAATGAGGAAAGAATTTATCTTTTGATTTTTCTTGGAAATAAATCCATTCAATGACATTTAGGTTCTGTCTTAATATTGAAGGGCAAGAACAAGTTTAAAAGGTAGGCATAGAACTGAAATGATTTCATATGAGTCTGCCCCTTTGTGAGTTCTATGACTGTACATGTCAAGTGTTTAGCAATTCCCAAAATCATAGTGAGTCTCAATCACCTGCCTTAGTACCCTGAAATTGCTGTAACAATATATTGTAAGTGGCTCTGAAAAAACAGTTCTGGCAGCTTCTGAATTCAGGCTGTCACCTGAGTTCTCTCTGATTGCTCATGGAGGACACTATTTCCGCGTCTCTCTCAACTTCTAGTAGCCTCAGGCATCTTTTGGTGTTCCTAGTTTGTAGATGGGAGTTGCACTGCACTGCTAACCATGCCTTTCTGACAGTTTGAATGTACAGTGATTCCAGGAGAAAAAGATAGACATTTTCCTTCTGTGTGATTTACAACCTCGGTACTTGTTGGTTCCTAATCACCAGCAAGGAGAGAAAAATAGAGACTGTAGATGGATCTTCATGATCTGTCTGCCCCTGTGTCATTCTATGTTTATCAACTATTGTTGTTGTTGCTGATTTTTATGTGTAATTATGTCAACTATGACTCACAGAGACCATATATACAATAGCTTTGAACCCTGCCCTATCTAGAGGCAATCTCACCATCTCTGACATGCCTGCCCCCATTGCCACAGTCATCGAATCAGTCCATCTGATCTAGTATCTTTCTTCCCTATGCTGACTCTCCACCCTTCCAAGCAAGATATCCTTCTCCAAGGAGTGGCCCTTACTGACCACATACCCAAAGTATGTGAGATGGAGCTTCAAAATCCTTTTCTCCTAGAAGCAACCTGGTTTCACCCTCTCCATGATGGATCTGTTTGTTCTCTTAGCAGTTTATGGTATATTCAATACTCTTATACAACACCACAGCTCAAAGGCATAGGTTCTTCCATCATCCTTAGACATTTAACACCCACTAATTGACATAGTGACTGTAAGAATCAGGAGGCTTAAGTATATCAGAGATGACAAAGATGCCACAGGATAGGGCAAGCTTCTAATCTATTGTTCTTAAGGTCAATTGAGTGTTAAGTTGATTTGTGGTGCTTAACAACAATAAAATTTGTCACATTCAAAAGCATAAAAAAAAATCAAATAATTTTGAATAGAATTAAAATGTAAAAATTCAAAGTCTTAAACTCTGGTCTTAACTGGAGTTAAGATGTCAATATCTCTTTTTGAGTATTTCACTTCATGCAAACCAACTTCCTTCCTATTTCTTTCTCCATAAATGAGTACTTCTTAGCACTGCAGCACCCAAAGATACCTATCTTGTGTTTAATTATGTGAAGGGTAGATAAAATAATGAATAGAATAATAGAATCTAATATTGATAAATTCAATAATGGGAATGGGATGTCAACATATTCATTATAATATTCTTTAGATAATTATAATTTTTATTCTTCTTTTATTCCTCTTTAAAGGCTCAAGGAAAACTAAATATCTAAGAAACCACAATTGTACAATAGCACTTAATTCTTCTTCTTATGGTTAATTAAATAACACTCTCTGTGACATGTCATGGTAATTATCTCCTTTCCCCTCACTCTCCTATTCCTGTTAATTTAGTTCCTAAATTTATTTCTGAACTATGGACTTTAACAGATAGCTATTTTAATGAAGTCTTTAAAAATACTTCTGCTGTTGATGAGGTTGATTTTAAGATTAATCATGAATGTGATATAGGTCCCAGATAATTTAAAGAAAAGCCCAACATTCCTTAGAATATAAAACTGATTCACTATTTACTAGTAATCTGAGCCTTAATAGTTTCCATAAATATTCATTTTCTTTTTATTTTAAATCTTATCTAATTTTAGGGCACTCTGATGGCATAATCTTTAGGGAGTTGTCTTGCTTATCCAAAAATGTCCTGCCCAGTTGTTTAAGTTCACTCCAAAGAAGAAAGATGAGGAGTCTCCTTCCATTTTAATGTACAGCCTTAGAAACCTGACTGAAGGTTCTTACAAGTCAGAACCAACACAGTTCCAATGAGCTGTAGTTATTTATTTTCCTTCTTTTTAAAAAATGTTATTGTTACAATGTGAAACTGGAAAATACCTCATTGACCTAAACCCCTGACATACTAAGAACATGGGTATATTTCATTTTTTTTTAAATTAAAATACTCTGTTTCCAGTTTCTTTTCACCACCATCATCCTCACCTGAGGCATCCAATGTCCTAATTCTATCTTCTGTATGGTACTACATTATACTCCAAGGGGAATATTTAAGACTTCTCACATTAAAGTAAAATTAGCCAATAACTAAAACTGGTGCATTTCCACAGAGATATGTGTCCATAGAATTTTATAAACTTTGCTGTTTTATCTCATCTAAATAAAAGGAACAGAAGAAGGAAAAAGAAGGGAGGGGAAATCCTAATTTTAACTAGGGTAGGAATAAGGAAAAATTACTTTTAATATGGAATTTATACACCCAGAAAGACATAAGACATTGAAAAACACATTTTTTATTTGTGATTTTAGGTCTACAAAACTGAGCCAATGGAATATATAATTGTGATTGTGTTGTCATTTTCCAAATTGGAAGCCTCATGACCTTCTCTCTTCCTGTGACTAACTAATCAGCAAATCTTATTTATTTTTCCTGTTTACACATTATGCTCCATTTTCACTTCCTACAGCTAAGACAGATGAGAGTATCTCACTATATTACTTAATCCTTCATTATTGTCTCATTATGTGTTTTGGCTTTTCAAAAGAAACTTTATCCCTACTGGGAGGAGAACTAAGAGTACTGTCAAAGTGTTCACATGAAATGTTGTCCATTTTTTTTTGGTGCAACAGACTTGCTTGCTTACAAATTACAAAGAACACAAAGTCAGGACCAGAAGGATAAGTCCTGGGCTTCTGTGAAACCATCAATTCTGTAGACTAAGTTTTCTATGTCTTCTTGTTGTTAGATACTGTGGAGTTAGCACCAACTCATAGCAATCAAAATAAAACATTCTTCACTATTCTCATGACCATTGGTAGGTTTGAGTCCATGGTTGTAGTTCTTATGTTAATCCATTTGGTTGAGAGTCTTTTTTTATACTGATATATATAGTTTGGCAAGAATGATGTCTTACTTTAGGAACTGACCTGTTTAATGTTAAGCACTTCAGTGAATCTATAATATCCAGCTCAACAAATCTGTTTAAGATATTGTTAGATGCCATCTAATATGAGGAGACAC
>NW_006399810.1:8393287-8413711 GCF_000299155.1 Elephantulus edwardii
AGCTCTTCGCATATTTCATTTATAATGTTTTGTTTTATCTTTCCAAGAGCTGCCATTTGAAATCTTCTGTTCAGCTCCTTAATTCTTTATTTTGTCCCTTTGCTTTGGCCTCTCGGTACAATATTCAGAGTCTCTCTGACATCCATCTCAGTATTTTCTTCCTCTGTCTTTGTAATGACCTTTTGCATTCTTCATGGATGATATTCTTGATATCCTCTCACAGCCTCTCTGATCTTCATTCATTAGTGTTTTAGGCCTGAAATCTGTTCCTGAGGTGATTTCTACATTTATATGGGATAGACGCAAAGTCAAATTTTGGTTCTTGTGAATTTGATTTAATTTTATTTAGCTTTAGTTTGAACTTGCATATGAGTAATTGATGGTTTATTCTACAATCAGAACCTAGCTTAGTTTTCACAGCTGATATTGCACTTCTCCAGTGATTCCTTCCACAGATGTAGTCAATCTGTTTTCTATGTGTACCAATGGATGAAATCCTTGTGTATAGTTGTCATTTATGTTTCTTATAAAAGATATTTATTTTGAAGAGGTTGTGGCACAGGAGACATTATCACCAACATCAGATGGATCTTGAATGAAAGCAAAGAGTACTGGAGGAATTTGATTGTGTAGATCACAAGAAATTGTATCTAATCTTGAAAAAGAATGGGAATTCCAAAACAGTTGTCGTGCTCATGTGAAACCTATATTTGGATCAGGAAGGAGTCATCAGAACAGAGCAAAGAAATACTGCATGGTTCAAAATCAGGAAAGGAGTGTGTCAGGGATACAACCTGTCTTAACATTTGTTCAATCTATATGCAGAACAAATCATTCGGGAGGCTGAACTATGTGAGGAAGAATGTGGCTTCAGGTTTGGAAGAAGACTCATCACCAACCAGTGTTATGAAGATTACACAACCTAGCTTGATGAAACTGAGGAGGACTTTAAGCATTTGATGAAGGTCAAGGACGGCAGTCTTTAGTATGGATTGAAGCTCAACATCAAGAAAGCAAAAGATTCTCACTACTGGGCCAGTTGGTAGAACCAAGACAGAGGGAGGAGAGATTGAGGATGTTAACAATTTCAGCTTGCTGAACTCCACAATCAACATTCTTGGCCAATAGTCAAGAAATCAAAAGACAAATTGCTTAGGGGAAGGCTGCTGTCAGAGACTCTCAAAAGTGCTCAAGAGCAATGATGTCAGTCTGGAGACTGAGGTATTCCTGATTCATACCATAGTGTTTGCAATATGCCTCAGAGAGCTCGACAGTGACTAAGGATAAAATAAGAAGAATCAACACTACTGGGTTGTGGTGCTAGAAAATATTGAACATACATACCATTGATTGCCATGGGGACAAACAGATCTGTCCTAGAGAGGGTGAAACCAGGCTTCTCCTTAGAGATAAGGATTTTGACGTTCTGTCTCACATACTTTGGGTACGTTTTCAGGAGGGAGCAGTCCCTAGGGAAGGATATCAGCTTAGGAGGGTGGAGAGACAGTGTAAAAGAGGAAGACCCCCAAATGAGATGGATTGACACAGTAACTGGGAAAATGAGGATAGGTGTGTTGGAGAGAGTGAGACTGGCTCAGGATAGAGCAGAGTTCAAAGTTGTACATAGGGTTGCTATGAGTCATAGATGACTTGATGACACATAACAACAACAACAACATGATCTGTAAAAACACATAGACCAACTCTCTTACAGTGCTCCCTCAGAAATACCAACCATGATATTATGGATCACAGCATTCATTTTGTTTTATTTTATTACTTATTTTAAATCCTTTGCAGTAGCTTGTGTATAGTATGATTCTTGAGAACATATTTCAAGTACCAGTAGAACTTCCAGACTGGGACTAACAAATCCTGGTGATCTGCTTAAAAAACCAACTACAGAAAGTTCTATTTATAATAATGATCCCATTCACAACCAATCATGGAGATGATGGAGATCTTGTAAGATTATGAAGCATTTTAATCCATTGTTCTAATATTCCCATGCATGGTTCAGGAAGCTAATAACAATAGCGAAGTCACTTTATGTATGAAAGTAATATTAGATATATTACAATATATACCACAAATTGTCACTATATAGGAAAAATTAATTAAAAAGATCCATTACACTGAAAAAAAGGAAAATACAGACTTGAAGCACTTGCTGCAGAGGGTCAAGGACTGCAGCCTCCTATATGGATTGAGGCTCAATGTCAAGAAGACAAAGATTCTCACCACTGGACCAACTGGCAGCATCAGGACAGATGGTGAAGAGACTGATATTGTTCACAGCTTTAGGTTGCTTGGCTCCACAGTCAACATTCTCGGCACCAGTAGCCCAGAATTAAAAGACGTATTGCCATGGGAAACTCTGCTGTTAGGGACCTCTCCAAAGTACTGAAGCACAATGATGTCTCTCTGGAGACTAAGGTGCACCTGATACAGGCCATGGTCTTTGCAATCACTTGTTATGCATCAGAGAGCTGGACAATGACTAGGGAGGATAGAAGGAGAATTGATGCTTTTGAGCTGTGGTGCTGGAGAAGAGTATTAAGGGTACCATGGACTGCTGGGAAAACAAATAGATTCATCCTGGAAAGGGTTAAACCGGGGGGCTCCTTGGAGGCAAGGATTCTGAGGCTCCGTCTAACATATTTTGGACATGTTGTAAGGAGCGACTGGTCCTTGGAGAGGGACAGCTTGCTTGGTAGGGTAGAGGGACAGCGCAGGAGGGGAAGGCCCTCTATGAGGTGGATTGATTCAGTGACTGGGGTAATCGGTAATCGGGATGGGTGTGTCAGAGACAGTACGATTAGCACAGGGCAAAGCAGAGTTTAGGGCTGTTGTACATAGGGTCGCTGAGTCGCAAGAGACTCGATGGCACACAACAAAAACAACAAACATACATTTATTGACCCCTTGAGACTGGATTAAGTTCCAAAATTATTGTCCTGACACAATATTAAATTTTCAGAATTATCTCACAAAGTTTTCTTAAAACCTAACAATAGTTCAGTATCTTGGACCTTGTAGTCTTTTAAAATATGGGATCACAGAGACATCAACCACTTAAAAGATGGGGAAATTATAGGGCAGTGAATTTATGTTCATTGGGGAGGAACATTTCCAAAATGGAAGAAGACAATAAATATCCATACAACTTGAAGAATTCAATTAATGTAATTGAATTTCCATGGAAAAATGTTATATTACTTTATATTCTGTTGTATATATTTTTAATGACAAAATTTAAAATTCAGGGTCTTTTTTTACACCATAAGTATTTTTATTTTCAAGTTTCCTTTTTGAGAGTAATTTGCATTTATCTTTTTAAATAAGGATATTAGGTAAAATATTTTTTTTCCTTTGGTGCTGAAAGAAATATAAATTGGTACAGCCCCTCTGAAAACCATTCGGTATGTTTAATACATACATATTTTACAACTCCTGGCATATGCTCTTCTTTCAATCAAAAAACGTGTTACAAAAATATCCAGACAAGTACTACTTGTAATAGAAAATATGTGGGAAAATTACCTAAATACCCATTGACAAGATAATAGATATATCTGTCATATATTTATAGAGTAAAATATGATACCTTATTTAACTAAGAATAAAGTCTCAGGAGTCAGACTATGCATTTGAATTCTAAGTCTACCACTAATTTTTCTACACTTACTCTCTTTTCTTTGTCTTATTTTCCTCCTGTATAAAGTAGTGGTAAATACAGTTCTATGCTATTGTAAATTTATAAGAAATAAACGAATGCATCTAGTAAAAAAGTGTAAGGAAGTTTTCTGGTGCATAGTAAGCACTATGCAGCTACTTATTATTTGCATCAATGAAGATGAACACGTTTCATGGATATATACATGCTGAATATGTTTTAACTTTTTTTTACTATAAATACCCCTTTTATGTCCCTTCAACCTGAATTCAATTACTTCTATGAAGAAATTATGTGGTATCATCAGGATGTGGTGTCAGCAAGTAAAGTTCAACAGATTTTGCCAAAATTGTCCTTTGTCATATTTTTTAATTGTGATTTAAATAAAAGTTTACAAAAAATTGATTTTTAGTTCACTCATTTATACAGAATTATCCCCTCTTCCCCCTTCATGCCTTATTGTATGTCCCATTTCAGATTGTTAGTTGCAATACTGTAATTTTTTTTGATATATTTAATTTTATATTATATTATAAAAAAATTGCAAGCAAGCCAATAATTCATTAAAAATGAAATTGTTCAGAATCATAAGTTCTACCTTTTCACAAATTAATCATCTTAAAAGGAAAGTGATGTATGTTGAAGTTGGGTAGTTAATTACAGCTCAAAACAATCTTATGTGTATTAGGTTTAGACTTTTTTAGGTAGAATTTTTCAATGGATGATTTTTCAGAAGTATGTCCTTTTTTCCCTATGGTGCCTCTGAATGGGCTTAAACCTGCAGCCTTTCAATTAGCTGCCAAGCACAGTAACTATTTGCATTGCCCAAGGACTCCTTCCAAAGCATTGTTGTTGTTACTTCATACTACCTTGTTGAAATCATAATTTATATGAATTCATACTTGACCCTCCAGTGGGTTTTCAGAGGCAGTTAATCTAACTGAAAGAGATTGCTCATTCTTCTTACCTTGAGCATCTAGGAGATTCAACACTTGCCTTTGGGATTGCAGCACAGCTTCTTATCGCTAGGCCAGCAGAGTTCCCTTCCAAAGCATTGTTGCTGTTGTGTTTCATTGAGTAGAAACCTTAGCTTTAACCTCTAGCAGGTTTTCAGAGGCAATAAACCGTACAGGAGGATATTGTACATTCTTCCACAGAGCAGCTAGTAGATTAAAATAGCGTACCTTTGGGATTGGAGCACAGCATTTTATCATTAGGCTCCAAAGCATTAGTAGAAGGAAATGTCTTTGATCATCCAAGGTTACAGAGCCAGTAAGTGATTGATGAGCTGTTAGAAACTAGGTGCCTTCGTTTATTTCCCTAAAGCCATATTTGTTGCCTGAGGTCAGCTCTTCTAGGTCTGTAAGAATAATGTAAATAACAACTGGAAAAAAATTTCCATTTATTTGGATTAAATTATGCTAACAATTAACTACAATATCTTGATTTAGTAAACAAATATGAATCTTATTTTTCAGAAACCTGTAAATGATATGAGATCAATGTTTTTATTGTTGTTTTGTACCATCAAGTTGTAACCAGCCCATAACTGACCCTTCTACAGATTTTCAGAAGCAGTTAGTCGAGGGAGAGATTTCCTCATCCTTCTCACATAGAGAGGCTGGTAAGCTCTAATCACCTTCCTTTAGGATTGCAGCCTAGCTTATCATGAATAGGCTACTATCCAGCTCCATGAAACCAATATTGACATTATTAAATTTTCTCACTATATCCATGGAATAAAAAAGTTAAAATTAATCCTCTGGTAAAATATGCTCTATTTTGTTTAGGCTTTGAGATCACACTGAGATATCTGACTGTTTACTAAGGAAAATATGCCCTTTCTAAGTGGCATCCACTTCTAAAATAGCTTGCCTCTGGAAATTCTATGACTGTGGAGAAACGACAAAAGTTATACAAATGTTCAGGTCTTAAATTCATAAGGTTGCTATGAGTCAATTATGACTTGGTGGTACTTCAGAACAATAACAATAACAACAACAATGTAGTATAACCAATATCATCCTTTTTATCCCATGTATTATTATTCAGTGCCATTGAGTAGACTACATCTTATACAAACTCTATGAACAAGAAGTCAGAATTTTGCTGTATCCATGATCTCTGCCAAGTTCAAGCCCATTATCATAGTCACTGTGTCTATCCATCTCTTGTGTGCCATTCTCTATTTTGATGATCCTCTTCCTTTCTCAGCATTATTCCTCCATCCCACTATCCAAGGACTAGTTGCACTTGTCTGCTCTTTTGACAGTCTTTGGGATATACAGTACTTTTTGTCAACATCACAATGCAAGTTGGAGGCCAACTTGGATACAGCTAACAACAAGGACAGTATTTCATTTCAATAGACAGACTTTGCCAAATTTGAACCTAATTGGGCCTGGCTAGATTTGTAAAGAGTTAGCAGAACCAATTTTGGACTTTATTCAACTAGGGCTGATTGTGCTAACTTTAAATGACACTATTTTTTTAAATCCATTTTATTTAGTATCTTTTGTTCTGTGATCAAATTTTCTGAATGCTGACAAGAGAATACATATGTTGACAGTAAATCTATTTCAAAATCTCCATTTCCACTCACCATCCCCAAATTCCTTGGCATACGGTTCAAGTCCACCAGCGTCTCCACATGAGAAAGATGAGCAATCTCTTTCTATGCAATTTACTGCCTCTGAAAACTCACTTGGAAGTTAATCGATGGGCTAGTTCCAACTCGACAGCACACAATGAAAACAACATACAACACTATGAGTACTTTTTATTGTTTCCATCTATCTAATTCCATAGGCTGAGGTGACATAGAAGTAAGTGTAGTAGTAGGATATAAAAGGGGGAAAATGAGAGATGAGTGAGGAAGTAAAGGATAGAGTCATGCTTATGAAATTAAAAATTCATGAAATGACAATGAGAAGTTGTTCTTAAACTCTTTCTTCCTTTTGTTTATTTCAATACCTTCCACCCTTCCCTCCACACAGACAATAATCTTCTTTCTGAACAATATATAATTTTAAGTTAAAGCACTCTTTAGCTCCCATAAAAATTAAAAGTCTTACTGTGGTTCAAACATAAGTAATTCTTCTTACATTGTTTTGTTTTGTTGTCATCAATATTATTTTATTCTGTGATTCAAACTATTTAAAATGCTATAATTTTAAATTACTCTATAAAGACGAATATGTCCTGAATCCACCACATATTTTCTTTCACTCAGATGAATTAAGATATTCTAATTGTGTGCTCAAATATATTTATACATGTTAATTTTAATGGTATTTCAATGTCTTATTCACATTCAGAAAAGTTTTATTGCGTATGTTGTGTTTCTAAGACTCTGTTCTTTCAGTAGGTTGTTATAGGCTAAAAAAGTGATAACACTTATCCATTGATCTTTTTATTCTACAATCTATAAAAGAAAATGCCAGACTCTTCCATTATTTCCTTTCTCTCTCTCCCATTCCTTCTCTCTGTCCACTCCCAACCACTCATGCATGGTCATTAGAGGGAACAGAGGACCACACTTCTACCTTTTAATTGGGTGTTTAACAGGAAAGTGTTTAAAAGCAATTAATGGGGAAAAACATTTTTGTCTTGTTTTATCAATTGGTCTTCAAGAAAAATGCCTACCCGAGGTAATGATTCTGTGTGAGCCAGGAAACTGTTGTCCTTTTCAGTTTTTCCCATGTCACAATTTATTCATTTAATTCAGGTCTCCAGAATTACTGTGCTGCCAATTATCTCTCTATGTGTGGAAAACGAGTTTGGCCTACAAAACTTTTCCTTCATTTGAAGCTTGCTTTTGGCCTTTCTTCTATGCCTGAGTCTTATGCAATGTGGAAAAAAAAGGAGGGTCTTCAAAAATATGTGAAGTGGTTAGAGTGGTTTCTTGGTACCTGTGAAGAGTCCCCTTGAAGAAGCTTAGAGAAGAATGGCATATTGCGTCTGACAGTGGTTTATTTTGTCCACATGATCCATTTCACACGCACCCAGGCAACTGATGAATGGAGGATTAACACAAGTTTTCACCTTATTGAAATGAGTGATTCAAAGAAAACAAATAGGACTAACTAGTTGGAATATGAAATTAAAGATTCTCCAAATCCTTTTGTTGCCCTGCAAATTACATTCTCATTGAACAAAAACAACAGAAAAATGCAGATATACACATAAACAGCAGGTTACACGATCGCTTTGAAGCTAAACTGATGATGCAATTTGATTGAATGTTAGAAACAATATCCAAATCTGTTTGCATCACATAATCTAGCCTAATACTGCTGATTGAGAAACAATCTATTTCCCGATTAGTAAAACTGAAAAAAAAAGATATTTTGTTAATCCATGCAGTAGAAAAAGTCACTATATATTGATCATCTTTTATATTGGCAATATCATGTGTTAAATATTCTGGAGACTAAAATCATAGGAGCTGAAAACTTGATGGCTTTCGTTTCATTTCCTGTAGTTTTGTGGGTCACAAGAATTTATTTTATGATAATCATTGACTATTTAATTATATTGAGGTCATAGAGGCAATTAATAGTGACTTTATAGAAGATTAAACATACATGTACAAACATAAAGAATCTCCAAATACACTTTGTCTAAGGATTAGTTTTAATAGCATTTGATACCTACATGAAAAGTAACTGAGTATTTAATTTCTCAACAACTTTAGTTTTTTGGATTTTTTTTTAAAAAAATTAAGACAATTTCTATTCCTTTTTTAAAATAATAATATTTTTATTTTAATTGTGCTTTTGACAAAAGTTTACAGAAAAAATGGATTTAATTCATTAATTGTTGCACATTTTTCTCCCTCTTAACAGTTTAAGTTTTATAGTCATATTTACATCTGTTCTTAATAACTTAATCTTTTCATTTTATATTTCTCAAATATAAAAGAATATTTCTTAACACAATATAATAAAATACAGCTTCAATAAAAGAAAATAAATCCTTAAAGAAAATGGAAAAGACTTTCTTTTCATATCTGAATAAATTTTTTTCCAGATGCAATAGTATTTTTATTTATTCACTTACTTTTTAGCATCTAAATTCTCATAAAAAAATGACAAAGATTCCTGTGTATGACTGTGGAGAAAACCAAAAAGTAACAAGTAGCACCCAACTTCTAAAAACTCATAACTGAACAGGAGAAAGAAGAAATGCACATTTTAAAACAAAATCATGTAGTTTATGATGTTGTTGTTGTTGTTATGTGCCATCGAGTCAGATGCACTCATATCAAATTGATGTACAATAACCCTGAAACCTGTTCTATGCTGTGCCAACCTTGTCTGACACACTTACTCTCCTTACCCCAGTTACTGAATCAATCCATCTCATTGAGGGTCTTCTTCTCTTGCGCTGTCCCTCACCATTCCCAGCATGATGTCCCTCTCCAAGGACTGGTCCTTCTTTGCAACATGTCCAAAGTATGTCAGACAAAGCCTCATATTCCTTACCTTCAATGAGCAGCGTTGTTTCACCCTCTCTCAGATTAACATGTTTGTTCTCCTGGCAGTCCATCGTATATTCAATACTCTCTGGCACCACAGCTCAAAGGCATCAATTTTCTATCATCCCTAGTCATTGTCCAGGCTTCTGATGCATACCAACCATTTGCGATGTTTATGACCTGGATCAGCACACCTTAGTCTCCAGACTGACTTCATTCCTCCTCAGTACTCTGGAGAGGTCTCCTTGACAGCAGACCATCCCAATGCAATTCATCTTTTGGTTTCCTGTCTACTGGTACCAGGAGTGTTGATTTTGGAGCCAAGCAAATTAAAGCTGTTAATAATCTCAATCTTTTCACCATCTATTACGATGCTGGCAATCAGCCCAATGGTGAGAATCTTTGTTTTTTTTTGATGTTGAGCTTCTGAAGCAAGCACTTCAGGTCCTCTTCAGTTTCAGCAAGGAAGATTGTGTCATATGCATAAGGCAAGTTTTTGATGAGTCTTCCTCCAATCCTGCTGTCACTCTGCTCTTCATATAGTCCAGACTCCTGGATGATCTGCTCTGAATTGTAAATTGAAAAGATAAAGAGATAGGACACATCCCTGGCATACAACCCTCCCAATTTTGAACCATGCAGTGTTTCCTTGCTCTGTTCTGATGACTGTCTCCGGGTCTAAGTATAGATTTCACATAAGTATGATAAAGGGTTCTGGGATTCCCATTTTCCTCAGAAGTTAGACTTTGCATAATCAATAAAACATAGATTGACATTCCTCCAATACTCTCTGCTTTCAGCCAAGATTCATCTGTTGTTGTTGCTATTGTTATGTGCCGTCGAGTCGTTTGCGACTCATAGCGACCCTGTGTACAACAGCCCTAAACCCTGCTCTATTCTGTGGCAATCCCATTGCCTCTGACACACCCATCCTGATTACCCCAGTCACTGAATCAATCCACCTCATAGAGGGTCTTCCTCTCCTGCGCTGTCCTTCTACTCTACCCAGCATGATGTCCCTCTCCAAAGACCTGTCTCTCCTTGCAACCTGTCCAAAGTATGTCAGACGAAGCCCCAGAATCCTTGCCTCCAAGGAGTAGCCTGGTTTAACCCTCTCTAGGGTGAATCTGTTTGCTTTGCAGTCCATGGTACATTCAATACTCTTCTCCAGCACCACAGCTCAAAGGCATCAATTCTCCTTCTGTCCTCCCTAGTCATTGTCCAACTCTCTGACGCATAACAAGTGATTGCAAACACCATGGCCTGTATCAGGCGCACCTTCATCTCCAAAAAGACACCGTTGCTCTTGAGTACTTTAGAGAGGTCCCTAACAGCAGACTGTCCCATCGCAATATGATTTTTTATTTCCTGGCTGCTGGTGCCAAGAGTGTTGACTGTGGAGCCGAGCAAATTGAAGCTGTGAATAATCTTAATCTCTTCACCAGCCATCCTGATGCTACCGATTGGTCCAGTGGTGAGAATATGTCTTCTTGTTATTGAGCCTCAGTCCATATTAAAGGCTGCAGTCCTTGACCCTCTGCAGTAAGTGCATGAGGTCCTCCTCAGTTTCAGCAAGCAAGGTTGTGTCATCTGCATAACGCAGATAGATCTTCCACCAATCCTAATGCCATGCATCTACTCATAGAGCCCAGCTTCTCGGATAATCTGCTCTGCATACAGGTTGAAAAGGTATGGAGATAGGACACATTCCTGGTGCAGACCCTTCCCAATTTTGAACCATTCAGTGTTGCACTAGTTATAATATTCCTAGTATCATTGTCTCTTCTAAACCCAGCCTGTGCATATGATAGTTCTCTCTATATGTGCTGTTCCAGCCATTTTTGTATAATTTTCAGCAGAATATTGCTTGCATGTGATATTAATGATGTTGTTCAATAATGTCTGCACTCTGTCAAGTCACCTTTCTTTGGAATGGGAACAAATAAAGATTTCTTGAGTCAGTTGACCAGGTGGTTGTCCTCCAGATTTCTTGCCACAACTTTGTGAGCACATCCAGTATAGTGTCTGTTTGTTGAAATATGTCAATTGTTGTGCCATCAATTCCAAAGGCCTTGTTTTTGCCAGTTCTTTCAGAGCAGCTTGAACGTCTTCCTTCGTCAACACAGGCTCTTGCTCATACATTGTTTCATAATATTCTTCTGTGTCATCTAATTCCTTTTGGTGCAATGACTCTGTATACTCCTTACATCTTCTTTTCATGTTTCCTGGATCATGCAATATTCTTTCTATAGCATCCTTAAGCATTGCAACTCAAGGCTTGAATTTGTTCTTCAATTCCTTCTGCTTAAGAAATGCTGAATGAGTTTGGCCTTTTTTTTCTGACTCCAGCTCTTTGCACATCTCATTGTAATACTTTACTTTGCTTTCCCATGTTGCCCTTTGAAAACTTCTGTTCAGCTCCTTTTTTGTTTTTATTTTTTCCTTTTACATTGGCTTCTTGGCGCTCTGGTACAATATTCAGAGTCTTGTCTGACATTCAGCTTGGTTTTTTTGTTCCTCCTCTGTCTTTGTAATGACCTTTTACATTCTTCATGGATGAATTCTTAATATGCTCACACAGCTCATCTGGTCTTTGTGCATTTGTGTTCAAGGCCTCAAACCTATTACTGAAATGTTGAATGGGATAGACTCAAGGTCAAATTTTGGCTACTGTGGATTTGATTTCATTTTCTTTAGCTTGAACTTGCATATAAGACCGGAATTTAGAAGGAAGGAATAGGTAAACTTAGTAATCACAGAAGTGTTGTTAGAGATGGGTGGAAGATAATTGTCAAGGTAGGTTTAGATACAAATGATTGTGGAAATCTACATTTTATCTAAGGAGGAATACACTAAATGGATTTACAAATGTAACATGATATTTTAAGGAACAATAGTCAATAGGCAAGATCAATTATAATGGAGACAATTCATATAGAAATGTACAATATTTAAGTTGGTGTGTACAATAGAGTAAGAACCAAACCATAGCTGACTGTCTAGCAGTTTTTCAGAGGCAGTTAATCGCACAAGAGGATATTGTCCATCCTTCTCCCACAGAGCAGCTGGTGGCCTGGAACTGTGTGCCTTTGGGATTGTAATGCAGCCTCTTGCCACTAGACTACCAGAGGTAGCTACTGTGTAGATGTGGAATATGAAGGGTATGGATCATGGTCATTGAAATAGAAAAGATCTGAGTGTAAGGCCACTAGGAATAAGCTGACTGGATTTTGGGAAGCATGAGAAATGGAGATGAACAAGTACACTATATTTTTAAGCTTCTGGAACTCTATGAAGAATAATTTCTGGTGATATAGTCCATAGAGAGTTGCACTGATATCCTAAAGTCCTACCTCTCTGGTAGTCTAAATGTTCCAAAGAAGAAAGATGGACAATCTCTTCCTGTTGTTTACAGACTTGGAAACTCAATGGAGGGTCATCACTGCATTAGTTCTGATGAGACTACCATGAGTACATGTGCTATTTTTTGCATGAACTGGGATGAATAGAAATATCAATAATGACCAAATTATAAAGAAAAGAAACTTATTTTAGAAATTTTGTGTTGTTAATAAGAAATCTTATTTGAAATTATCAGAAGGAGATAAGAGAGATCAAATTTGAAAATACTAATTATGAACTTATGCTATGGAGCAATGTGGCCAGTGAGTGAAAAAGATATGAAAGGAAAATAATTTCTAGACAAAGAATATGGTTCATGTTTCTAAAGTGTAGAGTTGCTCTAAAAGGGAGGAGAAGAAGAAAAAAAAAATCAGAATAAGAATCAGTTAAGTGTTGATTTGGAGTGCAAATATTTTGGGCTTAGAAAGATACAATTATGTGATCTGAAGTGAGTTCTATGTAGGGTTGTTTGTGTTAATTATACTAAAGTAATACAGCTTCCAGGAATACTTCTGCAACCCACTCGGCTGGCCTACCTGATTTTTTGACACAAAGGTGCAGCAGCAGGGATCATTTTAGGTTGTAACAGAGTTGTATGAAGGAAAAAAAGATTTGAAATGTAGGGAACTAACCCATGGAAAATGCTTTCAATCTTTTGTTGTTAAGTGTTATCAAGTCTTCCAATAATTATAAGCAAAATTGTAAGCAGAAGATTGATTATGTTCTTGTCAATGCTTAATCAAACTAGCTCTTTAGTTAGAAAAACATTGGCTAATTCAACACAAAATATTTCAGTCATTTTTTTTAAATGAATTTCTTGAAATGTCAAAATTTCTACTTGGCAAAAAGTTACACAGTTTTATAACAAAAATATCAAGTACATTTTTGTGTGAATGTATATGTTTTATGCATGCTAATTACACACACACACACACACACACACACACACACACACACAAATATATTGACCAGCTACACTATAGAAAAGATTAAGTCATCTTTCTCTTCATTCTGAGGGAAAAAAAGAAAGAAACCACCATGAAATTACTGTCATGTATCAAGATGATGTCTTGCTTCAACCCAAAGCATTTCCATTACAGCCACAGTAGGAACCTAATACACAATGAGTGAAACAAAATTGTTATTTCAGTTGGAATAAAATGGGGGAAAATCATTGGAAAAGTACGTAAAGGTCGAGATAATACTTGAATCTGCAGTCAGTTCAAAGTGAGAGATGGCTTGTTTTAAATCGTGAATTGCAGCATTGTTCGAGACAGAAAAAAACCTAGAAACCACAGTGCTTATTAATAAAGGAAGATACAATAAAATTAACTGTTACTATTATTTAAGTACAGCTACTATAAAACATACTAGAGAATAAAGTTGAGATATATGCATTGTTAAAAATGTTTTTATTCTCTAGAATATTTGCTAAAGCAAATCATTATTCTTCTGATATCGGGACCAATTAGGATTAGGAATGCTGATTAAAGGTGATTTTGATGTTTCCACAAATGCATTAATTTTTTTTTTTACAAAATTAAAAGTGAGTGTAGGGTTATAGTGAAGACTGAACTCTCAGTAGGCAGTTTGAATTCAACTCCTGACTTTACAACTCTTTTATTCAAGATATATTAAGTAACAATAGAAATTAATGTCTTAAAAGATAACTTTAAACTGACCTTATTTCTTGTCCATTGTAATGCAGCTATCTCTGCCTCTTTGTCTTCAATTTTGGATCCAGTTGAACCGAAAATCACTATTTTGTGTGCCAGTGGTCATGATGAAAGAGAAAGAGAGAAAAATAAATTGTACAGTGGCCACATTCAAGTAGCACATTGCCATGCACATTGGTTCTTCTACATGTGATTTTTCTGATCTTGCATTTGCATTCTCATAAAAACAATAATATAAGCCACAGTGTGCTCTAGGATTAATCTATTTATATGCATTTCAGGGATTGGCTGAATTACTAGTCAAATAACCCCCAAACTCCCACTGCCATAGAATTGATCCTAACTCATGGCAGTCCTCTATCTGATTCCTAAGCTATAAATCTTTAGGAGAAGAGAATGCTTCGTCTTTCTCCCATGGAGTCACTGGTGGGCTTGATCCTCTGACTTTTCAGATTGAGTAATTTGTTGCCCACTTTGAGGAATGTGGTGCCTTGAAAGCCATGCCTTGAAATTGACAAGAAGTTATATATTAGAAATGATCAGGCCCACAGATTTTTTTTAAGGGACAAAGGGAGGAAGCCAGAGCATTCTCCTAAATGATCTGTAATATGATTCAAAATTTGTCACATTAAAGATAGAAATAGGTCCTGGAGGAGTCCAGTAACAGAGTTTCTCAGGAATAGATCCAGAGACAGAGTCAGTGGTGGAGTACTACTACTAGCAGAACATGACTATAGTAAATTGGAACTTTGGCTATGAGATAGGCCAGTTAGTAGCAGAAATGCTGCAGGCAGAGAGATGTGGATGGCCAAAAAAGGGCATGCATGGCTGAGAGGAATAATGCATGGTTGAGAGGGGTCATCCGTGGCTGGGAAAGGGTACGTGTAACTGAGAAGTAGTACACTTGGAAAAAGAAGGGGAAATAAGGCTGATTTGTACAACTGAGGACTTTCTAATGTTAGTGCGTTGTCCTGTTTGAAAGCCATTCTTCACTGAAGAAGGAAGCAATATGGCATCAATTCAGAAGATACTTCTAGACCTTGCCTGTATTATTTCTGCTTTTGATCCTTCACTTTGAAGTTTATGCTGTCCCTGAGTTGTAGCCTGTTATTTCCCCTTGAGCCTTATAGCTGTAATATGATCCGTGAGTTCTGTGTGGTCATTGCAATGCATTCTCAAACTCAGAAGATGAGTACGGGCAGAGGGGCAGCTGGTGTCAGAAATGACAATAAAGACATGTGGCATTGGGGCAATCTACTGTCAAGGAATTCTCCAAAATGCTAAAGAACAATCTCAGATTGAAGACCTCAGATTGAAGACTAAAGTAAGCCTAAACCAAGCCATCATCTTTTTTTTTTCTTTCTAGTTTTTGTTTTCAGTCGTATTTTGTGGGAATGTTTATTGACATAATTTTTCTTAACACATTTCTTTCTACACAAAATGAAATTTAGAAGTCACTATAGAATAAGATTTTTAACTACAGTAATAACACATTAATACATTATAAATTAACAAAACCCTCATTTGCTTTAAAAATCATTTATCAAATGCTAACCTCCAGATTATCCAGAAAATTTAAATTAAAATGTGAATTGCTATAAATCTGGCATCCAAATCAAATTGTGATTTCTAAAAGTATATAAAATGCCCCTTAAATAATAATAAATTCCACTTCAGAAAATTTTATTTTACTTTTTCTCATAAGTTATTAAGTTTCCAAATGTGGAAAATTGCTTGAAGATGTAAAGCCGTAGTCTTTTTAATCACTTGTTGTTTTCAATCACTTGCTATGCATCGGAGAGCTGGGCAATGAACAAGGATGACAGAAAACTCGATGCCTTTGAACTGTGGTGTTGGAGAAAAGTACTGAGTATTACATGGACTGCCAAAAGAACTGATATGTCTTGGAGAGGGTGAAGCCAGAGTGCTCCTTGGAGGCAAGGATAACAACGCCTCATCTCATCTCACATGACATGATCATGTTGCTAGAAGTTATTCCTTGGAGAAATACATGATACTTGGCAAGGTAGTGGGGCAGTGAAGGAGAGGAACACCATTAACCAGGTTGATTGACACAATGACTGCAGGTATTGGCTCAAGTGTATGGTCTCTCAGAGATAGTGAGTTGGCACAGGGCAGGACAGGGTTCAGATATGTCGTTCATAGGGTAGATATGAATCACACTTGGCTCAATAGCATCTAACAATAACAACTACGCATCTGAAAGCTTGACAATAAATAAAGATGACAGAAGAATTCATGCCTTTGATTTATGGTTTTGGAGAAGAGTACCAAATATCCCATGGATTGCTCCCAAATGAATACTCCTTGGAGAAAGTAAAGCTAGACTATTCCTTGGAGACAAAGATGGTGAAATTTCATCTTACGTACTTTGAACATGTTGTTAAGAGAGGCCAGTCCTTGGGAAAATGTGTCATGCTTGCAAAGGTGAAGGGTCATTGAAAGAGAGGAAGATCTTCAAGGGGATGGGGTAACATGATGACCAATGAACCCAAGTATAGCAGAGGTGATGAGCAGAGCACAGGAAAGAACAAGACTCAGATCTTCTCTCTCTAGAAGGGCAGTAGACAAGTTCAATATCATTACAGCAACAATTATCTTTACAAATTGCACAGAATATTAACATAAATAGAAAATTACTTCTTCCTAAAAAGATCAAAATAAATAATCTTTAGGATGGCAAATAGTTCATATATTATTCTGAGATTCTGATGAGCAAAGTTACATTGGGAATTTCATATCTCAGTAAATTCCAATCAGTTATTTAAAAATATGATTTGCTAGCATAGCTAAATTTCTTTTTTGGTTGAACTAAATAAGATTTAGTTTTTTGACTCTAGTAATTATGATTATCCTTACACTTAAATTACAAGTAAATAGGAAAATTAATAATAAACCATCAAATATCTTTTGTTGTCATTAGGTACTATTGAGTAAAAGTAACTCACAGCAACCCATGAACCTTAATCTATCATGCAGCTTCCTTACCTCTGATATGCTTGAGCCCATTGTTAGTTATTGTATCAACCCACTTTGTTGGGGATCTTCCTTTCTTTCTCTGACCCTCCACCTCTCCCAGCACAATGTTTTTTTCCAAGGATTGCTCATTCTGAAAAATATCCATTTATGATCCTTATATATCTTAATGTTGTATCATAACTGAATTTGTTTTGGTATCTAGTAAAGCATTACAGATACTGAGAGGTATCTCTGTTTTCTCCTTCCTTAGAAAGCCACTTTGATACATTTCTTTTTTATCATTCTCATACATAGTTTTCTACTCCACTTAAATAAGAGCATATCAATAAATGTTAAATAATATGGTTTTCACAGGCTTTATTGTAATCTTCATATAAACATCATACTATGGACAAACTTGCATAAATTAGCTTTTTTTTTGTAACATTTATTCATGCTGGTGGATGTTTCTCCAGAGTATTTCAGTGCAAAATAAGCCACAATGTATTTCTTTAAATTCTTATTAGAGATCCACTAAATCCAAGGGCATATTTCTTCTTCAACTCAAATTTCCCAGGGTTCCTCAGGAGAAAGATGAACAGTCTTCCAGTTATAGCTTTCAAAACCCAATACAGGGCTCTATAGGTCTGACAGCTGGAAGTTTGGTTTTTGAAGCTCTTCTAAAGGAAAAGTTCCTGGGAGATTCAATGGTTACTTGGATAATTACTAGTAAAATGATTAGAGGTTCAAGTCCACCAAAGACACCTTAGAAGAAAGCCTGAGCTATCTCCTTCTGAATAATCAGTATTGTAAAGTCTATGAAACAGAATTCTTCTCTGACACTTAGGGAACTACTAAGAGACTGAATCAACTCCCCAGTGATGGGTTTTGTTTAAGAGCTTTGAGATAATTTCTAGTATTTGCATTTTGAATAAGGCTGCAGGGCAGTGCAAACTCTATTGTATGTCTTTACGTACACAAAGTAAAGGAATTCTCCAGAAGCATAAACGTTTTGTTGTGTGCTATCTAGTGACTTCTAATAACCCTTCAAGACCAATGTTGTAACCTTTTTAACAAAATTAGATTCCTACATCTTTTTCCTACAGAGTGGCAGATGGATTTGAACCAGTGACCTTGTAATTGTTGGTGAAGCTCTTAGAAATAGGGTCAGGAATTTACAAGGATGAACTATCTAAATTTAATAACCCCAGAAAATTGTCTATTCACAAAACAGTTACATTTTTCTAGATAGTCTACCTGTTGGCATCATTGATAAGGACAGAACCCTTCATTGTTATAATCTGAAATTATGTTAAATTGACAAATAATGCACCATCTAAATAAATTCAATGCTAAAAATCACAGTTAATCTATTTGACCTTCCAGATTCACAATCAGATGATCCGAATCCCATTGCTGACTCAATAACTGACTGGTGATGGATGCTATGAGTTAACAACTTTCTCATCATGCTCACCTCTTTGCCCACCTCTTCATCTGTAGGATACGACTGTCAGACTAATTAGAAGTGGCTCTCAAGTCACCACACATCAGTCGCAGAGCCTGTCACAATAACTGCTGACTGAACTGATCCCAGCATGAACTTACCCACAGCATGCTTCAACACTACATTCAAATTAAATAGTAAGTAGCATTTAACAAATAACACATACGATGAAAACAATTTGACATGCTAGGACTCGATAGTCTCTGAGATAACTTCCAATTGCATTATTTTGTGATTCTTTGGAAAGGGTATAACTGGAACGTTAGATCTCCTTGCAAGGAGCTGGGGGAAAATATGTTGTAAAAATACAACGCTTACTCTTCATCACTCTTTAAAATAGACAGTCCCTTTCTATTGTCCATCTCCACCTGCACCCTCACCAATCCAACATCTACAATTGGTTCAGGAAAAATTTCTTTTTAGTTGCCTCTGAGTAAGGTCTGTATCATTGCGACATTGTGTGCAACAGAATGGAACATTGTCCAGTCCTGCATCACCCTAACATATAGCAATATATGTGAGCCCATTTAACATGGTAATGAATCAGGCAAAGAGTAGGACTCACTCCAAGAGTAGCTAGCAGTTCAGTATCTCTGGAGAACTATGGGAAGCCTCTTCTATAAAGAATTACAGCTTCAAGGGCTCAATTAGAGATTCTTAGGAGTCATATTTGACTCAACTGGAAGTAAACTAAATTAGAAGTACTTTGGAAATAACATATTCTGAATGTGTGTTTGTGTGTGTGTGTTTTGTTTTATACTGGTTTACCTATAAAGTTTATATACACTGTTTATCACACTGAATCTCTCTCATTTCCTTTATCCACCCTTCCCTCTACCCATCAAATTGTGAAACCCTATGATTAACCACTACCACCACGGATCCTCACCCCTCTATTCCCACCCTCCCCGCCTTCAATCCTCATATACATAATACAATAATGGTCTTAGACAGTATTTGTTCTTATGGGACTGAGTTAGTTCACTTAGCATAATGCTCCCCAGTCCCTCCCAAGCTAAACAGTAATTTACGAAAACATTGCTCCTGTGTGCTGTAATGTAGCCCATCATGTAAACGTACCATAATTTCTCAGTCCATTCCGTTGTGGTTGGACATTTATGCTGCTTCCATGTTTTGTGATGGTGAATAAAGCTGCTATGAACATTGGTGTACAAGTCTCTGTGCCTGAGTTTTCATTCTCTCAGTGTATATTCCAAGCAGTGGAATAGTTGTCTCATATGGAATTTTTATGTTCAAATTTTTGAGGAAATGTCAAACTTTCTTCCAGAGTGGTTGTACACTTTACAATCCCACCAACAATGTATAAGGATTTCTATCTCTGTTAAACTCTACAATATATAAGAGTTTCTATCTCTGTTAAACTTTGACACTGCTACTGGAGTGAGATGGCATCTCATTGTGGTTTTGATTTTCATCTCTCATTGTCAGTGACTTTGAGCATTTCTTCATGTCTGATTAACTGGCCTCCAAATATTTTCAAAAGTGCTTTACTTATTCGGGGTCTCTTGCCTCTCTAAATAAACTTGTTAACCTCCTTGAAAAGTAAATTTGGTATCTGTATCAGGATTTCATTGAACACATAGATTGCTTTTGGTAGGATTGTCATTTTCACTGTATTGAGTCTTCCTATCCATGAACAAGACACATTTTTCCATTTATTAGGTCTTTTATTGTGTCTTGCAGA
>NW_006399810.1:8415276-8416019 GCF_000299155.1 Elephantulus edwardii
TTCCTGATAAAGACACTCAGTAAAATTGGAATAGAAGGGAATTTCCTCAACATATTGAAAAGTATATATGCAAAATCAAGAGCCAATATTGTTCTCAATGGAGAAAGACTAAAAGGATTATCCTTGAGAATAGGGACCAGACAAGGATGACCACTGTCACTGCTTTTATTCAATATTGTATTGAAGTGCTTGCTAGGACAATACAACAATAGAAGGAAATAAAAGGCATCCAGATCAGCAAAGAGATGGTTAAACTATCACTACATGCAGATGATATGATAGTGCACACAGATAACCCCAAAGACTCACCACCACCACCAAAAGCCATTAGAATGGAATCAGTATTTTGTTTTATTTCAGAAGACTTTGTTTGTAACATTTTCTGTCTTCTTCGCACTCTTTGTGATATTATAGTTTTGACTCACAAAAAGATGGCATTAATTAAAAAAAAAAAGAAATCATTGGATGTAAGTAATATGCTCAACAACTCATTGCTGTCAGGTGGGAATCTATTAACAACTGAACTTCTGATGGGTTTTCAGAGGTTGTAAATTACACAAATTTTCAGTAATACTAATTCTCATCAATAAACTAAGCTATACAGATTATGCAACCTTGCTGACTGAAAGTGAGGAAGATTTGAAACACTGCGGAAAAATCAATGACTACAGCCCTCAATATGTATTGCATTTCAACATCAAGAAAACAAAACTTTTCACTACTGGACTGATAGACACGATCAT
>NW_006399810.1:8416684-8420886 GCF_000299155.1 Elephantulus edwardii
GGATGGGAGTGTCAGAGACAGTGCGATTGGCACAGGACAGAGCAGAGTTTAGAGCTCTTGTACATAGGGTCGCTATGAGTCACAAGCGACTCGACGGCACATAACAACAACAACAACAACTTACATGTTATACAGTGTGTATAATAACTTGAGTGTGTGTGTGTGTGTGTGTGTGTGTGTGTGTATGTAGTTGACTAAATTTATTAATTTTATTTATTAGTTTTCCACTTCATGGTACTAGAAATTCTAGGGCTGTGCAAATTCATAAGGTCTTATAAGAGCAACAATAATTATAATAAATGTAAAAAACTACAATTACCTACTTAAATAGACATATGTATTGAGAAGAGATAAAATGGGTAATTGTGTCTTTCTAAAGCAATTTATACAATAAGGTTTTTAAATGTCTACACCACTTTAAAGGGAAATTTTAAATGTAGTATATTACCATTACACTCTAGCCATCAGAAATGATCTTAAAATTGATTAAGGTATTACTTATCTTAACTACTATTGACCTATTTTCATTCAAGCCTGTCATCTACACCTCTAGGATATACCGTTTGTAAGGAAACAGAATATCAATTTAGACCCTAGAAGCTGCTTCTTAATAATGGCCGTATGGAATAATGTATCAATCTACTAGATCTTGAGCTAGTGTCCAAAGCTGAAGATATATAACAGAAACAGATATTCTACTCCATGTAGGAAAAATATGACACTCAAGACTCTATCTGACCCTTGAATTAATGCCAAGTCTCTGGCTTACTTAGGAAACTGAAGTCTTTATGATCTGAACATTCTAAATGTTCTCATAGACCAAAAATTATCTAATTCAAGGCTGATCTGTACTTTTCCTATGCTTTTGCTTTGTTCTTTATGATATCACATTGTATGTTAAATAGATTTGGAAATACCTTCTATTAGCCACGAAGAGACTGAAAGGTTCTTTCTAAGCCTATCATGAACCAATAGAGTATTTTTGAAGTAAATTCCTTCTTAAATATGCTACTACTAGAAGGCATTGCACAGTTACTTTAGTTTTAAATTGTTGTGTTTTCTGAGGGTTTTAAACTCAGCACAAGGCTGGCCACTATGGAAATGGATAAAGACAGAGAATGGAGTCATGGCACATCTATTTTGATACACAAACAGTGCTCTTCTGTATTTTTTATATTACAATTTTTATAAGATTTTATTTGAATGGGAGTGTTCCACTATTATAATATTTAGACACCAATATATATCACATACTATGGTGATGGAGAAAAGTGTTGAATATACAATGGACAGCTAAGAAAACAAACAAGTTCATTCCGGAGAGGGTTAAAGCAGGCTATTTCTTGGAGGAAAGGATTCTGAGACTTTGTCTGGCATACTTTGGCCAAGTTGCAAGGAGGGCCAGTTCTTGGAGAGGGACATTATGCTTGGGAGGGTGAACAAACAGTGCAAGAGAGGAGGATCCTTGATGACATGGATTGATTCAGTGACTGGGGTAGTGGACGTAGGTGTGTCAGAGACAATAAGGTTGATTCAGGATAGAGCAGCATTCAGCACTGTTTTACATAAGGTCACTATGAGTCACAAATAACTTGATGACACAGAATAACAACAAGAAGACAAAGGGAATATCTGGATAAAATAGCTTGCCGTTATGTCTTGTTAAGTATGGCTCATAGTCACCCTATGACAAATATGGATTTTAATCCTGCCCTATCCTGCACCATCTTTAATGTCTCTGATATACTTGAGACCATTGTTACAGTCACTATATCAATCCATCTTGTGAGGGAAGGCCTTCTCTTTCAATGATATTTCACCTTTCCAAGCATGATAACCTTTGTGCAAGGACCAGGCCCTCCTAAGAACATGCCCAAAGTAAGTGAGTTGAAGTTTCACCATCCTTTCCTCCAAAGAGCATTTTGGTTGCAATTTCTCCAAAACATGTGTCTTTGTTCTTTTGGCAGCCCAAGGAATATTCAACACTCTTCTCCAACATGAAGGCATCAATTCTTTATCTGTCATATTTACTCATTGTCCAAATTTCAGATGCTTAGCAAGTAATGGATGAGACCATGGCTTGGATTAGGTGCAGCTTTAAATTGACATCATTGCTCTTCAGGACTCTGAAGAGGCAAAAGTTAAATGGATCAACAGAAAATTTCAAGAGACAGCTCAAAAATACAAAACAAGGTGCAAATTGAGAAATACCGTATGTCAGTCCTACACAGTCCTGGGTAAAGTCTCATTCACAATGCTTATTTTTTCAGCTTACCTGCCAGCCTATGTATCTATGTGTACATGAATGTCTGCTACATCTGATAATGCTATACTATGTATTATCATTTTATTTATCCCTTTTGTCGTGCACTTGTGTCTTTTCTTTTACCTAATGTTGTGCTGATAGCTGTTAGTGTAGATTACCTTTCCCTTCACCTTAGTCAATAAGATTGTCTTACCTAGTTAGTGATTTTTTCCTCCCTTTGACTCCTGTCTTTGGTAATCACCAAAAGATCTTTCTGTGTGTAAACATTTCCAAAAATTTTCATTGCAGTGGACTTATACAATATATTTCCTTTTATAAATGGCTTCTTTTACGTGGCACAATTTCCTCCCAGGTTTATGCATGTTACAAGGGGTTTTGTGGAACTTAATTGTTCTTTCACTTTTCATAGTATTTCATTGTGTGTTTACCACAGTGTATATATCTGTGAAGGGACACTTAAGTTTTTCCCGTATCTTTACTATTGTGAATAATCTCCCTCATGAATAGAAGCCAAGATGACCTTGTTGGTAATTCAACTAAAACATAAACATTAAAAAAATATTCATTTACTAAACTTCCAGAAAAGAGAGAAGGAGGAACACTTCAAAATGTATTTTATTATGAAATAAAAGACTTACAGGAACAGAAAAAGTGACTATTTCTCATCATTTAGATTAAAAGTCCTATGTTAAATTTTAGTTAATGATATATCTGGTGGCTTAGTACTAGGGAGTTGCACTGTCAATGCAAAGGTAAGCAATTTAAATTCACCGGTTGTTCCACAGGAGAAAGATGGGCAAACTCCTTTTATACAATTTACTATCTCTGAAAATCAGCTGGAGAGACAGCTCTGGGTCAGTTCTGACCTGGCATCAATAGTATACTACAACAACATCTAACATATAAAAATTATAAAATCATGTTATAGATAAAGATATGTTGAAATCCTAATTTTTCTACTTGTGAATGTGACCTTTAGGACATAATTGTTGGAGGTTTTTGTTTTGTTTTTCTTTGCCAATGTCATTAGTTAAGATAGTTATGTTATATTGGAGTAAGAGTTGTTATTATTAAACACCAGCAAGTTGAACACAACTTAATGACCTATGAGCAACAGACCTGAACCTTGTTCTATTCTATGCCATCCTTATTGACATCTACATACTTAAGCCCATTGCTGCAGACACTGTAATTAATCCATTCATTGAGCATTCTTCTGTGACCCTCCTCCTTTCCAAGCATGGTGGCCCTGTCCATATTCTCTTAACAACATGCCCAGTGAATGAAAGATGACGCCTCACCATACAAGCCTTCCAGGAACACTGTGGCTGCACTTTCTCCAAGACATACCTGTTTGTATTTTTTCAAGTACATGGAATACTTGAAGTCCAACACTACAACTCAAATGCATCCATTCTATTCCTGTCATCCTTGTTCATTGTCCTACTGTCAGACTGTGGTTTGAATCAGACACACCTTATTCTTTAAACTGACATAATTGCTCTTCAGGATTTTGGGAGACCTCTGAGAGCAGATTTTCTCTATGATATATGACTCCTGCTTGTTGGTAACAAAGGTGTTGACTATGGGTCCAAGTAAGATAAAATCATTGACAATTTCAGAACTTTTCAAGATCTATCCTATAATAGGAAGCTGTCAGATATAGAGCAAAGTGGATACATGGTAATTCAAATTTACACACCAATCACTAGAATTAGAGATAAATTTAATATTTTTACTAACTTTTGTAGTCTGAAATAGATAAAACATGCAATAAAGTTGCATTCATAATAACTGGTGGAACGCAAATGTTTCAAATGAAAGATTGTTAAAAAATATGACCTTGTTTTTACAAACTCTCTTAGGTTTTGCTTTTCTGGGAATATCTTGATCTGTCCTTCATATTTGATGGATAATTTTGCTGGGTACAGTATTC
>NW_006399810.1:8426211-8427999 GCF_000299155.1 Elephantulus edwardii
TTTCTTGACACATCTTGGTGAGCCTATCTAAGGTAGAGAAACTTAATGGCATTATTCAGAACAAGACCACGAGCAACTCTGAAACAGTCAAATCAATTTCTCTTATGCAATTTCAATTTGAAATGAAAAAAATTTAGTAAGAGTCAAAATTCAATCTTGAGGCTATCTAATCTGAATTTAGAGACCATTTCAAGAATCAATTTGATGCAAAAACCAGGTGACCAAGTGCCCAAGGACTTATGGGGTAACATCAAGGATATTATACATGAAAGAAGTAAAATTCCATTTAAAATATAGATAAGAAAGAACATAATAGATGTCAGAATAAACTCTAAAACTCTGTCTGCAAGATATTGGTGAGGAAACTAAAAGGAGGAAATAATTAAGTATGAGAGAGTAGAAAAGAATTTCAAAGGAGAGCAGAAAAGATAGTTTCAAAGGACAACTTGAGAAGACAATTATTGTAATGAAATGTGTTAAGACATTGAGTAAGAAGGCAAATACAGAAGAGAATGTTTGGCTTTCTTCAAGTTCAGAGAACAAGAAGGAAAAAAAAAGACTCAAGTTGCAATAATGAAGGATTCTATGAACTAAACACTTAATGATGCAGGAAACCTCCAAAGAAAGAAAATGAAAGGAACAAAGTCACTATACCAAAGAGCAGTGGCTGACACTGAACCGTATCACATAATGAAGAATCAATAATACTAAAAGAAGTTCAAGTTGTATGGAAAGTATTTTTCTAAACACAGAGTTCAGGACTTGACTTAATAGCACTTAAAATGTTTCAGCAAACAGATGTAGCCCTGTCCATGCTCACTCATCTGTGCAATAAAAATTTGAAAAGCCTGGCCAATTACGTTGACATAGATACATATTTGTGTGTTCATTCAAAACAAGAACGAAGAAATCTGTGATGAAACTCCGGGTGACCTAATAGGATATGGAAATGATAATATAAAATTATTAAGATCACATGAAAGTAAAATCTTGTTGGGGGTTTAGAACTGGTTGAAGCTGTACATAGGCAGAGTACTGTCAAAAAATTAAAGATGTATTCATAAGAGATGTTGGCTGTACAGAGAATACCAGAAAGATTTACCTGTGTATACTGACTTAATTACCTCACTTGTTCATTCACTGCCACTGAGGCAGAACCAATCCATAGCTAATCCTGCAGCGACCTTTGTGAGGTAGTAAATTGCACATCAAGATAGCACATCTTTCTCGAGCAGAGTGGCTGGTAGACTAAAACCACCAGAGAGGTGCTGCCTTTGGGTTAGCAAAGCAACCGCCTACACAGTACACCTCTAGAGATTGTCAAGAAAAAGCTTTTAATTGTGTGGGTCATTATGGATAACATTGAGAAGAATGCAAATTCAAAAACAATCATACATCCGATCAAACAAAGCAAGAAGATATTGCAATTTAAAAATCAAAAAAGATGTGCATCAACATTTTATCCTTTCACTATGCCTATTCAATCTGAATGTTTAATAAATAATAATAAAAGCTGGAAAAGGAATGTGACTGGAAGACTGGAGAAAAGCTAATAACCTTCCATATGCAGATAACACAATCTTGCTTTAACAAAATGAAAATTTTAAGTACTTATTAATGAAGCATAAAGACTTCAAATAGTCTTTTCAACTAAGCTAATAAATAATATCATGGTTGTTGTTGTTGTTATGTGCTGTCGAGTCACTTGCGACTCATAGCGACCCTAAGTACAACAGCTCTAAACTCTGCTCTGTCCTGTGCCAATCTCATTGTCTCTGACACACTCAT
>NW_006399810.1:8428664-8435327 GCF_000299155.1 Elephantulus edwardii
CATAGAAAATAATATCATTGTCAATTCATTTTACTTCCATTCACAACCAATATCCTCGGAAGTATCAGTCAAAAAATTATATAATGTTACATGTGGTAAATCTGCTGCAAAGTATCTCTTCGAAGTTCAAATGAACAATGAAATCACTTTTGAGACTAAGAAATGCTAAAATTAAGCCATAATTTTTTCAATTTTTTCATATGCATTTGAAAGTTGCACAATGAATAAGGAAGATGAAAGAAGAGCTGATGCCTCTGAATTGTGCTGTTTGTGAAGAATGTTGGATAGTTAGGTTCCTTGGAGTCAAGTATCACTCACTGTTACGTACCACCAAGTATGAACCGACAAATAGCTGACCCTAGGCAGGTTTTCAGAGGTAATTAATGACATGGGATGAGATTACCCATCCTTCTCACAAGGAGCAACTGGTGGCCTCAAACTGTGTTCCTTCAGAATTGTAGAGCAGCCTTTTGCCACCAGGTCTCCAAAGCTCAACTATCACTCATAGTGACCTTGTAAACCACAGGCCTGAACTCTGTATTATCCTGTGTCTTCTTCATTATCTCGGACACACTTAAGCTGCAATTAATGTGCTAATCCGTCTTTGGAGGTCTTCATTTCCTCCACTGACCTTCCATCTTTTCAACCATGATGTCTCTTTCCAAGGAATAACTACCCTCTCCTAGTAACATAACCAAAGTATAAATTTTGCTATTCTTTTTTAAAAATAATTTTAATGAGCATTTACAGAGATTTTGGATTTCCATTCATTCATTGCTGCACTTCTCTCCCCTCCCAGCCCTTCCCCCCACCCCCCAATTTTGCCTTTCTTGACTCCAAGGACCATTCTGGCTTACTATCTGTCTGTTCTTTTGGTAGTCCATGAGATGCTCAGTACTCATTTTCATAACCACAACTCAAAGGAAAGCATTACTTCTTTTTCTACAATTCTTATTCCAGATCTCAGATGCATAGTAAGTAGCTGAAAAGATGTTGGGTTGAATCAGGAGCACATATTGATCTTTAAACTGACATCATTGCTCTTAAATATTTTAGAGAGGTCCCTGAGTATGGACTGTCAAAACAACAAACAAATATATCTTTAACGATGTGAAGTCAGAGAGCTCTTCAGGAGCAAAGATGATGAAACATTCTCTTACATGCGTTGGACATATCAGTCTTTGGTGAAAGACATCATGCCTAGAAAAATAAAGGGTCAGTCATAGAACAGGAGACCCTCAGGAGGTAGACTGACACGGTGATTGAGTTAGAAGGGAGTGAGATATTAGAGGACCAGGTAGCAATTCCTTCTGTTGTCTATAGGGTCACTATGAGTAGAATTCCGCTAGACAGCACCTAATGACATCTTACTCCGAAGTACAGACTTTCTCAGTTTTACCCCAGAACCCTCGTTAGTTCACCAAATTTGCGTGGAAAATTATTCTCATAGGCTATAAAGCTAGGACAAATTCCACTCTCTTTTAGATATTCCTTCCAAAATATGCATTCTATCTTTTTCCCCAGTTTTTGCATTTTCATTAAGCTATACTTTTTGCAATATGAAAATGTCTACATTTTTTCCTATAGTTTCATATTTTTGTTGTGAGTTTCTTCATGTTACAGTATTTGCAGCATTTCTGGACCCTTGACAATGCAAATTCTGCAACTAACACCTTTTGGGGTCTTATTTGTTGATTTTCCATGTTAGTCTTTTCCAAAAGGATACATTTAAATTATTTGTTGTTGCTATGTCAGTCAAATCAGGTCTGATTAATATCTGGCCCTCCAGTGGATTTTCAGAGGCAGTAAATTACAGAGGAGATTGCTAAACTTTCATCCACAGAGCAGTTTGTGGATTCGAACTGCATGCCTTTGAGTTGGAAATCCATCCCCTTATCACTAAGCCTTTGTGATGTTTGGCTGTTTGTTTTATTGCATCATTTCTATTTATAAACTTTTTTCTTTTCTCGTTTTCTATTTTATTGGGGTATAGAAATTCATTCTTCTGGGTTGAAACTAATTTTCTTTTGTTCTTGTGATTGATATCTTTTTCATTTTCCTCAGCACAAGATGAGAAACTTAACATTTCATGCATCTGTAATTACACGTTTCCTAGTCTGTTATGTAATGGTGACAAGTTTCGTCTTTGTGGACTTTCACCGTGGTGTTGTCAAGTACAGTAGAACTCATAGTGGCCCCATGAACAGTAGATCTTAACTCTCTCCTACCCTGTACCATCCTTATGAGCCTCAACACATTTGAGTCCATAGCTTCAGACTCTTGATCAATCTATCTCGTTGAAGATCTTCCCCTAGCTGATTCTCTACCTTTTGATGTTGTCCTCTTCCAAGAAATAGCTTCTCTTAAAATGTTCAAAATATATGAAATGAAAATTCACCAAATTTGCCTCCAAGGAACATTCCAGTTACAATTTCTCTAAAAACATATCTTAGTGGGTTTTTTGTTGTTTTTCTTTGGCAATCTACGAGATATTCAGCATTCTTCTCAAACATTATAACTTAAATGCATCAATTCTTCTCTTGTAATCTTCAGTCATTTATTCCACCTCTCAGACACATAGCAGGTGATTATAAAGACTGTGACTTAAATCAGGCTCACCTTAGTGTTTAGACTGATGTCATTGCTCTTCAAGACTTTGACAGAAGATTTTCCCAAAGTTGTAGGTTTCCTTATCTTCTAACTACTGATACCAAAGGTGTTGGCTCTGGAGCCATGCAAGATGAAATAATTGACAAGTTCTTCAAACATTTTTGTTAGTTTTCATACAATAATACATTTACTTTGTGTTCCATTCATACATTTTGTGTTACATACAATTCCTAATTTTCATTGTTTCACACAGTCATTCATACAAATTGTATCACATATAATCAATTACCATTGATTTATGCCTATTATTACACCATCTTTTCAAGTCCATATTGAATCTTTCCCATTTTTTTTCACCCTCTCCCCAATCCGTCCACTAGACTCTGCTTTCCCAGTGATTTCTATCCCTCCCCTTGTCCCACCCTTTTCCATTTTCCCTTTCCCCTTTTGGACATCTATACACATCTTATTAATTATTCTTTTGTTCTTACAATAATGGTATTACACAATATTTATGCTTATTAGACTGAGTTAGTTCACTCAACATAATGCTCTCTAGACTCTCCATGTTTTACAAAATTGTTATTCCTTAGTGCTTCATAATATTCCATTGTGTTAGTGTGCCACAATTTCTCAATCTATTAATTTGTTGATGAACATTTGGCCTGTTTCCATGCTCTTGCTATTGTGAATAATGGTGCTCTGTATATATTTCCATAATGTCTCAGTTCGAATTTTCTTAGAATATATTCTTATCAGTGCAATAGTGGGGTCATACGGAATTTCTATGCTCAGCTTTTATAACAAAAATTTACAGAATACTACAGTGCCTCCACAAGAATAAGACTAACAACCCAACAACAAAATGGGTAAAACACATGAAAAAACTTTTCACAGAGAAGCATTTCACTTGGCCAACAGACAAGTGAAGATATGCTCACAAATCACTGGCAATCAGAGATTTGTGAATCAAAACAATGAGATACCATCTCAGTAGCAGTAGCAAAGTTTAACAGAACAGCAAGCAATACATGTTGGAGAGGATATGAAGAAATTGGAATTCTAATGCACTACTAATGGAATTGATTATAAAATGGTCAGCCATTCTGGAAAGCAGTTTGGCATTTCCTTAAAAAGCTGAATATAGAAATCATTGGCAATTTCATTTTTTTCCTTCATCTGTCATGATTTTGGTCCATTAGAGAGGATTTTTGTTTTCTTCATATTGTGATGTAATTCATATTGAAGGCTGCAGTCCTTGATCCTTCACAGCAACTGCTTAAGATCCTCCTCACTTTCAGGAAGCAAGGTTGTGTTATCTGCATACTGCAAGCTGTTGATGAGTCTTTCTCTGATCCTGAAGCCACACTCATCTTCATGAACTTGAGCTTACTGAATATTTGTTCAGCATACGAATTAAACAGTTATGGAGAGAGCATACAGCCCTGATACAAACCTTTCCTGTTTTTAAACCATGTAATGTTCTCTTGCTCTGTTCAGAACAACTTATTCTAGATGTAGGTTTCATATCTGCAAAATTAAGTATTCTGGAATTCTCAATCTTCTCAAGGTTAGTCATAGTTTTTTTTTTTTATGTCCATAGAGTCAAATGTCTTTGCTTAGTCAGTAAAACAAAAATAAACATTCTTCTCATATTCTCTCTTTTCTGCCAAAATCCCTCTGATATCAGCAATAATATCCCTGGTACAATGTCCTTTTCTAAACCAATTTTGAACTTCCGGCAGTTCTCTGTCAATGTACTGATCTAGCTATTTTTAGACAATCTTTATCAATATTTTGCTTACATGTAATATTAATAATATTGTTCTATAATTTTCACATTCTGTTCAATCACCTTTCTTGGGAATTGGAGAAAATAAGGATCTTTTCCAGTCAGATGGCAAAGTAGCTGTCTTCCAAATATCCTGGCACATTTGGTGAGCACATTCATATGGGCATCTGTTAGTTGAAACGTGTCAATTAGTATCTTATAGATTCCTCAGGTCTTATTTATTTACCAATGCCTTCTGTGCAGGTTGAACTTCTTTCTTCATTATGAAAGCACACGGTTGCTTTGCAGTAATTTTTCAGAAAAAGAGCCGGAGAGATTTTGCCCCTGAGACCCAAGAGTTACCTTTGCCTTAGTTTTCTACTTCAGAGGATTTGTTACATACCCTGGATAAACTGTAAAAAAAAATTAATGTGAGATTTGATGCTTTTCTGCCTAGTATGGGCTGAAGTCAGCTCTGTGATTGATATTTACCTTGCAACAATTGGTCAGGATACTATGCAAATGAAGTGATTATAGACTACAAGTGAAGTTCTCATATCCTATTACACAACCAAAGTACCTGTTGTCTACTGAAAGGAAATTGGTCTATTTGCAGCCCTCATAGGAAAGCTATACAGGCAACTCTATGTAAGCTTTATAGACAGGAAGCAGGAAAAAGAAGAAATGGCAGGAGAAATTAGAGAAGGGGAAAGGAACCTTTGAGAAGAGCTATAATATTGGATCTAGAGCTGTAAACATGAGGACAATTAGAGGTCCAAGTCAGCCTAGCACATTCAGTGGTGACAGATGACAAGGTCAGAAAGTGACTGCCCTGAAGATGTTGAGAAGATACTGATCCAGAGGTCAAGATCAGTTGATTCTAATCATGAGTTGGTCCTTAGTAAGTAATTTAATTGTAACTGTTGTTCTTGTTGCTATGTTGCATGGAGTGAGAAGTAACTCATTATTGACCCTCTAGTATGTTTTCAGAGACAGTAAATTGAGATTTCCCATCTTTCTTTTACTGAGCAGTTGGTTGATTTGAATGGCCTTCTTTTGGATTGGCAAGATTCCTGATCACTAATGCACCAGAATGAATTCTGTGAGGCCATTGTAATGGATTATCACATTCTGCCTAGAGACGTGAAAAGAGTCCATGGAAGGGACAAAGTGTGTCCAAATAGGTAAACAAAAGGTTGAAAAGTAGGGGTGTATTAGACTTCTGTTGTTGTGTACTGTCAAGTCAGAACAAACCAATAGTTGATCCTTCAACAGGTTTTCAGAGACAGTTAATTGCAAGGGAGTAGATTGTCCATCCCTATCATGGGGAGGAGCTGGCAGAATTGAAGCTGGTGGATTTGAACCTTGTACCTTCAGAAGTGCATTGCAACTTCTTGCCACTAGGCCACAAGAGCTCCCTCCACCTCTACCTCTACCTCTAGCCATTAGTCTTGGACTAGTCTTGATACACATTTTTCTGTAGTTAGATTCTAACCCTACTCCTCACACTATTTCTCAAATAGTTTTTCTAAGCTTTTGTTATTGTTAGGTGTTATCACGTCAACTATGACTCATAGAGACCTTGTCCACGATGGCTCTGAACTTTGCCCCAACTTGCATCATTCTTATGATTTCTGATATGCTCAAGCCCATTGTTAATAGCCACTGTACCAACCCATCCTGTTAGGTATCTTCTTTTTCACTGACCCTGAACCTTTTCCACACCTAGCAGATTTAAATAGCCTGTGTTTGTTAACTTATCACATTTTCGTCTGAACCTGAGAATTTCAGGCAATGCTTAGCTGAGTGTCTCGGGCTCCATTACATACAAAACTGTTTCAATCAAGGTGTCAGCTGGTGCTGCAATCCTCTCACAGCTAGACTAGAGGAGACTGCTTCCAAGCTCACTCACATAGCTGCTGTCAGGTTCTCTCTGGCTGTGGGATAGAGACATCAGCTTCATGAAATGTAATTTGAAACAGGAGGGCATGATTCCCTCAGTGTGTGCAGTGGAGTTAATACGAAAGCCAAAGACAGAAGCCAATCTTCATGCCACCTAGTGACAGCCCACCACATCAGCCATGGCTACCTCATTAGAAATTCATCACAAGGAGATTTGAGTGATTAAGCTGTTAGCTACTAGCCAAAAGTCTGGCAATTCAAATACACTCACCCATTCATAGATATCTAGGAAGATGAGCTTGGCAATTTAATTATCAAAGATCAAGCCAAATTGATTGCTGTCAAGTTGATTGTGACTCATGGTGAAACTCCATTGGGTG
>NW_006399810.1:8441563-8449070 GCF_000299155.1 Elephantulus edwardii
TCTGGAGAATGTACCATGTGCACTTGAGAAGAAAGTGAATTGAGTTTTAGTTAGGTGCAGTACTCTAAATACATCCACAAGTTCAATTTGGCTGATTGTATAGTTTAGATCTTCTGCATCTTTGTTGATTTTCTTTTGAGTTGACCTATCCTTTGGTGATAGTAGTGTATTGAAATCCCTTACCACTATTGTGGTGCTGTCTATTTCTCTCTTCAATTCTGTTAATTGTTGTTTTATGTATTTTGCAGGTCTATCATCTGATGCATACATGTTGACCAAGATTATATCTTCTTGTTCTATTGTTCCTTTAATCAATATGCTCTTCCTTATCTTCGATGCTGTTTTTCATTCTGAAATCTATTTTATCAGAGAAAAAAAGCCACTCCTGCTTTTTTGTGGTTGCCAGTTGCTTTTTTCCCAACCTTTGATTTTGAGGCTGTCTTTCTCTTTCTTTTTTACATGTGTCTCTTGTAGGCAACATATTGATGGGCTTTGGGTTCTTTGGTTGTGGTTTTTTTTGTTTGTTTGTTTGTTTGTTTTTATCCATTCTGCTACTCTTTTTCTCTTAGTTGGTGCATTTAGTCTATTCACATAAAGTGTGATTATTGTCAGTCCAAGTTTTACTTTTGACTTTTTGCTGTGTTTTTTCCCCCTGTTGTTTCCGGTTACTGTGGTCCATTCACTTTCGTTTGGTGTCTCTGTGTGTAGGACTTCACTTATAATTTCTTGTAGTTTTGGCATTGTTTTCACAAACTCCTTAAGGTCCTTCTTTTCTGCAAATAATCTATTTTCCCCTTCAAATTTGATAGAGAGCTTTGCTGGATATAGAAACTTTGGCTGGCAATTGTTATCTTTCAACTTTCTGTATATGGCATCCCATTGCCTTGTAACTCACATGGTTTCTGCTGGGAAATTAGAACTTAATCCATTTGTTTCCCCTTTGTAGGTAATGCTTAACTTTTCTCATGGTGCTTTTAGAATTCTATCAGTATCTTTTAATTTAGAGAATTTGACTATGATATGTCTTCGTGTTTTTCTTTTGGGGTCTCATCTATTTGGTATTCTCTGGGCTTCTTGGATGTGGATTTCCCCATTATTCAAAATGCCTGGGAACTTTTCTTCTAGTACTTCTTCTACAATCTTCTCAGTGATTTCCCCAGTGATATCTCATGTTTTAGAATTCCAGTCATATGTATCTTATTCCTTTTGATGTCATCCCAGAAAATTCTAATGTTTTCTTCATTTTCTTTATGTCTTATCTCTGATTTTTCTTCAAGTAGGTTTCTAGTGAGGCTTTTGTGTTCCAGCTCACTGACTCTCTGTTCCAGCTCTTTAGTTCTACTTCTTTGTCCTACTAGTGTGTTGGACACTTCTGCCATTTCGGTCTGAATATTCTGGATTGTTTTTCTGTTATTGTGTTGGCTGTACTCTCTCTGTCCTGTGATGATTTTTTTTTTAAATTTCTTGTGCCTCTTTGTCTATTCTATCAATTTTTTCTTCCATATTTTCATTTTCATCTATCTCTGTTCTAGTTCCTCCTCATCTATGTTTTTCTTCTGGATTGTTGTCTCTAAAGTATTTGCTCTCTTGTTGACTTCCATTGTTTCTTCCCACATTTGCACCTTTTTCTGTAGCTGATCAAGTAACTCTGCAACAACATATTTCTTCTGGTTCTCTCTATCTAGGGTATTCATTGGGTCTTCTTTTTTAGGAGAAGGGTTATTTCGTTTTTCTCATAATGGCTTGTGTGGATTGCTGTTTTATTGACATTATTGGAGTCTTAGTAGATATTAGGTTGTTATAACTATAAAATTACACAGCGTACAGCAATGTTTTGTGAAGAACCTATGTATTTGTATTTCTTTCTTGGCCCAAGACTTGACAGCAGTTTTTTGCCCCCAAAGTCCCTGAATGACCAAACAGGAAGCCTATTGTTCCCTTCTGGAAGTAGCTTCTTGCCTTTGTCAAGGTGCCCAGCACCTCCCTGTTGCTTGAGTTAAAAGGTCCTGCCTGGTGAAACCTGACACCAGTTCCCACCCCACCCCACTCCCCCACCCCCCGCAAAGTACCTGAGTTAAGGGGTTTTGAATGGTCAAGCTAGACAGCAATTTTCTCCCCAGATAACTCTGGGAACAGTGCAGGCAGGGCCATCCCGCACTTTCTGCCATCCCATGCTTCCTGCTGTCCTGTACCTCCTGCTCAACCTTCACTTCTTTCCATATTATGTTAATGCTTCCCAGATCATTTAATATGACACTTAACAACAAAAATGAGAGAACTCAGTTGGTGTAGTGGACAGAAAGCGATGCTACCAAACCAAAGGTGGGTGATTTTAATCTACATACCTCAGATCTGGCTTTAATTGTTTTTGGTCAAACATTCTTCTAAGTGGTATAGCACTGGTCTGTCCAATTGCTGTACAGGGGTAACTCATGGCTGCTGTGATGCTGAACACTGTGACACTGATGTGTCAAATTCAATAATGGTTATCCATGGTGGACAGTGTTTGGTGGAGCTCCCCAGTTAAAACAAGCTTGGAAGCAGGAGTGGCATCCACTTCTAAAATAGCTTGCCTCCAGAAGCCCCATGAACTTCGAGGAACAATGAAAGTTATACAAGTGTCCAGGTCTTTCATTCATAGGGTCCCTTTGAGTCGTCTATGACTTCATGGCACTTAACAATAACAACAGCAAAGTATCCTTAAGTATTGCAACTCAAGGCTTGAATTTGTTCTTCAGTTCCTTTCACTTAAAGGAATTAAGGTATATCTGATCCAGATCATGTTCTTTGCAATTAATTGCTATGCATCAGAAAGCTGGACAGTAACTAGAGCTGATAGAAGGAAAATTGATGTCTTTGAGCTGTGGTACTGGAGAAGAGTACTGAATGTACCATGGACTGTTGGGAGAACAAACAGGTTCATCCTGGAGAGGGTAAATCAGGCTGCTCCTTCGAGGCAAGGATTATGTTTTGTCTGACGTACTTTGGGCATGTTAGAAGGAGTGACCAGTGCTTGGGAGTGACCAGTGCTTGGGAGAGGGACACCATGCTTGGGAGGGTGGAGGGACAGCGCAGAAGAGGAAGACCCTCAATGAGATGGATTGATTCAGTGACTATGGTAATGGGGTTAGGTGTGTCAGAGATAATAAGGTTGGTTCAGGATAGAGCAGGGTTCAGAGGTGTTTTGCAAAGGGTTGTTATGAGTCTCAAGCAACTTGATGGCACATAACAACAACAGTGAAAGAGCTCTGGTGGGCTAGTGATAAGAAGTTGAGCTGCAATTCCAAAGGTACGTGGTTCAAATCCACCAGCAGCTCCATAGGAGAGGGATGGGCAATCTCTCCTGTGTGATTAAACTGTCTCAGAAAACTTGCTGTAGAGTCAGCTATGGGTTGGTTCTGACTTGGAGGTAAACAACAACATTCCTAAATGTTTCTCTTCCATATGACTGTGTAAGGGCCATGGCTACAAGGAAACTTTCTACCAAAAGTTTAACTCCATGTATGTGATCACCATTTCATATCGAAGGATAGTACAAAAGTACCAAGAAGGAAAAGTCCCTGGGAGCCAGCCATCTAGAGACTGCTTACCAAACAGACTCAAAATATGCCGTCATTTCTTCTTGTTTTTCTTTCCAATGTCATTTTGTAGTAAGGTAGAATAACTGTAAGAAAAATAAAGCAATGTAGATAAGATTTCCTATGTTTTAGAAACAAAACAATAGACTTAATGCCAGATTTTTTAAAAGCTAATTTAAAGGAGAAATTTTTATTGCTTTTGTTTTCTCTGCCTCTCTCTTCAGGATCCTACCATGTAAGCTCACATTGCTTGACAGTGTGAAATATTTGGGAGTTTCAAACTTCTTGGCAGGTAGGAGTCAGGACTGAGCAGGAAATCAGCATGTGTTTCTGGAATTTCAGTATTTCTTTAACAAAAGAGCTTTATTGAGATGTCATTGATATGCAATAAGATGTGCAGAAAGTAGAACATTTGACATATGTATATACACCTGTAAAACCGCCACCATTATCAAGATAATGAACACATCATTGCAAATATTTCCTCAAATATTTAGCAATCTCTCCATTGTGCTGATTCTGCCTCCCTCCAGCTATCAGTATAGTTTGCACTAATTTACAGAGTTAAATAAATGAAATCTGTACTCTTTTGTATTTTTCTTTTCCACCCTTGGAGCTCTAGTGACCTAATAGTAAGAATTTGCTCTGCAATCCCAAAGGCATGTGGTTTGAATCAACCTGCTGCTCGATGGGAGAAAGATGAGCAATCTCTTCTCTCTTTTTTTTCCTTAATTTTGAGAAAGCAGCTGGCTGCCTTCATTTATCTATCTATCTATCTATCTATCTATCTATCTATCTATCATCTATCTATCTATCTATCTATCTATCTATCTATCTATCTATCTATCATGTATGTATGTATGTATGTATGTATGTATGTATGTATGTATGTATGTGTTTATTTATTTATTTATTTAATGTGTGTACCGTCAAATTGGATCTGACTGGTACAGGAGGCGATTGTTCCTCCTTCTTCAGCAGAGCATCTGGTGGATTTGAACCACGTACCTCTGGGATTGCAGTGTAGTTTCCTGCCACTAGATCACCAGACCTCGCCCAATCTCTTCTCTTGTGATTTACTACCTATGAAAACACATTGAAGGGTAAGCAATGGGCCAGTTCTGACTCAATGACACACAACAATAACCACAAACACAGTTGTTGTTTTAGCCATATTATTGTATCAGTAGTGCATTTTTTTTTCACTGTTGAGTAGTATTCCATTGGATGGCATTCACTGGGGCATTTATCCAATGAAGTGCTCATGTTAATTTGAGTTATTTCTATTTTGGGGCAGCTTTAAATTGGTGCATCAGTGTTATAGTTGTTTTACATTCATTGATATGTGTGATAGTATTTTAACTTTCATCCACTCAGATTTAATAATAGATATGGTACATCTTTATGATTGGTTTTTTGATTGTAATATGAGTGAAAGTTTAGAAAGCAAGTTGATTTTACATTCATCCATTCATGCTTATGTTGTTTTATGTAGTCTCCCCAGTGTACCAAGATTCCTCCCACATCCCGCTTGTATTCGTTGTTTCAATTTGTCCTTCTTTCCTGTTCTTCTCTGTTTTCTTATTCCTGGGCAAATTTTGATCTCATGTAGTTGATTGTCCTGAGGGATACGTTATTTCCTGGTGTTATTCTTCATACCTTATAAGCCAGTCTATTGTTTGATTAAGGAGTTCTGGTGGTCTAGGGTATAAGGAGTTGTGCTGCCAACGCAAAAGCAGATGGTTCAAATCTATAAGCTGCTCCATGGGAAAAATATAGGTAAATATCCCCTGGAAGGTGAATCTATGGCTTAATATCACTTGCAAACTTTAAGGGCAACTAAAGACATATTTCCTTGCTATTGCTATATTTTTCAAGGTCAATTATTTCAGAAGTGGACAGCCAGTTCTGTTTCTTGGTCTAGCATTATCATAATAAATGGAGAAAAAAACAAGTTGTCAATTATTTAATTTTACTTGCACTCATAGCAGTAGTAACAATCAGGTAGTAACAATCAAGAAATCAAACCGCATATTACATTGGGCAGAAACATAGCAATATAAATAGCATAAAAAAGCAAGAATGTCATGTTAAAGACTAAGGTGTGTCTGACTTAAGTAATTAGATCTTCAAATGTTTTATGTGCATGTGAACTTTGAACAATAAATAAAGAAGGCCAAAGTAAAAAAATTGTGGTGATGATGAAGAATGTGACATATATCATGAGTTGCAAAAAGAATAAATAACCTGTCTTAAAAGAAGTATATATCCAGTGTTCTCTTTACAAGTAAGAATGGTGAGACTTTGTCTCAGTTACTATTGGCATGTCATCAAGTAGTACTGATCCTTGGAAAAGGAATTTATGTGTGGAAAAAGCAAAGGCTAGATGGACCCTCAACAAAATATATTGATGTGGCTACAACAAAAATTTAAGCACAGCAGAGACTGTGAGGATGGCAAAGAACTGAAAAGGATTTGTCCTACTCAGATTTCCAACAGAATGTGGAAAGTAAAAATCTCACTGAAGATTATTAAAAATTTAAATTATTAAAAATAGAACAGTATATTGACAAAGAATTACAAGAAATTAAAGCTGTATTCAGTAGAGGTCTTGGCATGAGGGACATCCTTGCTAACATCCTATGGATCTTGTCAAAAAAGAGAAAATATCAAACAGATATTTCCTTGCATTTTATTGACTCTGCAAAGGCTATGCAAAGATGTTTACTTATATTTTATTTACTATGTGGATCATAAGAAATTATTACTAACTTTGAGAAAGAATGGGAATCCCAGAACACTTAACTGTGCTTACACAAAGCCTAAACAGATTAAGAAGTTGTCCAACGAGAACAAGAGAACATTCAATGGTTTAAAATCAGAAAAAAGTGTGCATCAGAGTTCTATCCTTCATCTATAATTATTCAATCTGCATGCTGAGTAAATAATTAGAGAAGCTGGACTATATGAAGAAGCATGTGGCATCAGAATTGTATGATAGCTTATCAACAATATGAGTTATGCAGATAACACAATCTTGCTGAAAGAAAGAGGACTTGAAGCATTTGCTACAGAAAATTCAAGACAACAGATTTCAATATAGATTACCTTTTAACATCAAGAATACAAAAGGTCTCACCACTTGATCAACAGGCAATAATCATGAAAAATGGAGACAAGATAGATGTTGTCAACAGTTTCCTTTTATCAGAATCCACTATCAGTGCTCATGGTAATAATTGTTGGGTGCTGTTAATAACTCATAGTGTCCCTATGAACAACACACTTGGACACTGACCTGTCCTATGACATCCTCATTCTTTCTGATAGTGCTGCAATCTCTATTTTAATTTATCTTACCAATGGTATTTCTCTCTTCCCTGACCCTCCTCCAACTTTCCAAGGATGCTGCCCTTTTCCAAGGAATAGCCTCTTCTAACCACGCTTAAAGTATGTGAAACAAAACTTTGTCATCTTTGCCTCAAAGGAGTACTAAGGCTGCATTTTTGTCAAAAAATGTTCGTTCTTTTGGTAGTCTATGAGATAGTCAGTACTCTTCTCTAACACCACAGCTCAAAGGCATCAACTCTTCTTCTGCCATATTTATTCACTGTTCATCTTTTATATGCATGGCAAGTGAATAAAACGACCACGACCTGGACCAGGCAGACCTTAGTCTTCAAACTGACATTGTTGCTTCTCAGTAATTTGGAAAGGTTCCCGACAGCTGACTTTCCCAATGCAATATATCCAGATCTCCTGACTGATGGTACCAAGAATTTTAATTATGGATCCAAGTAAGATGAACTCGTCTGTGACTCCTAGTGACTCTGTGTACAACAGCCCTAAACCCTGCTCTATCCTGTGCCAATCTTATTACTCCCAGTCACTGAATCAATCCATTTCATCGAGAGTCTTCCTCTCTTGAG
>NW_006399810.1:8449919-8450856 GCF_000299155.1 Elephantulus edwardii
AGTTACCATGACTTGTAATTAACTAAATCGATGGTATCTGTCAACAGTATGGGTCATAGTATCAGTTATTTTTAATTTTGTCCCATAGTTTCCTCCCGTTCTATCTGAGACTCTGTGATACCTTCAATTTAGTCAGCCCCGGTAACCAGGCACTGACTAATTTTTCTGGTCAGAATCCTGAAACTGAGGTTCACATGGTCGTCCAGTCTTTTAGACTAATTATTTTTCATTTTCTTCACTTCAGGTGAGGAGAATCTTAGATAATCACTTATAAGACTTTAGGATCTTAGATAATCACTTATAAGACTTTAAGATTTGAGACACTAAGTCCCCAGGTCAAGTATCTCAATCCCTTCATTCCATCCTGGTGTTTGGTTATGGCTAAGAAGTTTTCATAACTATGCCCCTGTTAACCCTAATGTGTGTGTGTGGTGGGGGCGGTGTGTATAAATGGTATTATTATATATCGTATATCTTTCTAAGGAACATTCCTTTATATATGTAAATAAATACTACTCTTAGAAATGTCATCTGCCTTTACATATATGGAAGTGAGTATAGTCTCATTTGTCTACCCATACTTGATTTTCTTGCCTGACTACATAGGCATTAATTTCTAGTACATTTGTTATCACCAATAATGCCGTATTGTGTGTATAGTAGTATTTGCTTTTGTTCCCTGTACCTTTTGTGCACTTCTCTATAACTTTCTTATTCTTAATAATATACTGATCACCCTCTTCTTTCATATTGTCTCTCCTTCACTCGAACTAATTCATGCTTCTTATCTAGTTAGTTCTGTTGTTCATAGGGTTGTTATGGGTTGTACTCAACAGTACTCAACAATCTAGTTAATACTTTTTCCTCCACTCTCGTCATTGATACCCATCAAGGAATGTTTGTTTCTATGTGTAAACCTTTCCTTGTTGTTGTTGTT
>NW_006399810.1:8451626-8455421 GCF_000299155.1 Elephantulus edwardii
GCGATTCAGGTCCTCCTGTTTCAGCAAGCAGGGTTGTGTCATCCACATAACGTAGGTTGTTGATAATTCTTCCACCAATCCTGATGCCACATTCCTCCTCGTACAGCCCAGCATCTCAGATGATTTGTTCTGAATACAGATTGAGAAGGTATGGAGACAAAATACACCCCTGACAGACACCCTTCTTGATTTTGAACCATGTAGTGTCTCTTTGCTCTGTTCTGACTACTGCCTCTTGGTTCAAGTATAGGTTTCGCATTAGCACAATCAAATATTCTGGGATTCCCATTCTTCTCAGAGTTAGCCATTACTTGTTGTGATCCACACAGTCAAAAGCCTTTGCATAGTCAATGAAGCACACATAGACATTCTTCTGGTATTTTCTGCTTTCTGCCAAGATCCATCTACCATTAACTATAATATCTCTAGTACCACGACCTCATCTAAATCCAGCCTGTACACCTACAGTTCTCTGCTGACATATTGTCAAAAACCTTTCTGTAGCTTTTCATAAAAGTATTGTTGTTATATGTTATTGAATCAGAACTGACCAATAATTGATCTGCCAGCAGATTTTTAGAGACAGTAAGTCACACAAGAGGAGATTGTCCATCCTTTTCCCATGAAACAGCTTGTGGATACAAACCATGTGCCTTTGGATTGTAGCACAACTTCTTACCACCAGCCCACCAGAGTTAGCTTACTAGACTCATACAGTATTTGTGCTTTTGTGACTGACTTACTTCACTCAGTATACTATCATTCCATTTCTTTGAAATTATGAGGTATTTAGTGGAATCATTGCTATTCTTTATTATTGCAAAATATTCCATTGTGTGTTATGTAACACAGTGGTTTTATCCATTCATGTGTGAGAGAGCATTTAGGTTGCTTCCATATCTTTACTATTCTGAACAATGCTACAATAAAAATAGGAGTATATACATATCTGTTCATGCCTGAGCTTTTATTTAAGATATATACTTAGTAATAGAATTTTTCATCAAATGTTATTTTTATTTCTAAATTTTAAGCATAGGCTATACTGATTCCCATAAGGAGCTCTGGGGGTCTGTGTAACCCATAGGAACTTGGTTCAAATCTGCCAGTGGCCCCAAAGAAGATAAGCAATATCCTCTCATGATTTATTGTCCCTGATACGCCACTGCAGGGTCAGCTATGAGTTCTGTTGCTGAGTTGGGTTGATATGCATTATGTTGTCATTTTGATTTTCCATTCTTTGACTAATGATCAGAATAATTTCCTCAAGTGGGGGTAAATCACCTCGTATATTATTTGGTGAAGAGTCTATTAATGTCTTCTGCCCAATTTGCAGTAACTTTTAGAGATTAGTCAATTGTTGAATGCATTTTAATGTTAATTTCTCTAGAAAACTGATGCTGTTAGGTATATTTTCCATGTTGAAACCTTCCTTGATAAAGCAATCAAAACTTTGTTCATTTTTATTCCTTAAGTAGTTTATTTCCTTATTTGTAGGATTTTTAACACTTAGGATACCACTTGATTTTTTTTAAATCATATGTGCACTTTGCAAAGATTTTTCTGGTGTGTCACTTGGTTTCTTGTTCTCTAAAAAAGGTATTTTTGTGTTTTTAATTTTCCAGAAGTTTAATTTATAAATTTCTTCTTCTATGGATAATTTTTGAGTGATATTTAAGAAATCTCTGCCTAGTCAAATTTCAAAATTATATCTGAATATTTTTACCTTTAAGTTTTATATTAGCTATAGCTTATTTTACATCAAATTTGTCTTATGGTATGAGGACAATGGCTATGGATGATAAAAGAAAAATTGTTGCCTTTGAGCTGTGGTGTTGGAGAAGAGTATTGAATATACCATGGACTGCTAGGAAAACAAATAGGTTCATCCTGGAGAGTGTGAGACCAGGTAGCTCCATGGAGTCAAGAATTCTGAAGCTTCATCTGACATACTTTAGGCATGTTGCAAGAAAGGGCCAGTCCTTGGAGAGGGATATCATGCTAGGAAGGGTGGAGGGACAGTGCAAGAAAGGAAGACTTTGGGTGAGATAGATTGGCTCAGTGATTGGGGTAATGGAGACAGGTGCATCTGAGACGTTGAGGTTGGCTCAGGATAGACTAATGTTCAGAGCTGTTGTACATAGGATTGCTATGAGTCACAAGCAACTTGACAGCACACAACAATAGCATGAAGTATGGATTAAAAGAGTTTTGTTTTATTTTATTTCTTATTTTTTGCAGTGTTGTGTATTATCAAGCTGGAACTGATCCACAGCTGACCCTGCAGTGGGTTTTCAGAGGCAATTAATTGTTAGGGAGGAGATTGCCCATCTCCCTCAGAGAAGCTGCTGGATTTGAATCACATGCCTTTGGGATTGCAGCTCAGCTTCTTATCACTATGTAAATACCATTTTTTGAAAAGGTCACCTTTCCCCACTACCGTACCTTTAGATTTTTGTAGAAAAACAGTTCACAGATAATTAGTTTGCATTTTCCTCCATAGAACAGTTTCTCAGATGAGTGAATGAAGGAACTTCCTGTAAGAATACCTGATTTTTGACATGGAGTCCCTGTAGAGTCTTCTATCTTGGGAACTGCTCTGCTCTGTTCTTATTAAAGACAGTCTGAAGCAGGCTGACCCTAGACCCCTTTACCACGATTACTGCTTGACACCCAATGGTTTTCCAGTGTTGTCCTGATGAAACTGTGTCTGTCACTGTTATTTTCTTGACCTAACAGTGTACGAGTGGGAATGACCCATTCAGAGGAAAGAGGGGAGAATGAAGACTATGACAAGAAAGGTATTCCCAATTCCTTCCAAAAATATATTTCCTGATTCTCTTCCATGTTGGCCCTACTAATACACAGGCATTAGCACTTTTGCTTCCTTGAGGGGATGCCTGTGCCAGGTGCTGAGCACACAACTGATCCATTGCCACCTATTTCGTGTGACAGCCTGCAAGCTGACTTTGGGGAAAGAGACCTGGAGGTCTTCATTTGCTCTCCATCTTGACTGATTTGCTTTTTCTTTTGCAGATAACTTAATTATCTAACTAGAAGATTATCTTGAATTAAAATTTTGCACTTTTATTCATGATTCCAGACCTCAATTGGCAATCAGTAGGTTGAAAGTATTTCAATTAGAAAAAATCAAATTAATTCTTTTTTTTTTTTAATAAGGAGTAAAAACTACTTTTTTTCTCCACTCTTGGGAAGCAGAAATTAGGTGGAATTCTTAAAATGAAAAAGAACAATTATATCTCCCTCATTTATTTTATCCTCTTTCCCCCGCCTCTCTCTTTTTTGTCCTCTAAAGCCCGAGAAATTACTAGGGGGAGAAATCATTCCACATATGTTATTCCCAACTGAAGTTCTGGCATAAATCACACCCTTAATGTCACTTATAACTTAAAATGCAAGATTTGTTAAGGTAGGATTTGAGTATTGGATTTGGGGTGATAATAGGCAATGCCTTATCTTTTATGTATCTTGTTTTTTGTTGGTCACAGTCAGAATAAAAAGACGAAATAAGTAGAGGAGGGAAAAACCACATTTTGCTAAATCTTTCTCTTTTCTAAGCTTTTTTTCCCCAAAGCTTATTCTAAATGGTTTTTTTCCTTATCAGATATTTATCAGGTTGAATAAAACCTTAGGATACTTTTCAAAGATGAGCTGCTAGGACTACATGCAGAGTTCTGCTTAGTGAAATTAAGGTACACTATAATTGAAAGGTCATATTTTTCAATGCCACAACTAAATTAAAAAAATAGAAGCTGCTAGTATAAAAGAAAAAAA
>NW_006399810.1:8457061-8470125 GCF_000299155.1 Elephantulus edwardii
GACAAATTGCAATGGGAAAATCTGTTGTCAGAGACCTCTCTATAATATTGAGAAGCACTGATGTCAGTCTAGAGACTAAGGTGTGCCTGATCCAGGCCATTATCTCCGCAATTACTTGCTATGCATGAGATAGCTGGATAATGACTAAGGATGACAGAAGAAGAATCAATACCTTCAAGTTGTGTGCTAGAGAAGAGACTTGAGCATGCCATGGACCACCAAGAAAACAAATAGGTTTGTCTTAGAGAGGGTGAAATTAAGTTTGTCCTTGGAGGCTAGGATTTTGAAGCTCCATTTCACATACTTTGGGCATGTGACCAAGAGAGTTGGTCCTTGGAGAAGGACATCATGCTTTGAAGGATAGAGGGACAGCACAGAAGAGGAAGACCTCAGATGAGATGGATTGATACAGTAACTGGGACAAATGGGAGTTGATGTGTCAGAGTCAGTGAGACTGGCTCAGGACAGGGCAGGGTTCAGAGCTATTGTACTTGGGGTTGCTATGAGTTGTTGGCGTCTCAACAATGACACATAACAATGACAACATACGTCCTGAATCATACAATAAATACTCAGCTTGGAAAGAATTCTTTTAGCATTATTTTGATTAATATGGCAGCCGAGTGTTCCACACGACTGTGCCCTTTGGGGATATGAGAACCTGAGCAATCAATACTCTCAATCTCCCAAGAAATTGGCTCAGGAAAAATTTCCAGGGATTGTTAATGCCAATAATAACAACAGGATTATCCAGTTATGACGACCCAACATAAAGATAAAGTTACAAATGCTAACTCTATTACAAACAAACAAAACTTGGGAAATAATTGTGGGACTTTTCAGAGACCTAGTAAGGAGCGTATAGTCCTATCTTGTTCCAGGCTAAGTGATTCTTAGAAAAATCTCAATGTTAACATTAGAAGAAGCTATGAGTTGGATGAGGGTTTAATTTTTTTATATGTAGTGGAGAAAATAGTAGTTTCTATGAGATGAAGAATTAAGAAATAAACATTGTGTAAAACTCCTAAATATTGGTAAGAGAAAAAAATGTTTACATTCTTGTAACTCTGAGCCTCCCTTAGGAAAGCATATTTAAAAGCTCTTTTGATAGAAGTGCTGAGTATAGAACAGCTGTCAGTAAACTCTTGCTTTTACTGAGTATGAGCCAAAGTGTTAGAAAATCCCAAGGTAGTTAAATATGAAAAGAGTAGGCTGGGTATGAACACCAGAAATAACATCTTATACTTATCTGGAACTTTATACTTTGCAAAGTGCTTTCATGTACACATTGTCTCATTTGCTCTTCAAAAATAGTTCTGTAGGTAAGGCCAGCATTTTCATTCTCCTTTTATATACAACTGGGGCCTCAAGAAGTTGGAAAAGCTGTCCAAATTCATGCACCTATCAGATCAGATCCTAACTGTAAGCCTAAACTGTTGGCTTCCTCTCATCTTCATCATAACTCTACCAATGTGTGGCGTGTGTGTGTGTGTGTGTGTGTGTGTGAGAGAGAGAGAGAGAGAGAGAGAGAGAGAGAGACACGTTCTTCCCCTATTGCTTAAGGAAAGTATAAAATTTGTGTTTCTACTCTGTCATCTCTTACAGAATCTAGTAAAACATGTATAGGGACCTAAGGAGGGACGGGGTGAGAGCAGAGAAGTGAAGATGGGCAGGGACAAAACTACAGAGTTTCACAGTTTAGTGGGTAGAGGGAGGGAATGAAGGGAATGGGAAGGATCTGGCAAGGACCTTGGTAATGATGGGCAAGGTCAAATGGTGACTGATTTTATAAAACATAGTGAATGGGAATGATTGTATGAAACACAAAATGAATGAAGAATAGTGTGAAATGCAATGTATATGAACTTTTTGAGAAAATCCATGCAAAAAAATAGCTTAATAAGTTCCTGCTTTCTTGATTTGATGAAACTATTCAGTGTCTCACATCGGCTCTTGTTTCCATGTCAACGAATTCTATGTTAAAACAATTTTGTATATTCCTTTCATGTTCTTTTGCATGTGTGTGTTATTTATTTTTTATTTTATTTTATATTTTTTAATTCACTGTCACACGTTTTCTCCACCCCACCCTTTCTCTAGCCCACCCTGCAATGCACACTTTGTTCCAGATTGTCATATATAATGTCTACCCATATATTCCTTTTGAATTTTTTTTTACTCGTCTGTGATTTTGCACTGTTCATTATTTATTCAGTCTGTCTCCATTTTCTCCTCAATTCCCCATCTTTCCCATTTTATAACAGCGATGTTATGCAGTATTTGTCCTTATATGGCTGGGATGTTTCACTCAGCATAATGTCCTCCAGACTCACACATCTTCTTTTTTTGATGTTCCTTGGATCAACCAAGATTGTGCTCACAGCATTTTTCATTATTGCAATTCAAACCTTCAATTTGTTTTTCAATTTGTCAGCTTGAGAAGTGCTGAGAGAATTCTTATCATTTTGTTTTCTGACTCCAGTTTTTTGCACTTTTTCTTATATTTTGCATTATCCTCCTGAGCTGCCCTTTGAATTCTTCTGTTCAGTTCTTTTACTTTAACATCTCTTCCTTTTGTTTTGGCTTCTCAATGCTCTAATGCAATTTTCATAATCTCTACTGACATCAATTTTGGGGTTTTTAAAAATCACTTTGTGATCTCTGATATTTCCTCACAGTTTCTCTGGTATTTTTTTCACTGGGGTTTAATGTCTCAAGTCTGTTCTTCAGGTGATTCCTAAATTCAACAAAGATAGACTTAGAGTCATATTTTGGCTTCTTTGGGCAATTGGAAGCACCATGATTGATGGAGAAGAGATTGATGTTAACAATTATAACTTGCTAAACTCCACAATCCACACTCTTGGCACCAGCAGTCAGATCAAAAGATTAATTTCTCTGGGAAAATCTGCTATCAGGGACTCCTCCAGAGAACTGAGAAGCAACAATGTCAGTCTAGATACTAAGATGAACCTGGTCCAGGCCATGGTCTTTGCAATTACATGCTTTGCCTCATAGAGGGGATAATGACTAACAAGAATTGATACCTTTGAGTTGTCATGCTTGGAGAAGAGTCTTGAACACAGCATGGACTGCTAGAAAAACAAATAGATCCGTCTTGGAGAGGATGAAACTAAGTTTCTCCTTGGAGGCTAAGATTTTGAAGTTCTGTCTCACATAGTTTGGGCAGGTGGCTGGGGGAACAGTCTTTGGAGAAGGATATCATTCTCGGAAAGGTAGAGGGACAGCACAGGAGAGGAAGAACCCTGATGAGATGGATTGATACAGTAACTAGGGTAATGTGGGTTGGTGTGGTAGAGTCAGTGAGACTGGCTCAGGAAAAGGCAGGGTACATAGCTACTATACATGGGGTCATTGTGAGTTGCTGGTGACTCAACGACATATAACAATAGTATGGAGTAGTTTTCATCTTTTTCAGCTACAGTTTAAACTCGTACATGAGCATCTGGTGGTCTGTTCCACAAGTCGCAATGGTCTGGTCTGGTTTTGACTGCAGATATTGTGCTTCTCCCATGATTCCTTCAGCCCATAAAATCAATGTGATCCTTGCACAATCCATTAGGTTAGGTCCATGTGTAAAGTTGTTGTTTGTGTTTTCTAAAAAAGATATTTGCTAAGAATAAATCATTGAATTCACAAAACTCTGTCATTTGATCTCCAGCCTCATTTTTGTCACCCAGTCCATACTTCCCTACTACTATTTGATATCTTTGAGTTAGGCTGCTGGAGAAGAGTACTGAATATTCCAAGGACTTCCAAAGAGCAAATAGACATGTCTTGGGAAAAACACAGCCAAAATTCTCCTTGGAGACAAGGATGATGAAGCTTCGTCTTTCATACTTTATACATGCGGCTAGGAAAAGTTATTCCTTGGAAAGGGACAACATACTTGAAAAGAGGGAGGATCAGTGAAGGAGAGGAAGACCCTCCGATGAAGTGGATTGACATTGTGCTTCATCAGTGGGTTCTGGTGTCTCGGAGATTAGGAGGCTAGCACAGGGTAGTGTAGGTTTCAGGTTGGCTGTTTATAGGTTTGCTATGAGTTGTACTTGACTTGATGGAACCTAACAACAACAAGAACTCAATGTTTATTTCACTTGAACTCTTACTGCACTGCCATTGCAAAAGTAGGTGGTATTAATCCACAAGCTGCTCCATCAGAAAGAGGTGGGCAATCTCCTCCCATGAAATTGATGTATTGGTTCTGAAAACCAGCTGGAAGGTTAGCTATTGGTTGCTTCTGGCTTGAAAGTACACAGAAACAATAAGAACTTTCTAGCATTTGACACCATTGACTATTAATTCTGTGGAAGACAAAATAAAACATCCTCCAAAAATATATGCATGATCCCATCTCCAGAAGTTGTGAATACATCAGGTATATTATGATGTGAAATTGAGATATTAGATAGATCTAAGGTTGTTAATAAATTGACTTTAAAAGATTTTTCTAGTTTATCTCAGGGAGGTCTATGAAACTATGAGGACTTTAGAAACGGAAGAACAGAAAAAGAGACAGTTGAGAAAATCATGTGAAGACAAAACTAGCATTGGAGAGATGCTAATGCTAATATGATGTTAGAGGAAGGAACCATGGCCAAGGAACACAGCAATCTACAAAAGCCGAACGTCCAGAAAGGTGCACAATCCTGTAATTACCTTGATTTTAGTCAGGTCAGACCCACGAAGGACTTTTAAACTACAGAATGAAAATGACAAATCCTTCTTTCTTTGAATTACTAAGTTTGTCCTAATTTGTTACAAAAGGGAAAGGACACTAATACATTCTGATGTAAAGATCTTTGCTCTGTTGTTGTTGCTTTTTGTTATATAGCTCCACATTTTCTTGGTTTCCACTTTACCTTACCTGTCTGTCACACTTTTTCAACCTCCTAAAATACCTCTATTTCCTGAATTGTCACTTTAGCTTTGTCCCAGGTCGGCTTGTTTGTCTCTTCTCACAATTTTCCTCATGATCTCATGATATCATGTGACTTCAATAACCTCCCAAACCATTGATTGCTCTGGAAGTTCTGAGGTCAGTTAGGAAAAGATATTTGTAGGTTCATGGAATGAATCAATGAGATTAGAGGATTTTCTATGATGACCTGTAAAAACAACAGTATTCATTTATTCCATGCTTACCACGTGAAAGACACTGTGCTAAGTATGCTATATTATTGTTATTTGCCATTGAGTCGCTTGAGACCCACAGCAGCTCTGAACCCTGCCCTGTCCTGAGTGAGTCTCACTAAGTCTGACACACCAGCCTCCATTGTCCCAGATACTGTATCAATCCATCTTATCCAGGGTCTTCATCTCCTGTGCTGACCCTCCACCCTTCCAAGAATTATGTCCTTCTCCAAGGACTGGTCTCTTCTGGCCATGTTCCTGAAGTATGTGAGACGAAACTTTAAAATCCTAGCCTCCAAGGAGAAACATGTTTTCACCCTCTCCAAGACAGAGATACTTGTTTTCTTAGCAGTCCATGCCAAGACTCTTCTCCAGCACCACAATTCAAAGACATAGATTTTTCTTTTGTCATCTTTAGGGGCTTTCCAGCTCTCTGAATCATAGCAAGTAATTAAATTTATAGTTATATAAATTGCACCGATTCTCAACTTTACATTCAAGGTACACTCTTATTAATGTCATTCTACAGCTTTAAAAATGTTAAGGTAAAAGTGTTGCCTAAGGACACCAGAGAACAACTGGTGCAGCCAAGAGTGTAAACCAGACCAATGATCTTAATCCCTCAATCCTGTTACGCCACAAGTAAATGGATGGGATTCAGGGACTGCAGTTCCACCTCACTCTTTCTGCTGGTTCACATACCAAGGCTCCACACTATCCTTCTGTAATAGATAGAGTTTAAGAGTCAGATCCTACATGAGCACCACTCTGCTCCACTGTGAAACCTGGAATAATCTCAGAGGTCCTGATTAGGTCCAGATGGATGTCATCACAGGATGTGTGTGTGTGGGGTGTGTGTTTGTGTGTGTGTGTGTGTGTGTCTGTGTATGTACTTTTCTACACTGTCCCACTACCACCACAAATTTCCTAGAGCCAGAAAAAGAATTTTAACTTCTGATAGACTCCACGTTTTCCTGTTCTAACACCTTAACACTTGAACCGCCTCCTCGTTCTCTTTTAAGTCATGCCTTCACCTTTATTCCAACTAAAATAATCATCTTCCTGAACAAATCACTCTTCTTGAGGAAAAGAGTGAGCAAAAAATAATCAAGGAGACAAAGCCTAATCTAAATGGTATTGATATCTAAGATATAATCGAGGAGTGAGGATTGATGAATGAAGTTGAACCTGCTCTATCCTGTGCTATCCTCAAAATTTCTGAGACACCAGAACCCACTGTTGAAGCCCAATATCAATCTATCTCATTGTGGGTCTTCCTGTCTTTCATGGACCCTCCCTCTTTTCAAGTATGACATCCCCTTCCAAAGAATAGCTTTACCTAGCCACATGTACAAAGTATGAAAGATGAAACTTTATGATCCGTGCCCCCAAGGAGCACTTTAGCTGTATTTTTCCCAAGACATGTCTATTTGTTTTTTAGCAATCCATGGGATATTCAATACTCTTCAGCAGTTCAACTGAAAGACACCCATACTCCCATGTAATTTATTGCCTCTGAAAACCCACTGGAGGGTCGACTATGAGTCACTTCTCACTCTACAGCAATTTCTCCTTCTCCTTCTCCTCCTCCTCCTCCTCTTTCTCCTCCTCCTCCCTCTCCCTCTCCCTCTCTCCCTGCCGCTACCGCTACCTCTACCTCTACCTCTATCTCCCTCCCTCTCCCTCTCCCTTACTAAACTAAAAAATGTCTTAAAGTCATTTGAGAAAGAGTGGCAGATTAAGTTAAAATGGAAACCAAAAGAATGCTGTGTTACATGGAGATCTTTAGCATCACAATATATTGGTGTGTTTTTGTTATGGTAACAAATCACAGCAAACTTAGTATCTCAAAAATTCATCATCTTAAAAAAAATCATCATGCTTAGAAAGGTGAAGGGTCAGAGAATGAGAGGAAACCTCTCAAAAGCTGGACTGACACAATTACAGCAACAATGGGCTTCAGCATATCAGAAATGGATCATGGGGACAGTGACAGAGGGCAAAATTGTGATCTGTTTATAGGACCGCAATGAGTCATACTCAACTAGATGACATCTAACAACAACAGAATCAAGGTAGTCTGCCTTCTGGACAGTACCACAAAAAATTCAAACTCTCCAGTCCCAGACTAAATTCAGCATTCTTTAGCTTAAGAATTTTCTTCTCTGATTTTATAATCATAGGGACCACTAGTGACCTAGTGGCAAGAGACTCTGCTGCAACTACAAAGACACACAGTTTGAATCTACCAGCCACTCCACAGGTAAAGAATGGGATATCTTCTTTCATGTAATTTATTGCCTCTGAAAACCCACTGGAGGATCAACTATGAATCAATTCTCATTCTACAGCAATATCATTTTCTTCTTTATTCCTTCTCCTCCTCCTCCTCCTCCTCCTCCTCCTCTTCTCCCTCTCTCTCTCTCGCCCAAAACCTCTTAATCACCTACTGTGTAGTTCTTACATCTATTCATTTTTCTGAATCAATCATGCTACTGTCATCTCTCTTCCTGAACACTGGTCTCAACTTCATATAGTTGTACTGTCCCTGTGTAACTTTCTTCCTAGCCAGTCATTCCTTATATTGAACTCTCTGCATTATCTTTCCTTAAAAAACCTGATCATATCAGGCATCCATTTTCAATGGCTTTCCATTCTCTTATAATAAAAACCTTGCCATGGTCTACAAAGACTAAGAAATTTGACCTCACCTCTTGCCATTGGTAATTTCACACATTAAAATACACTTTTATTGAGTTTTGGCCAGCTTTCAGCTAACCTTGAACATGCTGTTCTTTGTCCCCAACCCATTCCTCTCTTCCCTTGGCTAATTCCAACTCACTCTTCAGGGTTTATAGATTATGTAACTTCTCCAAGGAAGTTTCTGGCTCCTGCTGTGTCTGATTTAAAGTGATCAAACAATACTCTAAGAATTTCTCTAACCTTTATACTAGTAGTCCTAACAATATATTGTAATTGTCTTTACATATCTATATTCTTCATTTGGAGAAAGGTATGCCATTTTTTGTTTAATACTATATTTATAGGCCTAGAACATTCTAAAAATAGCTTTCAACAAAGAAAAAAGTGAACTATGAAGAATTGATGCCTTTAAGACATGTATTGGAGATGAGTGTTAAATATCCATCATACGAACCCCCCCAAAGAACAGATATGTATTGGAGAATGTGTAGCTATATTGCTTTTTGGAGACAAGGATGGCAAAGGTTTGTCTCACATATTTTGAACATGTTTACGTGAGAGAATATTCTTTGGAGAGAGATAAAGAAAGATATCGTGCTTGGAAACGTGGCTGGTCAGTTAAAGAAAGTAAGACCTTTGACGAGACGAATTGACACAGTGACTGTGGCAATGAACTTTAGTGTGTCAGAGATGATGAGGACAGTGTAGGAAAGGACAGGGTTCAAATCTGTTGTTTATAGGATCACTATTAGTTGTACTTGACAGTATCTAATAATAAGATTTGACTGAAAGCACTATGTATTTTTCAAAGAAATACTTTTAAAAAAATAATATTTAGTGGTCTCGAAAACGATTCGATGACACATAACAACAACAAAAACAACTATCCATTATAAAGCAGTAATACATATAATAAATACATTATCGGCAATAGCTCTAATGTACAGGGAAAGTACTTGTCATTACTTTGATGGCAGTCATTTGTTCTTCAAATATAGTTTGCTACATTTCATTCTGAGATTAGTAAAGATACTTTTTAAAATTACCTAAATTTACACCAAGGTGTATACTGTTATATACTTTTGCTGTTATAACAGAAATACCACAAGTGAATGGCTTTATTTATTTTTTTAAATAAAATTTTTACTTGATACTGGTTTACATACAAAGTTTGTGTACGTTACTTTTCACTGGATCTTTCCCATGTCCTTACCCCACCCCTCCCTCTTGTTTTTGTTGTTATGTGCCGTCGAATCGCTTGCGACTCATAGGGACTCTATGAACAACAGCTGTAAACCCTGCTCTATCCTGTGCCAATCGCATTGCCTCTGACACACCCATCCCGATTACCCCAGTCACTGAGTCAATCCACCTCATAGAGGGTCTTCCCCTCCTGCACTGTCCCTCTACCCTACCAAGCATGATATCCCTCTCCAAGGACCTGTCTCTCCTTACAACATGTCCAAAGTATGTCAGACGAAGCCCCAGAATCCTTGCCTCCAAAGAGCAGCCTGATTTAACCCTCTCTAGGATGAATCTGTTTGTTTTCTTGGCAGTCCATGGTACATTCAATACTCTTCTCCAGCACCACAGCTCAAGACGTCACTTCTCCTTCTATCCTCCCTAGTCATTGTCCAACTCTCTGATACATAACAAGTGATTGCAAAAACCATGGCCTGTATCAGGGGCACATTAATCTCCAGAGAGACACCACTGCTCTTGAGTACTTTAGAGAGGTCCCTAACCACCAGACTTTCCCACCGCAATATATTTTTTGATTTCCTGGCTACTGGTGCCAAGAGTGTTGACCGTGGAGCCGAACAAACTGAAGCTGTGAACAACCTCAATCTCTTCGCCATCCATCCTGATGCTACCGATTGGTCCAGTGGTGAGAATTTTTGTCTTCTTGACATTGAGCCTCAGTCCATATTGAAGACTGCAGTCCTTGACCCTCTGCAGTAAGTGCATGAGGTCCTCCTCAGTTTCAGCGAGCAGGGTTGTGTCACCTGCATAATGCAGATTGTTGATAGATCGACCACCAATCCTAACGCCACACTTCTCCTCATAGAGCCCAGCCTCTCGGATAATCTGCTCTGCATACATGTTGAAAAGGTATGGAGACAGGATGCATCCCTGGCGTACACCCTTCCCAATTTTGAGCCGTGCAGTGTTGCCCTGCTCTGTTCTGACTACTGCCTTTTGGTCCAAATATAGGTTTCGCATTAGCATGATTAAATGTTCTGGGATTCCCATTCTTTTCAGAGTCAGCCACAGTTTGTTATGATCCACGCAGTCAAATGCCTTTGCATAATCAGTGAAACACAGATAGACATCCTTCTGGTATTCTGTGTTTTCAGCTAAGATCCATCTAACGTCAGCTATAATATCCCTAAGTACCACGACCCCTTCTAAACTCAACCTGGACTTGGCAGTTCTCTGCTGATATACTGTTCCAGTCGTTGTTGGATAATCTTCAGTAGAATCTTGCTTGCATGTGAAATCAATGATATTGTTCTGTAGTTTCCACACTCAGTTGGGTCGCCCTTCTTTGGGATGGGAACAAATATAGACCTCTTCCAGTCAGTTGGCCAAGTGGTTGTTCTCCAGATTTCTTGGCACAACTTGGTGAGCACATCCAGGGCAGCATCTGTTACCTGAAATATGTCAATTGGTACACCATGTATTCCGAGGGCCTTATTTTTTTGGTGTTTCCTTCAAAGCAGCTTGAACTTCTGCCTTCATCACCATAGGCTCTGAGTCAAATGCTATTTCATTAAATTCTTCTGTATCTGCCAATTCCTTTTGATACAATGACTCAGTATATTCCTTCCATCTTCTTTTGATACCTCCTGGATCATTTCACATTCTGCCTAAAGCATCCTTGATTTTAGCAACCCATCAAATTATGTACCCTGTGATTATGGCCCCTGCCAATCCTCACATACTATACTCTGGCCCTCCCCTCCCCCCTTGGATCCTCATTCATGTTTTATGAGTAATCTATTTAGTTCTACAGGAAGGATTTTATGCAGTATTTGTCATTGCAGGGCTGAGGAAATGAATGGCTTTAATAAGCATAAATTCTCTCACAATATCCAAAGCTGGGAAGCAACTCTAGGGGAAGTCCTTCCCTCATTGTTGGTCATAAAGGAAGCTGTTGTCTCCTTTAAAGAGCTGTGAGCCAAGCTTTCCTTGGGGATCTCCAAGTTCCTGGGCACCAATCTTCCCCTGTGTTTAGTAGGTTCTTAGCATAAGGACCTCAGATTAAAAGGAGCCACTCTGCTCCCTGCTTTCCTCTATTGAGTGTTAGTTAGGTTCATTCTCTTTTCATTCCTCTGTCTTCTTGCATCTCTTTTAAATAAAAGGAGATGAAATCCAGTCCTTCCAATCTGACCACAACTATGACCTCAGTAAATATGTCTCATCCCACTCCAATCTCCCTACAATTAAATAGATAATCACATCAAATTATATTTTGGGAATAACTGGATCATGACATAACTGTCAAATATGTTCCTGTGTAACTGCCAAAACTCTGAGAATCATGGCTGAGCCAAGCTGAAATATACTTTGGGGAGGTGGTTGTTCTTGTTAGGTGCTGTCAAGTATAACTCATAGTGACCTTATGAACATCAGATCTGAACCCTGTCTTATCCTGTGCTATCCTCATCATCTCTGATACCCTCAAACTCATTGCTACAGTCGCTGTATCAATCCACCTAGTTGAGGATCTTTCTTTCCTTCTCTGTCACTCTGCCTTCCAAAGCATGTCTCTTATCAAGGAATAAACTCTCCTAGCAATATGTTCAAAGTATGTGAGATGAAGCTTCATCATCCTTGCCTCCAAGAATCACTCTAGCTGCACTTTCTTTAAGACATATCTGTTTGGGTTTTTTTTTTTTCAGTCCATAGGCCATTCATCTCTAGCACCACAGTTCAAAGGCATCAATTATGTCTCTGTTATCCTTAGTTCAGATGCATAGCAAGTCATTGAAAAGACAATAGCCTGAATCAGGTGCACCTTAGTCATCAAATTGACACCATTGCTCCTCAATAATTTGTAGAGGTCCTGACTACACATTTTCCCAGTGCAATATATCTTCTGATCTTCAGACTTCTAATACCAAGTGTATATTGAGTGTGAATCCAACTAAGATGATGAGATATCCTCCAATTTTGTTGCCACATTTTTCTTCATAGAGTCCAACTTCTCAAATAATTTGCTCAGTATCTAGATTAAATAGGTGTGGGGAAAGAATACAACTCTGACGCACACCTTTCCTGATTTTAAACCATGCAGTGTTTCCTTACAGTCTTCACACAATAGCCTCTTGGTTTAAGTTTCACACAAGCACAATGAAGTGTTCTGGAATTTCCATTCTTCTCAACATTAGCCATGATTTGTTGTGATCCATACTGTCAAATTCCTTTGCATACTCAATAAAATACAAATACCCATTCTTTTGGTATTCTTTGCTTGCACAGGTAGCCAGAAACACACAACTAGAAGTGAACAAATTCAATTAAAGAGACCTTCTAAAAATTACATCCCTGTGTGCTTCAAAGACTTTTTCCACTAAGATAAAAAAGAAAACCTACAGACTGGGGAATAAAATAATTGGCAATAATATCTCAGACAGGAATCTCACAACCAAAGTTCACAGATTACTACAGAATCACCACAAGAAGACTAGTAACTCAATCACAAAATGAACAAAAGACATGGAAAAATTTTTCACAAAGGAAGACATTTAGATGGGGAGAAGACATATTAAAAAATGCTCAATATCACTGGCAATAAGAGAGATGCAAATCAAAATTACAATTAGATACTATCACAGCCCACTAGTAATAGCAAATTTTGACAGGACAGCAATTAATAAATATTGGAGAAAATGTGGAAAGATTAGCAGTATTGTAAAATGGTACAATCTTTGGAAAGCAATTTGACGTTTCAAAAAAAAAATTGAACATAGAAACTCCATATGATCCAGCTCTTTCACTGTTAGGAATATATCCAATGGAAAATAGAACTGAGACACAAATGGAGATTTGCAGACTTATGTTCATAGAAGCCTTATTCACAATAGCAACAAAACAGAAACAGTCCAAATGTCCATCAATGAACAAATGAATTGGGAAATTATGATACATTCACACAATAGAATACTATTTCTTGCTAAGGAGCAATGATATGTAAAATACTA
>NW_006399810.1:8484720-8485250 GCF_000299155.1 Elephantulus edwardii
GACATTTCAAGAATGATATCCTTCTCCAAGGCCTGATCCCTCCTGGCAACATGCCCAAAGTATATAATATAAAGCCTCAAAATTCTTGTCTCCAAGGAGAAACTTGATTTCATGCTCTCCAAGACAGACCTGTTTATTCCCTTGGTGATTCATGGTATGTTCAATACTCTTCTCCATTACCACCGCTCAAAAGCATCAATTCTCTTCTATCAACCTTAGACATTAGACCAAATTCTGAGAATCTTTGTCTTCTTAATATTGAATTTCAATTCTTATAGAAGACTACAGTCCTTGACCTTCTGCAGCAAACACTTCAAGTCCTCCTCAGTTTCAGCAAGCAAGGCTGTGTCATCTGCATAGTGCAGGTTGCTGATAAGTCTTCTTCCAATCTTGATGCTACATTCCTCTTCATACAGCTTAGCCTCAAGAATGTCTTGAGAGATGCAAATTAAAACAACTATGAGATATCATTTCACCCCAGTCAAAATAGCAAAATTTAACAGAACAGCAAGCAACAAATGCTGGCGAGG
>NW_006399810.1:8486365-8498355 GCF_000299155.1 Elephantulus edwardii
ATGCACTCCTTTCTTTAATTTGAACCATGCAGTGTTTCCTTGCTCTGTTCTGAACACTGCTTTCTTGTCCAAATACAGGTTTCACATGAGCACAATTAAGTGTTCTGGAATCCCATTCTCCCATACATTCAAATGCCTTTGTATAGTTAATAAAACACAGATTGACAGTCCTCTGATACTCTTTGCTTTTACCCAAAATTCACCTAATATTTATGATAATGTCTCTAGTGCCATGATCTCTTCTAAATCTAGCTTGTATTTCTGGTAGTTCTCTGTTGATGTGCTGTTCCAGGTATTTTTGAATGACCTTCAACAGGATTTGCTTGCGTGTGATATTATTACTGTTCAGTAATACACACACTCTGCCAAGTTACCTTTTTTCAAAATGAGAATAAATATAGATCTCTTCCAGTTGGTTGGCTAGGTAGCTGTTGTCCAGATTTCTTGGCACAATATGTCAGAATAGTGTCTGTTTGGTGAAATATGTCAATTAATATTTCATCAATTCCTGGGGTCTTTGCCCCTACCCTAAGTTCCTCAAAATACTAAATGTAATGTATATGGGGACCTCTGGTGGGTAGTCTATAGGCAATTACACTTGCCAGATGAACTGGGGTCTGGGGTTGAGAGTTTGCCAGCATTTGGGCTTACCAGGATGGTAAGACACTGAAGGGCCCTTGGGCCTGTGACCCTTGGGCCAGTCTTTCATTGTTTTTTTTCAGCCATTCCTCTAGGTCGTATAGCCCTGGTGTACAAGTTGCCGTACAGTGGCAACTTGTGGTTGCTGTGAGGGTGAACATTTTGACACTGATGTGTCAAATTCATTAATGTTTGGTTACCCAACATGGACAGAGCATGGGGTGGAGCTCCCTGATTAAAACAATCTTGGAAGGAGGAGTGGCATCCACTTCCATAATAGCCTGCCTCTAGAAACCCTATGAACCTGGAGAGAGGATGAAAGACATCCAAGAGTTGAGGACTCTCCTTCATAGGGTCTCTATGAGTTGCCTGCAACTAGATGGCACTTAACAACAACAACGAAAACAACAACAATGTATATGGGGACCTCTGGTGGGTTGTCTGTAGGCAATTGCAGTGTTAACCCAAACATGTTGACTCTTTAGCATTTCAAGTTCTCTAGTGGCTCCAGAGAAGAAAGGTAGGCAATTTACTTTAGTGTGATTTCTAGCCTCTGAAAACTTGCTGGAGGGTCAGCACTGAGTGGGTTCCAACTAGACAGCAATGTAGAATCATGCACTATCCAGTTGGAATTGATTCATGGCTGACCCTCCAGCAGTTTTTAGAAACTTGGAATTACACAAGAGTAGACAGTTCTTCTCCCAAAAAGCAGTTTGTAGATTCAAACCAGTGCCTTTGGATTGACAGCACAACCCCTTACCACTTAGACTCGATATGTATATATCTCTAGAATGCTATATATTCCTTTTTCCTTTCCTGCTTTTTCCTGTTTGATTTAGAGGCAGGAGACTCTTCTGGATGAACACTTAGTGTCAAGTCTTTTGTTTCTGAATGATGCAACTTTAATGTCTCAATATCTAGGCCAGAACCAGTTAGGGTGGAGGGGAGAAAGGGTGGGTAAGAATAGTGTTAGGGAAGATATGTTACAAGATGTCACAGAAAAAAAAATTAAAAAGGAAGTGTTGAATGATTATTTTGTGAGCAGAATGTTTCTTACCTCAACAAGTCTCATCTACTGCCCTGTCACCCCTCCAACAGTCCAGCTTCCTGGATATAGAGGCCAAGATTTGCACTGAGCAGGCTAAGGAGGCAACTGGCCAGGGAACTCTGGTTCTCAAGGTGAGGTAGGGTGGTCGGGGCCCTCCATGTTTCTCGAGAGGACCTGTGTAAGTCTGTTTACAGGGGACACACTGTTTGGGGCCCTCAGCTGTCCTGACATGCCCACCACCTAGTCACATCCAATCACTTCTACAAATGTGGCTCCTTTGAACCTTGTGGCTCCAGGTTGACAGGCTTGAGAAAGGATGCACTGGTCCTCCAGACTAGTACCCTGCCTGACAGGTGAGATGCCCATTAGGCAAGGTGCCTGTAGGATAAGGCTTGGAGGAACAATAGACTGGCAGCACCTCCTAAGACTTGGCTGCCCTGTTGTGCCAGCTCTACCACCTGTATCAGGATAGAGCAAGTCATACTGTTATATCCTTATATGGACTTATCACTGGAACCATAAAGCTCTGTCTGTGTTTGCTTGCTTATTTTTAAACCTACATTTTTCTGTGGGTTGTCGGCATGTCTTGTCATGTTGTAACTATTGCCTCTGTCCTGCTGAGTATCAGCCAGGGTCCCCTACCAGCCTCCCATCACTGTGCCTAGGAGCTCAGCACTGAGGTGGGGAGAGTTGCTCTCTCCCTTCTGCACTGGGCCCCATGTTTTGTCCTATAGCCTCTTTGGAGTTGGGGTTGTTTCCTTTGTGTCTATAGCTGAAGTCAACCGTAATACAAGAAGAGAATTGAGTCTGAAGTGCATCTGTGAGACCTTACTGAGTCATACACTGCTGAGAAAACAAGAGGATAAAGGCAAAACCAAGAGCGTGACTCTCACAATGAACTCTTCCGTCTGATTCAAGATTCAGCCACACAAAACTACGGAACAATAGGAAATGATACGTCACCCTATAGTAAATGCTTTAGTATATTTGTGAAGAAGTCGGGAAAGGCTTATGACAAAAATAATGCCAGCCTGAAAGCTGGAAAACTGGATACTGGAGTTATATCTGCCCCTAGTTACTCACTAAAATCAGAAAGAAAAGACCAAGAAAGGGGAAAAAAATCACCAGGTATTGATATGTAAATGCACATCAAATTGACAGCGTTTTAAACTCCCAACAGCAAAGCATCTTCACTGGGTCTCTGTGCTTTAGTTTCATCTATGTGTCTGCATGCAAGTACTTATTTATTTCCTAGTCACAGACCATTTTGAAAACATGATTAAAGCTATATACTGTAATACCTCAGAGTACTATGCAGACATTTTAACATATAGTCACTGGTTTGACATTATTGTAGTTATGTGTCAATGAGTTGTAATCAATTGACAGTTGACCTCTCCATGGGTTTTCAGAGGCAGTAATTTGCAGCTTTCTCCACAATCCTTTGAGTCGTCAGTGCAACTCCTTACCACTAAGCCATCAGCCCCCTAAATTCATTAGATGTTTTTACTTTTCAAAGTTTTTTCATGTTGTTGTTATGTGTCATCAAGTCACCTGTGACTCATAGTGACCCTGTGTACAATAGCTCTGAAGTCTGCCTTACCCTGAGCCTGTCTCACTGACTCTAATTCACCTACCCCCATTACCCCAGTTACTGTGCCAATCCATTTCATCCAGGGTCTTCCTTTCCTGCACTGTCCCTCCACCCTTCCAAGCATGATGTCCTTCTCCAAGGTCTGATCCCTCCTGATCCCGGGCCCAAAATATGTGAGATGGAGCTTCAAAATCCTTGTCTCCAAGGAGAGACTTGGTTTCACCGTCTCCAAAACAGACTTGTTATTTTTTCCACAGTCCATGATATGTTCAATCCTCTTCTCCAGCACTACAACTTAAGGGCATTGATTCTCTTGCTGTCATCCTTAATGATTTTCCAAATCTCTGATGCACAGCAAGTAATTGTGAAGATAATGGCCTTGATCAGGCACACCTTAGTCTCTACACTGACATCCTTGCTCTGGAGAGGTCTCTGACAGCAGACTTCCCCAATGCAATTTATTTTTTTATTTCGACTGCTTGTGTCAAAAGTGTTCATTGTGATACCAAACAAGCTAAATTGTGAACAACCTCAGTTTCTTCTTAATCCATTTTGTCAACTGGCCCAGTGGTGAGAGTCTTTATATTCTTGATGTTGTACTTTAATCCATATTCGAAGACAACTACAGTCCTTGACTTTTTGAAGCAAGCACTTCAGTCCCTCTGTTTCAGCAAGCAAGGTTGTGTCATCTGCATGCACGTTGTTTATGTGTCTTCCCCTAAACTTGATGTCACATTCCTCCTCATAGAACTCAGCCTCCTGAGTGATCTATTCTGCATATAGATTGAGAAGGTATAGAGACAAGGCAGCTCTGACACATTCCTTTCCTGATTTTGAACCATCTAGTGCTTCTTTTCATAGCTGACCTTTTTTGGTAAATAGGATAAACATATTAAGTTACTCAAGATCTAAAACCTTATCCTAACTCAAAGTCTCATAAACCAATATAAAAGAAAATACTTATTTCTTCCAATCTCAAATGTTCATATGTGAGAAATACTGACTTCATGTTAGAAAATCCACTTATTTGTCAGGTTTGAAGGAAGAGATAGGTTGGTGAAACCAGGGTGGGGATAAATTGAATCCCTAGTTCCTCAGAACTACTGATGGCTAGAAGTCATTTTTTTGAAACACAGAAATGCTAAAGAAAAAGAGGAAAACCTTCCTTTGCCTCACAGGACCCAGTAGAATTGGACTCAACCAACCACAGATCCTGAGGCCCTTTTCCATTGCTCTGAAGAGCAGGCCCGACCTTGGGGTAATAACAGCCATAGGAGGGAAACACTTGAGCTCCAAAGATTCTGGCCTTGGGAGTTGCAGGGTCACTGGGCACTCCCCAGTGAGGCCTTGCACTGAGGGGCCAGGGTCTCATTAGCATCCTAGAGCAAGAGCTTGGTTCCCCAGGAGATGGGTCAGGAACAATTACAGGGTGACCAAGATGAATTCAGAGGGATATGATGATGGATTCCCCTTATATCAGGAGCAATCAGCATAATTTATTTTCAAATCAGCAATGAGACAGGCAGGCAGGCACTCCTGACACATGGGCAAGCTGTGTGACAGAAATTGTTTTTTAAGCAGTTGCCCTCTGAAAATATTACCCTCTTCCTGACACCCAGTATAATGAGGCTCTGATTATCTGTCAGGCCTGTAAAATCAGGAGTCATTATCCAGGTGAAGTTAGCCAGTTGATGCTACCCTCTTGCCAAGGGCCCCCATGTTGTTGCTGGGTTTGGGGTTTCGTTTTTTGGTTTTGTTTTTTTTCCTGTAGAATTAACTCTTTGTTCTTGTTACAAATGCCCTTTCCTCTGCTTCTGTGGAATTTCTGTCCCCTTCCTTTTGGAGACATGACATACCCTCTACTGTAGTTACCATGTACACAGTAAATGCACACAAACTAGTCTTAAGAAGGAATTCAGTGGTGGCTGAACAATTCACAAATAGAACTTCTGGGATAGAGCCCAACTGAGAGCTACCTGCCTTTTAAAGCTATATGTTGTTGTTGTGTACTGTAGCATCAGAACTGACCTATACTCGGCCCTCTGGTGGGTATTCAGAGGCAGTTAATCACACGGAGGAGATTGTTCATCTTTCTCCCTCAAAACAAGTGGTGGCTTTTGGGATTGCAGCACAGTTTCTTGCCATATACTTTCAATTCTTTTCTAGTTCAGAAACTAAAAAAAAACAAAACAAAACAAAACAAACAACAACAACAACAACAAAAAAACAAACACCAAAATAGACTGAGATCAGTGTAGCTGACTGTCCCTTTTAAAATATCTTTTATCCATTTCCTCATGGAGAAAAATAATAAGAGAAAGAGTGGGAAATACTCTTTCTTGCAGAGAGGGAAGTGTATCCTTTCGCTGTAAGGAAGTGGGCCTGATCTTTATTGCTGTTATATTGTTCAGATGTGCCATTGAGTCAACTATGACTCATTGCAGCCCTGTGATCAAGAGGTCTGAACCTTTCCTTGGCCTTTGCCATCCTTATAATCTCTGATATGCCCATACCCATCGTTACAGTCACTGTGTCTATCTTGTTGAAGGTCTTCTCTTTCTCTGATCCTCCACTTTTCCCAGCATGATGTCTTTCCCTGGCACTGGTGTCTCCTGATAACATGCCAAAGTTTTATAAGATGAAGTTTCATGATCCTTGCTTCTGAGAAGCACTCTAGTTGCACTTCTTCCAAGACAGACTTGTTTGTTCTTTCAGCAGCCCAGGAGATATCCAGTATTCAACTCTAACACCACAGCTAAAAGGTATCTCTTCTCTTTCTGTCATCTTTATTTATTGTCCAACTTTTAGATGTATAGGAAGTAATTGAAAATACTATGAGCTAGGTCAGGGGCACCTTAGTCTTTAAACCGACATCCTTGCTCTTTAACACTTTGATCTTGGAGGTGCATAAGACATAAGTATGAGGAGAAAATATAACAATCATAGAGAAAGGGATTTTTTTTAAAAGACATTGCTGCAGACTATAGTTACCCTACTCTGAATTTTTTGTCTCTAGAGACAGAGAGAGAGATCAGCTGGCCCAGTGAAGAGAAAACGATGTGACGAAGACGAAGGTGGGTGACTTTTAGTTTGTGGCCCTCCGGCCAGTCTTTCATTGTTTTTGTTCAGACATTCCTCTAGGTCGTATAGCCCTCATGTACAAGTTGCCGTCCCGCGGTCACTTGTGGTTGCTGTGAGGCTGAACACTGTGACACGGATGTGCCAAATGCTTTAATGGTTGGCTGAGAGTGGGGTGGAGCTCCCCGATTAAACAAGCGTGGAAGGAGGAGTGGCATCCACTTCCATAATAGCTTGCCTCTGGAAACCCTATGAACCTGGAGAGAGGATGAAAGGCACCCAAGCGTCAAGGACTCTCCTTCATAGGGTCGCTATGAGTCGCCTGAGACTCAACAGCACTTAACAACAACAACAACAACAACAACAACAACAATGTTGCTCTTACAATATGCTCTCAGGGACCTCTCCAGAATATTGAAAAACAACAATGTCAGTCTAGAGACTAAGGTGAAGCTAATACAGGCCATGGTCTTTACAATTACTTGTTATGCTTCAGAGAGATGGACAATGACTAAGGATGACAAAAGGATCAAGGCCTTTGAATTGTGGTGCTGGAGAAGAGTCTTGAATATACCATAGACTGCCAAGAAAGCAAATAACTCTGTCTTGGAGAGGGTAAAACCAAATCTCTCCTTGGAGGCTAGGATTTTGAAGTTCTATATCACATACTTTGAGTATATGGCCAGGAGAGACTGGTCTTTTGAAAAGGACATGCTGCTTGGAAGAGTGAACGGACAGAGCAGGAGAGGAAGACTCTGGATGAAATGGATTGATACAGTAACTGGGGCAATGGAGGTTAGTGTTTCAAAATTAGTGAGGCTGGCTCAGCACAGGGCAGGGTTCAGAGCTGCTGTACATAGTGTCGATATGAGTAGCAGGCAACTCGATGGTACATAACAAAACAACAACAACAAATGTTGCTCACCTACCCTGAAGCTCCTATCAAATAGTTTCCTGTTTTTTTGTGCCATGACCATTTCCCCAGGAAAAGAGAAAAGTCTATGAGGGCAAGAACTTACTGCAAAAAGCATTGGATAGAATTAGAAGACCAAACTTTGAGTCTCCTTTCTGCTCAGAAATTCTAAATTAGTATGTTTCTCTCTGTTTCACCTCTTTTATATATTGGAGATTCATTGATTTAATGTTCAGAGCTTATCTCATATGGGCTGCTCTGAGGGACAAAAAAAGAGAAGTCTAATGCAGATTTTGCCATCTTTAAACCTAAATGAGGAGCTGATGCAAAGAAATGAAAAATGGCCCTTTGTTCTTTAATGGACTATGACTGCTCTATGATCATACTTCTTTTATTTCCCAAATATTCACTAAGCTGTATAGTGTGTAGAATATGTTCAATGCTTCCTCATTGATTAAGTTGCACTTTCTTAAAAAAAGAAAAAGCTTCTTCTGTTTTCTGACCGTAAAACTTCTTATTTAACTATAAGGTGTGAGCTTAAAATCTTAATGCCCATTATGGCCAAATCAGTGGTAACAATAAAGACTTCTATTTTATTTCCCGAAACAGTCTCATGATGTGAAAGACCTGATCTAGTTGTAGAAAACATAACTCAGGAGAAAGCACCACAAAGGGAATGGAAAAATAAAATTTTGAAAAGACAGCTAGCTCCTGTTTTAAACTAATCTTAGATGCTGTTCTGCCTGAAGTGACAGTCAAGACATTGGCCTCAAGGGAAGTAGTAGCTTGATCATTCCCTCAGAAATCTACTGAGACAAAATCTCTTTCTTTTTCTGAAGCACGCTGTTTGTTAAAATAGGCTGGAACATTTGGTGATAAGTTTCTCATTTCATTTCAAGAAATTATGAAATATATTTCACTGTCAGCCACATGAAATGGCAACCTCAGGAAAAAGACAATTGTCTATACCTCAATTGTTTGGCAAAGCCATAGGCTGAAACTTCATCCCCATGGGACTTGCTCGCTGAATTCTAGTGAGGTGGCCATAATGCCTGTGTGAAGCTGGTTGACAAGAAGCTTGCCCAAAGACTGTCAGCTGTTCTCTCATTCTCCTTGCCATCTAGTTAAAAGTGACTCATTGAGGTTTTTGAGGCTATAAATTGCATGGGAAGAAATTACTCATCTTTCCTCTGAGCCGATGGTGGATTTAAACTGACAGAGAGGCACGGCTCTTGTGCTATCTGTACAACTTCTTACAGACTCAGCGACCTTGGCTGTCGGGAATCTGTTGGAAATCAAGGCCCTGTTCCATTCATGCCTTCCATTTGTCACAACAAACTCTAACCCCAAAACAGAATATGAATCAAGCTATTCTATTCAATTCCTCTTTCCAATATTTAAACACATCCTTCTACTATTATCTTTACTACAATGACATAATTAGAAGTAATTTCTTTATTAAAAAATAGATGATGAAGCACATATACCTCATGAAGTAATTATAATTGATGGTCATGTAGTACATTACAGGGCCCTGCTTCTAAGAGAAGTAAAAGATATTTTCACAGTTTCAATATCTAATGAGTCAGATCTCAGAAAGGGCTGTCAGAAAGTCCTTGGGATAAAGGTCACGCTTATCTCCAGGGTCAGAATAACCTTGTGAGAAAAGCACAGAACTCAAAGTCAGGGCTCAGATTCTACTTTCAATGAGCTGTGTGACCAGGAGAAATTCCTTTAACCTTGATAAATCAAAGTGAATTGAATAAGTCATTAAACCATAATAACAGTAGGGCCAATATTCTAAAATTCTAGTTAAGATTTGTATAAATCTGGTAAGATTTGTGAATGCACATTGAGAGGAATAAAGTTCCATGATAAAGTTCCCATTATGATTATTTGAACCTTCACATGGTAAGAAAAGCATGATCTATGGAGGCAGGTCTCATACTAGTTTGGACCATTGAGGAATCACATCTCTGATTAGTTAGGGGCTTGTGTCTCTTGAATGGGCTAACAGCTCCTTTTAGCTATGACCATTAATTGGAAAGTATGTGAAAACACGGCAACTTACTAATTATGTGAAGTAGCTTATAGAGACATTTTCTTTAATTGTATTTCTTTTCTTTTCCCCCCTCCCCCCTGCTACTAGAAGAAAACCCAGAAATCTGAGTTACTGCCATGACTTGTTTGTTGGGAGTCGAAGGCAAAATAAAATGTTGTGATGTGTCATCATCTTTCTATGTCTCTTTCATGCAACTTTGTGAATGGAGATGCAGCTGAGGCACCACCTGGGGGTGGTGAGGCGCAATGGTTATTAAATGTTTAGTGCCTCCATGCAAAAGTTACAGTCACTGACCTGAAGAAATGCGCGCTAGAATTTGAAAACTTTCAGAGAAATAATAACTGAAATGATTAACTGGATTGCTTATCTTTTTGTTTTGAGATGTTGAAATTGTCTATAAATTACAGAGATTGCTTGTCCAATGACTTTGGTAATAAATTTTGGTTCTCTTTTCACTCTTATGGTGAAGTCCTTTGATGCATATAAATACTTAATTTTTAGGAGGGTTCAACCATCTATTTTGTGGTTTTGGTTTTGTGTATTTTTCAATGTCAGACAGTTCATTTGTGTTATAAAGTTGTGCCTTAAATTGTCCTTATTTTTTCCTTTGGTGATATTTATGGTTTTAGGATTCACATTTTAGATTTTTGATCTATGTGTGTCAACTTTTGTTATGATATACGGATACTGTTTTAATGTTTCTGCAAATGTATATCTAGGTATCACTTTATGTCTGTGACTCTCCTTTACTTGATAGATTTTCCCTGTGTACCAGGTGTCCATAGGTGAATGAATTTACTCTCTACTTCTCAATTCTGCCCCACTGTATGTCTATTGTTTTTGTTGTTGTTAAGTGCTGTCAAGTCGCAGGCGACTCATAGCGACCCTATGAAGGAGAGTACTAAACGCTTGGGTGCCTTTCATCCTCTCTCCAGGTTCATAGGGTTTCCGGAGGCAAGCTATTATGGAAGTGGATGCCACTCCTCCTTCCAAGTGTGTCTATTACTGTATCTAAACCTGGCTGTTTGGATGACTGTGGGCTGTAGGTAAGGTTTTGAGATTGGAAAGTATTAATCCTCCTACTTTCCTTGAAACAGCTTCCACAGTTATAAGTGCAAAACTAATGTGGTGATCATAAAATTACATAATCAGAATATGGAAGGAAACACAAAAGTTTTAAACTTCATGAAACAATTGTGGAGCACAAAGGGGTATAATTAATGAACTAGGACTAGAAGAGTTATGTTGTTGCTATTATGTACCATCAAGTTGGAAGCAACCCATAATTGACCCTCCAGTGGGGGTATGTGTGTGATGGTCCCATTTATGGGAAATATTCTATTTTTAGTTTTTTTTGGATTTTTTTGCCTTTAATTACCATTTTTAATTGAAATTTTGATGAACGTTTATAGGGACTTTGGATTTCCATTCATACATTGTTGAACAATTTCCTTCCTGCCCACCTCTCTTCCCCAGTTTGCTTTTCTCTTTGAAAAGAAAAAAAAAAATTCATTGTTATACAATCCCCCACTCCCCAGTCTATTTTACTGTGTGACTCTTATTCTGGACTCTTGCCGTGAAAATAATACCTAATCATAGAGGCAGTAATCTCATGGGAGGATGTTGCTCATCTGTTCTCCTGTGGAGAAGCTGGCATATCCGAACTGTGTAACTTTGGGATTACAGTCTTCATCCTTACTACTAGGCCATCAGAGTTCAGAAGAGTTATAGAAGCTCTTTTATAAAGGTACCAATATTTGAGGAATGAATAGTGGGTACGCCAGCATAGAGGATGATGCTTCAGTGGTTATTAATAAATAGCATACATATACTATAGGAAAATGTACTATAAACTAAATGTATATATTTGTGGTTGTCTTCCAGTTGATCCTATCAAATGGAGACCTTATGTGTGCAGAGTAGAACTACTCAGTAGTTTGTTCAAGGCTGTAAGCTTTCCCAAGGAGACCACCATGCCTGCCTTCTGTGGAGGCTCCAGGTTGATTCAAGCTGCCAACTCTTCAGCTAATAGTTGAGTGCTTAACCGTTTGAGTAATCAGAGGAGATATAGAGAGTCAGATTCTCCTAATATTTTCTGGTTATCTTGTCTACCAAACAATAGGATGGCATTGATTTTTGTGTCTGACCAGTGTGAAAATTTTTCGATTCTTATGAAATACCATCAACCTAGAGTCTGGAAGATCATAATGGTTGCAAGCCAGGTTATAAAGATAATGGATATAAAGATATCTTGAAAAAATCAACTCCTAAAAGTAAATAGGACAGGTCATGAATAAGAAAAATTCATATAGAGTGTAATTTTAACCATAAATATTTATTGCTACTGTTATGTGCCATCGAATCACCTGTGACTCATGTGATCCTATGTACAACAGCCCTAAACCCTGCTCTAAAATATGCCAATCTCACTGTCTCTGACACACCTACCTCCATTACCCTAGTCATTGAATCAATCCATCTCATTGAGAGTCTTCCTCTCCTGCGCTGTCCCTCCAACCTCCCAAGCATGATGTCCTTCTCCAAGGACTGTTCCCTCCTTGGTACATGTCCAAAGTATGTCAGATGAAGCATCAGAATCCTTACCTCCAAGGAGCATACTGGTTTAACACTCTCCAGGATGAACCTATTTGCTTTC
>NW_006399810.1:8499167-8501076 GCF_000299155.1 Elephantulus edwardii
GAAGATGCATTTAACATTAGCTACAATATCCTAGTACTACGACCCCTTCTAAAGTCAGCCTGCACTTCTGGCAGTTCTCTGTTGATGTGCTGTTCCAGTCGTTTTTGGATAATCTTCGGCAGACTCTTGCTTGCATATGATATCAATGATATTATTCGATAATTTCCACACTCTGTTGGGTTTTTGAAACAACTTGATGAGCACATCTGAGGTAGGATCTGTTAGTTTAAATACATCAATTTGTATATTCAAATATACTTTTAAATATGTATAAGTATGTGCTTATGTGTGTCTACATATACTATATATTATAAGCAAATCATAGCCATACACATACAAGAAAAACCTGTTAATGACACCATCATTCAAATATATGCACCAACAACCAGAGCCAAAGAAGAAATAGATGATTTCTACTAAACTTTGCAATTAGAAATCAAACACGCAACCTGGATGCACTAACAATAATGAATGACAGGAATACAAAAGTTAAGAACAGAGAAGAAGGATCCGTAGTCGGAAAACATGGGCTTGGTTACAGAACTGAGGCTGGAGATAAAATTATGGAATTTTGTACAGTCAATAATTTATTCATTGCAAATAGCTTTTATAAGAAACATAAATGTGACTATACACATGAATTTCAGCTGATGGCACACATAGGAATAAGATCTACTGCATGTGTGAAAAGAATTGGTGGAGAAGCTATGAAAACTAGGCTAGGTGCTGATTGTGGAACAGACTATGAACTACTCATATTCAAGTTCAAAATGAAGTTAAAGAAAATAAAATCATTTGATAGGATTTTTGCATATTTGTTCATGAGTGATATTGGTCTGTAGTTTTCTTTTTATTAATATCTGCCTGGTTTGGGTATTAGAGTTATGCTTGCTTCATAGAATGTTTCTGGGAGTGTTACCTTCTTTTTCTATTTTTTGAAATATCTTAAGTAGGATTGATGATAACTCTTCTCTGAATATTTGGTAGCATTAAGCCATAAAGCCATCTGGTCAAGGACATTTCTTATTAGGAATTCTTCTTATGACCTGCCCAATTTCTTCTTTTGTGATGAGTCTGTTTAAGTGTTCTGCATCTGACCGTGTCAATCTGGATAGTGCATGAGTTTCAAAGGAATTTGTCCATTTCCTTAAATTTTCAAATTTATCAGAGTATAACATTTCATAATATTCAGATATTATAGATTTAATTTCATCTGGTTCTGTTGTGATGTCACTTCTATCATTCTTTAATTGAGTTATTTGTGTCATCTCCTTTTATTCTTTTATTAAGTTTGCCAATGGTTTGTCATTTTTACTGACACTTTCAAAAAATCAGCTCCTGGTCTTAATGATGGTTTCAATTCTTTTCTCTGTTTTCTCCCACATTGATTACAGCCCTTGTTCTTATAATTTCCTTTCTTTGAGAGGCTGTGAGGTTAGAGTGTTGTTCTTTTTCTATTTGATGAAGGTGTTGAGTCAGATCATCAATTTTGCTTCTTTCTTCATTTTTAATGTGTTTGCCTAATGCTAAGAACTGCTCCCTGAGGTCTGCCTTAGCTGCATCTCAGAAGTTTTGATACATTGTATTTTCATTATCATTTGTTTTGAGGAAATATTTTGTTTTATTCTTTATTTCTTCTATAATGCAGTCATATTCTAGTGTGGGGTTATTTAGCTCCCACATTGGTGGCTTTATAAGCTTTATCTTCTTGTGATTAATTTCTAGTTTTATGGCATGTGGTCTGAGAAGATATTGTGTATTATTTCAATGTTGGGTTTGTTTGTTTGTTTTTTAATTTGTTGAGGTTTGGTTTTGCACCCTAATATGTGATTAATTCTGGAGAAAGTATCATGTGCACTTGAGAATGACAACTTCTTGAAAAAATGGTGCTGGCAAAACTTGATTGCTA
>NW_006399810.1:8504806-8517042 GCF_000299155.1 Elephantulus edwardii
GAGTTCGGCCCTTTTGATTTTCTGACTCCAACTCCTTGCATATTTAATTGTAATATTTTGCTTTGTCATCCCGTGCTGCCTTTTGAAATCTTCTATTCAACTCTTTAGTATAGAGTGTTGAAAAGCCAAAGCAAAGGGAAGAAAACAGAAAGTTCAGGAGGTGAACAGAAAATTTCAAAGGACAGCACAGGGAGACATATTATAATGAAATTTGCACAGAGCTGGAGTCACAAAATCAAAGGGACAAATTTAAGCTGAAGGTAATTAAGAACAAATTCAATAATCCAGGAAAAATCAAAAGAAGATGGAAAGAGTACAGAGTCACAGTACCAAAAAGAATTGGCTGACACAGACAAATTTCATGAAACACCTTATGTTCAAGAGGCAAATGATTACGAAGAAGGAATTTCATGCTTCTCTTAAGTAATCGGCAAAAAAAAAAAACAAGACCCCGGGAGTTGATGGAATGCCAATAGACATCATTCAAAAAACAGATGCAACCCTGGAAGGGCTCACCAGGTTGTGTCAAGAAATCTGGAACACAACCACCTGACCACCTGACTGGAAGAGATCCATATTTATTCCCATTTAAAAAAAAATGACACGACAGAGTGCAGAACACTATCACTAGTACCACATGCAGGTAAAATTCTGCTGAAGATCTTCCAAAAGGGACTGAAACAGTATATCAACAGAAAACTACCACAAATACAAGCTGGGTTTAGAAGAGGCTGTGGCACTAGGGACATCATCACAAACATCAGCTGGATCTTGGCTGAAAATAGAGAGTACCAGAGAAACGTCTATCTGTGTTTCATTGACTATGCAAGGACATTTGACTGTGTGGATCACAACAAATTGTGGCTAACCTTGAGAAGAATGGGAATTCCAGAATACCTGATTGTCCTCATGCAAAACCTATACTTGGACCATGAGGCAATAGTCAGAAAAGAGCAAGGCAACACTGAATGGCTCAAAATCAGGAAAAGAGTGTGTCAGGAATGTGTCTTGTCTCCATACCTTATTAATATGTATGAGGAGCATATCACTTGAGAGGCTGAACTTAATAAGGTGCAGAGTGATATCAGGGTGGAGAAAGACTCATCAACTACATGTGTTATGAAGATAAAGCAGCCTTGCTTGCTGAAAATAAGGAGCATCTGAAGCATTTGCTGTAGAAAGTTATAGCTCAACATCAAGGAAACAGATTCTCACCACTGAAACAATTGACAGCACAATGATAGATGGAGGAGATACTGATGCTGTTAACAGTTTCAGCTTGCTAGATTCCACAAACAACACTCTTGACATCAGCAGTCAAGAAACCAAAAGTTGAATTTCTTTGGAAAAATCTACTGCCAGAGTATTGAAGAGCAATGGTGTCTGCGTAGAAACTAAGGTGTGCCTGCTCTAGGTCATGGTCTTCACAGTTACTTGCTATGTGTCAGAGGGCTGGAAAATGACTAAGGATGATTAGAAGAATTGATATCTTTGAGTTGTGGTGCTGGAGAAGAGTATTGAACATAGAATAGATGGCCAAGATAACTACAGAGAGCTCTTGATGTTGATGTTGTTGTTGTTGTTATGTACCATCCAACCGGAATTGACCGATAGCTGACCCTCCTGCATATTTTCAGAGGCAGTTACTCACACAGGAGGAGATTGTAAACCCTTCTCCCACAGAGCAGCTGGTGCATTTGAACTATATGTCTTTGTAATTGCAGCACTGCTTCTTGCCACAAGGCCACCAGAGGGGGAAGCCAAGCTGCTAAAGTTTTGAGGCTCTGTCTCACATACTTTGAGTATGCTGCCAGGAAGGATCAGTTCTTGGAGAAAGACATAATGCGTGGAAGGGTGAAGGGACAGCATAGGAGAAGAAGACTCCAGATGAGAGGAATTAATAGAGTAACTGGAGTTATGGGAGTAGGTGTGTCAGACTCAGGATGGAGCAGAGTTCAGAACTATTGTGGTTGCTATGAATTTTAGTCAACTCAATGGCACATAACAACAACAACAACAAGAAAATATGGCTTATTTGCCTCTGAAGTCATATAGTCGCTTCTTCCTGTGTTATAATTTACAGCTTTTGATATTAGATTATATATGGGGCTTTAGTGGTACAATAGGTTAGCTTGTTGTTCTCTCCACCTGGAACATTTCTGTAGGGAGCTCTGATGACATAGTCTGTTACAAGTTCTACTGTTAACTGAGAAGTCATCAGTTCAAATCCATGGGGTTCCCGTCAGAAGAAAGATGAGCAATCTGATCTTGCAAAGCTTTTCAACTTCAGAAACCAGGTGGAGGGTCATTGAGCATTAGGATTACTTTGATGGAAGTGGTATTTTGTTCTGGTTTTAGCAGTGCAGAGACATTTTTTTAATCAACATGTGTTGTGACTTATTTGCTTTTCCTTTCATTAAAACCTTTTAAAGATCTTTCCCCCCACTTCTTTGACAAAATATGAAAGAAAATTCCAACTAGGGACTACGATCAACAGCAATATTCATTTTTCACGTGAAACAGACTTTGTTAATATATTTGTTTCCCTTTTTTCTCCATTAATCCTTCGAAGTTATTTAGTTTACTTTTAATAAAAGATTATCAAAAGAGTTTCTAGCTCAGCATGGGAGCAGCCTGGGATTTAAGCAGGAAGATTTCTGGGAGTGTGCTGTACAAAGCAACATGCTTGTGGATGCGTGTACGTATATGTTCATGTGAATACATATAGTCACTGGTTTTGTTCCATTTAATGCTGTAATCTAACTTTTTAAAAAGACACCTGCATAAAAGGGGAAAACTCAAAGAATGGGTCAATAGCAATTGAAAATAATGTTGGAACAGGTGTTGTATGAAAATCTTTGATCTTGACGACCCTTTTAAATGTGTCAGAAAGAAAGTACATGTTTAAGTCAAAGAGAAAAGCCCACGAGTATTGTTTTCTAAAGCAAAGGAGGGTTTGTTTAAAGCAGACTTTGCTCTATTGCCTGATATTCAGTGGGACGCAGTGGCAAAGGACAGAATCAAGGGAACTAGGTGTGTGCATATGAACAGTATCTTTTATTTGACTTACTGTGTTGTGGTGAAGACACACACACACACACACACACACACACACACACATACAAAACACAAATAAGTGAGAGTCAAAGGTACTTTAAGAAAATTACCTTGAAATGAAGACATTTATCTCCATAATATTTCCAACAAAATTCTCTAAGCTAATTCAGTAACCAATCTTCAAATCAGCTGCAAGACAAAACGTTTGGTCAGGCTGCGTTTAAACAGAGGCTAAAGGAGATAAAAATTGCAGAAGTCAAGTCATGAGTTCTTAGTGCTTCAGTAGTTGATGCACAAATTATTTTGTTTCAACCATGACTAACTCTTGCACACTAAATGTTCCACTAAAAATGTAAAAAAAAAAAAAATAGGCACAATCATAGTATTGAAACAATACCAGTTTGTTGCTATTGAGTCAGAATTGACTCAAAACTGACCCTTCAGTGGTGGTTCAGAAGCTGCAAGTCCCACAGAGGGATAGTGCTCACCTTTCTTCCTCAGAACAGCTGGTGCGTTCTATCAGCCTGACTCTGGGTTGGCAGCACAACTCCTACCCACTAGGCCGCCGGTGCTCCCTAACCGTTTTGAATGATTATGGAATATGGAGTAAAACACATTCATTTGTTCAGAAATTATTTATTAAGAGTTCTTGAGCAAAGTCTGTGAGCCGTGTATTTAGAGGTCAATGGTTGTGAGTTCCTGTGAAGAGTTAATTGTCCATCAAAAAGGATGAATGAGGAGGCAAGCAGCAGTTCTCAAATGCTTTGGTCTCAGAACTCATTTACACTATAAAAATTACAGAGATTCCCCAAGGGTCTTCCTTAGCCAGCTTATAGATTCTATAGACCAATGTTTACAATAGTATTAGGATTTTCAAATATATACTTGTTAATTCATCAACATTACTAATCATCATTATCATCATATTTTAGTAATGTATATAATTGATTTCATTTATAGGAGTCCTTGTGTGGTGCAAAAACTTAGTATACTTTCCTAACCGTAACCCTAACCCTAACCCTAACCCTAACCCTAACCAAAAGGATGGAAATTCAGGTCCCAGAAGGAAAGCAAAAGAAAAACCTAGTGTCGTTTCATCCAAAAAAGTAACCATTTTAAAGCTTATAGAGTGCAGTTCTCTCTGACATATGAGTCCACTTGGCAAGCACTGTGTCTCTCGAGCAAAATTCTTGTCTACCCTGTCCTCTTGCAAGCCCAGCATTCTTTGGCATATACAGCTCCAGCACAAGTCATCACACACTCCATTCCCTCTGCATCTGCATCTCTTCTCTTTCCTGTATGCATCATTCAGACCATAATAGAACCAATATGACTTCATAACAACATCTGCAACGATCTTCTTTCTGCAGTCACACTCACAGGTATGGGGATCGAGGCTTCATCTTGTCTTTTGGGGTCAGCAATCCAACCAGCCATTGCTTTTTGCCAAACCAGTGCAAATACCAGCACAGTGGAAATGGAAAGAGTGCCTTAGTATTACTATGAAAACAGTTTTCGTAGTAGACCTTTCGGAATAATCTCTGGAGTGCCTGCAACTACAGAGAAATTTGAACTAAAGAGTTCGAAATGGAGAAGATACAGCACGGCATTAGCATTAATCCTTCTCTCCTACCAGTTCCCACCTCTGAGTTTTATCTCTAGGCAAATGCTGGCCTTTTACTATTATGTGGTTGATTATTCTAAGGATAAGAGGCTCCCTGCTGTTATTGTTCATTTTACAGATCTGGCAATATTTTTACTGCAAATTGGTCCACAAGGGTGGGGTTATTTCTAGATTCAAAGAATGACTAATGGCCGCAATCATGCAAGTTCAACAAGTCTCTTTTTGACCATTAAGAATGGCCATTTTTATGTTTTTGAGTATTGTTTCACATTCTTTACCCACTCTATATCTAGGCACTATTTCAACCATGGAAACAAAAATATCTACCACTGGATCAAGAAGCAATATCATGATAGATGGAGGGAAAAAATTGTAAAGGACTACATTTTACTTGGACACACAATCAACATGCAGAGTAGGTGCAATTAAGAAGAAATCAAAAGAAGTGCTGAACTGGTAAAAACCTAGTGTAAAGACTTCTTTAAGTGATAAAGATCATTGACATCAGTTTAAAGACTAAGGTATACCTGATCCAAGGCTCAGTCTTTTCAATTGTTTCTTACGCTTCTAAAAGTTGGACAATTAACAAAGAAGATCAAAGAAGAATCAGTGCCTTTGAATTGTGATGTTGGCAAAGAGTACTGAATTTCTCAAGGACTGCCAAAAGAGTAAGTCTGTCTTGAAGAAGGAGCAACTAAGGGTGCTTGTTAGAGGCAAGGTGGAGAAACTTCATTTCAAATACTTTGGACATGTCATCAGGAGGGTTCAGTCCTTGGAAAAAAGACATCTTCTTGGAAAAGGTGAAGAGTCGTAGAAAGAGGAGAAGATCCTCAACTATATGGATTGTAACTATGGGATCGAACGTAGTGGTGCAGCATAGGGCCAGGTTCCGATTTACCGTTCCTAAGATAGGTAAGTGTTGTAGTTGACTTAAGTCCACCAAATGCACTCTTCCACTGTAACTCTTCAAGAATTTTCAACAGTAAATCAGGTTTCAGTGGTTCATTAACCTTTTACACTAATATCTTTACTTTTCTTCTACTTTCTCTTTGTTCAGGACAGGGAGAGATGTCAATAGTTGAATGGTAAATGGCTTCTCACAAAATTTTAAGATTCCACTTGCTACTTACCAAGGTAGAATGCTGAACATTATCTTTGTGAACTATATTATACTCATTGACTTTGATGTCTCCTTGAGACTATGATCCCAAGGACCTACGATTAATAACTCATTGCTTTAGTTTGATGGGTTATGATAAAGAAGTTTACGTAACTTTGGCCCATGTTGGCTCTACTATTATACATGGATGTACTAACTTATATACTAATATGAATATAGAAGCATCATCTGTCAAACCTATGTATGAACGTGGGCCTAGACCCTTCTATCTGCCTATATCTGTTTGTATTGCCTGTCTGCCTATATATCTACTTACAGGTTAATATTTGTTATTGTAAAGATGTCTATAACAGTGTTAACTTCTGTTGCATGAGTTTCTTGTGCACCTTTCTCTATCTTTCCTCTTTTAAATGTTATTGTTCTGCTCATCTTCTTATAAGGCCTTCATCAGGATTGGAGGGAGACTCATCAATAACCTGAGTTATGCATATGACACAACTTGGTTGCTGAAAACTGAGGAGTACCTGAAGCACTTGCTGCAGAGGGTCAATGACTGCAGTCTTTAGTATGGATTGAAGCTCAACATAAAGAAAACAAAGATTCTAACCACTGAGCCAATTAGCAGCATCATGATGGGCTGTAAAAATATTGAGATTGTTAACAGTTTTAGTTTGCTTAGCTCTACAATCAACACTCTTGGTACCAGCAGCCAGGAAAGTAAAAGATTAATTGCTCTGGGAAAGTCTGTTGTCAGGGACATCTCCAGAGTACTGAAGAGCAATGATGTCAATCTGGAGACTAAGGTGCACCTGATCCAGGCCATGGTCTTTGCAATTACATGCTATCTATCAGAAAGCTGGACAATGACTAGGGATAATAGAAGGAAAATTGATACCTTTGAGCTGTGGTGCTGGAGAAGATTATTGAATACACCATGGACTGTTAAGAGAACAAATAGGTTTGTACTTGAAAGGATGAAACCAGTCTTCTCCTTGAAGGCAACAATTCTGAAGCTCTATCTGACATACTTTGGGCATGTTGCAAGGAGGTTCTAGTCCTTGGAGAGGGACATTATATTTGGGAAGGTAAAAGGACAATGCAGGAAATGAAGACTCTCAATGATATGGATTGACTCAGTAAATGGAGTAATAGAAGTGTCCGAGATGGTGAGGTTGGCTAAGGATAGAGCAGGGTTCAGAGCTGCTGTACATGGGTCGCAGGCGACCTGATGGCAAATAACAACAACATCTATGTCATAGCTTTTATTTCTTTAGGCTATTATCTTGTAGTGGGATTTCTGGATCAAATAGTATTTCTATTTATAACATTTTTAGAAAGGGTCAAAATATTTTTCATAATATCTTCACAATTTTAGTCAGAAAGCTCTATAAAATTGTGATATTTCCCAAAATTAAGAGTCTAAATGGCCTGTGGTTTAAAATAAGTGGTGTGTAGTTCATGGCAAGTAGTACTGCTTACCCAAAGGAACTGCTTCTCTTTCAGTTTAATCTCACTAGTGCCTCAGACAGAGAAAGATAGTTCCAACTTCATGACAAAGGTTAATATATCTAATACACTTATGTATATATAAAGATTCTATGTATCTCATGTGGAAAAAGGACAAGTAATCTCTTCCCATGCCCTTTGGTGGTGGTGTTATATGCCATCAAATCAGAACTGACCAATAGCTGACCCGCCAGTGAGTTTTCAGAGGCAGTTAATGGCATGGAAGCAGATTGCCCATCCTTCTCCAGAACAGCAGCTGGTAGATCTGAACCCTGTACCTTTGTTTAGACAACTCAACTCCTTACCACTAGGCCACCAGATACGTATTTAACCTTTTTTAAATTAAGGTTTCTGGCATCTCTGAGTTTCATTGGCTAGACCATGGCTCATTAAACTGTATTCTGCTATTAAATGTCTCTTCTCATAAACAATGTCTTCTCAATTTTATCATTTTGTGTACATTTTTCTTAAATTTTGGTGCCTGAAACAGATTTCTAGAGCTGATTCCAAAGTAGTGTCTAATTTTGCTTTGATTTTTTCCTGGAGTCTCTGCCTCTGCTTAACATTCCACCCTGCCTGCCCACCCTCCTCTCTGTAGAGCTCAATTCAAATGGACATGCCTGTCCTGACTTCAGTAAGGCCCTCAGAGGTCAAAGGCAATCCTGGTCAGTGTACCCACAGTTAGCGGATATTTCTTCTATCCTAAGCTTATGACCATCACACTTGGTAGCAGCGGTCAGGCAAACAGATGTATTGCACTAGGAAGGGCTGTAGTCAGGGACGTCACCAAATTATTGAGGAGAACTGATGTCAGTTTTAGGACTAAGGTGCCCCTGATTCAGGCTACAGTCTTTTCAATCACTTAATACATCTGAGAGCTGGATAATGATTAAGAATGACAGAAGAAGAATGGATGCCTTTAAGGTGAGGTGTTAGAGGAGAAGAGTGCTTATGCTCCCATGGACTGTCAAAAAACAAACAGACTTGTCTTGAAGAAGGTGCAGCCAGAGTGCTCCTTGGAAACAAAGATGATAAAGCTTTGTCTCACATACTTTGGGCATATTGCTAAGAGAGGCTGTTCCTTAGAAACGGATATCATGTTTGGGAAGGTGAAGGGGCAACAAAAGATAGGAAGACCCTCAACCAGATGGGCTGACACAGTGACTGTGGCAATGAACTTGAGTGTGTCAGAGATTGCAAAGATGACATGGCATAGGACAGTGTACAGATCAGTTGCCGTGAGACAGACTTGACACAATCTAACAACAACATGCTTCTGATAAGGAACTGTGGGGACACAATGCTTAAGCTTGCTGCTGCCAGCTGAAAGGTCAGAGGTTTGAACCTACCATCTGCTGTCCTTGGAGAAAAGACCTGAACATCTCCTGTAAAGTTTCCAAAACTAAAGTCATTGCTATTGAGTTGATCTAGACTCTCAATGAGCCTAGAAAACAAAGCTGAACTGCTCTAGAAGGGCTATACAGCTGTAAATCTTTAAGGAAGCTGACTCTTATCTTTCTCCCAAATGTCAAGCTGCAACTTTTTTATTACTAGCTGAGTGCTCAACCACTGTGCCACTGAGTCCTCTTGTAATGGTTACAGCTTAGGTAAAGTGTTGAAATCAATCTAACAATATAAAACAACACTTAGGATGCTATAATAGTATACAATTTATCATTATTTATTTTTCCCAAAGTCAAGTAACCAATATGTGGTCGTGGTTACATGTTATTGAGTTAGAACTAAATCACAGCTGACCTTCCAATGGTATGTTTTCACAGGGAAGAAATGACGCCAAAGGAGATTGTTTATCATTTTTCCTTGTAGCAACTGGTGGATTTGAACCATGTACCATAGGGTTGCTATGAGTCGGAAACGACTCGATGGCACATAACAACAACAACAACAACCTTTGGATTGGGAGTGCAATTACTTACCACTAATTCACCAGAACTCCTGGTTCTGCCTGTAACTCATTGATCTTGCTTCGACTTGAAGTTCTTTCTCTACAGAATTGCATTATGGTCAGTAGCTATAAACCCATATGTTTGTAAGTTTCAATTAAATCAGACATCTGAGACTATTCACATGGTGATATGAAACATGACAGATGAACAGAGGGAGAGCTCCAGGAACCTCCTGCAGGATGGCACAATCACAGGCCACCTTACACCTAAATTGCACAGTCCACTCCCATATGGCTGTGTGGGGTTCCTACCAATAGACACCATTCTTATGCCTGCGGCCACTCTGCTATCTTTTGTTATATGCCATCAAGTTGAAACCAACTTTATAACTGATGCTCCAGCAGATTTTTAGAGGCTGTAAATCAAATGGGAAGAGATTACTCCTATTCCCCCCACCCCCACCCCTTTTAGGACAACTGGTGAATTCAAGCAGCCTGCATCTGACTGGCAGCCCAACTCTTTACCAATCTTTACCACCAGGGCTTCCCTGTCCTAATTAAAAGGGAAAGGGAAAAAAAGTTCCACTAGCTGGCACTCCAAATCCTTTCTCTGAATGGCAGAATTCTGGCTCCCATCCTAGGAAGTGTCAGCATCCCACGGATCTTTCAGGATGGGATGCCATATCTGTACAGGTAATAGCTAAAGTTGGCCTTTGCAACTATGGAGCTGGTTCACTGGGCTGTTGTCCAATGGAATAAGCAAGTCTGGACAGAGCAAGTCACCCGTTCTCCCTGCTGTGTCATATGTTTCTCAGCAAAGACACCATTCTCATGCATCACTCCATTCCATTACACAGTTAATCCTGACAAGAAGCTTGTGAGTGCCCATGGCCAGGACAAGGGGCTTGACACAGCCAAACTTCCCCAAAATCCAGAGTGACTGAAAGCCACTGCCTCTCCACATTCCCTGAGGTGTCTTGTGAAAACATTCAGAAGCTTAGCAGGGTACTTAGTTTGTAAAAAGGTCCGTCTCCCCAGCTGATGTCTGCAATAAAAAAAGCATTCAACATCTTGGGATTACAAGAGAAACAATTAAAGCAAAGCCTGAAAGCTGACCTCTCTCCCTTCAGAGGCCTGAGCTCTGGCAAGCCGGACAAACTATTTTAGACTTAGGTGCCAATTTTTACATAAGCTCTGAACCTCCCTTTAGCAAACAAAGACTAAAGAAAAATTCAGGGGCCTCCCTGGACTGGAGCAGAACATAAACAGGGGAGGAGGGGGCAGGGGCAGCCTCCATGAAAGGTAGTTTGGGGAAAGGATCCACAATTCACTCAAGATTTCCCCTCAACTCCTTTCAGACTAAAAAGGGAAATGTGAAGCTTTTCCACAAAATCCCTTTGGTCAACTTAGCAAGGATGGCACTTTGGAGACACTTTTTTCACGTACTCCTGTTATAAGTTTGACTTGAAAGTGTTCTTTAATGTCTTGAAAGCAGAAAGCAAATTGAAGAAATAGTTGAAGACACTTTGATGGGCGTGGGAGCTGCTCGGGGCCTTTGCAGAGTCAAAGAAAAGCCTTTTGTAGCTGGCTGGTTCTCTAAGCTGACTGTTTTGCAGTCCACCACACAATTTCAGGGAATGTTGAAACACTATAAGAAAATGTGCCTGTTGGCTTCTCTGTCAAACCATTGTTGAGTGTCTGCAGTAATTAACAAGAATATAAGTTGTTTCTTTTTCTTCTTAGCCACATAAGAGGAGAATAAGATTGGGATTTTAGTATTTTTCTTTTTTCTTTAATTCATATAGCATATTTTTTCACCTTAAATTGAAGGGAATCCTTAGAATAGCAAATAGGCGAAGCATATAGTAGCACCAAAATAAACAAGTACATGCACTGGTGCATGTCTACACCAAAGAAGAAAGCACATTTATTTTAAAATTACACAATTGTGAAAAGGAAAGAGGGTACAACTAAGGAACACGTTGCTGTCTCTCTCTCTCTCTCTCTCATAGACATCAAATAGAAACTGACTTCTAGCTGATCCTTCAGTGGAGTTGTGAAGACTGCAGATCGCACGAGAGAAAGCTATCCATTTTTATTCATATGAGAGACTGGTGGATTTTTTTTTTTAGACTGGTGGATTTGAGTAGCCAGAGAAGTACCCTTTGAGTTAGCAACTCAAATCCCTATGTATTGTACCACCAGAAGCAGTATGGAAAAAAAATTCCTGCACTCTCCTCTTGAGCAAAGCTGCTGAAAGATCAAGATCCAGCTCTTCCTTTCTAGTGTAAGGAGTATTAGAATCCCATTTCCAAAAAGCCATGACAGTTCTTTTAGTCTTCTTAATTCTAGACCCCTTCACATTATACACCAGCCCTCACCTGGCAGCCTTGAACTTCTCAACTCATGTATAAGTACGGACATGTTGTCCTCCTCCAGCTCAAGTGAACTCTACTCCTAAACTTAAGTTAAAACTGAACAATTTTTGCTGTTTCCATGTCACCTCTATTCACATTTGATTCATATGTTCATTCAGTCAATCTTTTTGTGTGTGTGTTAAAAATATATATAGATACGTTGTTGTTGTTGTTGTTGTTGTTGTTATGTGCCATCGAGTCACTTGCAACTCATAGCGACCCTATGTACAACATCCCAAAACTCTGCTCTGTCTTGTGCCAATCGCACCGTCTCTGACACACCCATCCTGATTACCCCAGTCACTGAATCAATCTACCTCATAGGGGGCCTTCCCATTCTGCACTGTGCTTCCTCTCTACCAAGCATGATGTCCCTCTCCAAGGACCCGTCCCTCCTTGCAACATGTCCAAAGTATGTTAGACAGAGCCTTAGAATCCTTGCCCCCAAGGATCAGCCCAATTTGACCCTTTCCAGGATGAATCTGTTTGTTTTCCGAGCAGTCCATGGTACCCTCAATACTCTTCTCCAGCACCACAGCTCAAAGGCATCAATTCTCCTTCTATCCTCCTTAGTCATTGTCTAACTCTCTGATGCATAACAAGTGA
>NW_006399810.1:8518646-8522514 GCF_000299155.1 Elephantulus edwardii
AACCTGTTCCTGAGATGGTTCTGAAGTTCAGGTGGGATAAACTCAAAGTCATATTTTGGTTTTCATGGACTAGGTTTAATTTTCCTCAGTTTCAGCTTGAACTTGCATATGAGTAGTTGGTGGTCTGTTCTACAATCAGCTACTGGCCTAGTTTTCACAGCTGATTTTGAACTTCTCCAGTGGTTCTTTCTGCAGATGTAATCAATCTGATTCTTATGCATACCATCAAGTGAAATCCATGTATATAACCTGCGTTTATGTCTCTAAAAAACGTATTTGCAATGAATAAGTCATTGATTGTGCAAAATTCAATCATTCTCTCTCCAGTTCCATTTCTGTCATCGAGTCCATGTTTTCCAACTACTGAATCTTCTTCTCTATTCCCAACTTTTGCATTCCAGTCACCCATTATTATTGATTCATATAGATATAGACATATATAGATATATTTCCCAGATATAAATCATTTGTAATTGCAAGATTTTGTACACGTATAATTCTGTGATATTAATTACATTCATGTCATTCACCTATTAGTATCAATTCCAAGTTTTTCTATGACCTTAAACAGAGAAAAAGCATTTGACTGTGTGGATCATGACAAGTTGTGGCTGACATTGAGAAGACCGGGAATCCCAGAGCACATGATTATGCTCATGTACAACCTATACCTGAACCGGGAGTCTGTTGTGCGATCAGGGGAACACTGCTTGGTTTAGAATTGGGAAGGAAGGGCACCAGGTTTGTATTCTCTCTCCATACCTATTCGATCTGTATGTTGAACACATTATCCAAGAAGCTGGACTTTGTGAATAGGAATGTGGCATCAGGATTAGAGGGAAACTCTTCAATAACATGTTTTATGCAGATGGCACAACCTTGCTGAGAGTGAGGAGGGCTTGAAGCACTTATTGCAAAAGGTCAAGGAATGTAGCCTTTGGTATGGATTGCTTCTCAATTTCAGGAAAACAAAGATTCTTACCATTGGACCAATTGACAGTGTCATGATGGATGGAGAGGAGATTGAAACTGTCAACAGCTTCATCTTGCTTGGATCCACAATTAACACCGTTGCTTGATAGGAGCAGTCAGGAAATAAGGAGATGCATTGTACTTGGAAAATCTCCAGTTAGGGACATTTTCAAATTAGTGAGGAGTAGTGATGTCCGTTTGAGGACTAAGATGCTTTGATTCAGGCCACAATCTTTTTGAATACTAGTTGTATATCCAAGACCTGGACAATGAATAGGGATGACGGAAAAAGAATTGACACTTTTGGGTTGTGATGTTGGAGAAGAGCTCTGAATATCCTGTGGACGGCCAAGAAAACAAACAGATCAGATATAACTTGGAGAAGGTGCAGCCAGAGTGATCTTCGGAGGCAAGAATGATGAGGCTTTGCCTCACATACTTTGCACATGTTACTAGGAGGTGCTATTCCCTGAAGGCCATGATGCTGGGAAGGGTGGAGGTTCAGGCAAGGAGAGGAAGACCCTCAATCAGGTGGATTGGTTCAGTGATTTCTGCAATCGGCTCTCATGTGTCAGGAAGTGTAAGGCTGGCACAGGATAGAACAGGGTTCAGATCTTTTGTTCATAGGGTCACTAGGAGTCATGCTCAACTTGACAGCACCTAAGAACAACAACCAGAGAAGAGAATTTTGGTGGCCCAATGGCAAGGAATTGTGTTGCCAACCCAAAGGATGATAGTTTTAATCTATTGTCTGTTCTGTGAGAGAAAGATAAGCAATATCCTCTTGTGCAATTTACAGCTTTTGAAAACACACTGAAGGGTCAGCTATGAGTTGGTTCTGACTTGACAGCAAACAACAGCAGTAAATAGGAAAGCTCATTGTTGCCATTCCCCATTCCTTCACCTGTCCTTAGTTATTGTGTTGTTATGTGTTGTTGAGGAAACTGCAGTTCAAATAGATATTATTATTGGTAGCTCTAAACTCTTCTCTATCCTGAGCCAGTCTCATTATCTCCAACACATCTGCCCCCATTACCTCACGGTGTCAATCCATCTCCTCCAGGGTCTTCCTCTCCTGTGCTGACCCTCTACCCTTCCAAGCATGACGTCCTTATCTAAGGATTGGTCCCTCCTGGCAACGTGTTGAAATATGTGAGACAGAGTTTCAAAATCCTTGCCTCGAAGGAATAACCTGGCTTTAACCTCTCCAGGACAGACCTGTTTGTTTTCTTGGCAGTCCATGGGGTATATTCAAGTCTCTTCTCCAGCACCATAGCACAAAGGCATCAGCCATTAGTAAATATTGGTGACTAAACTTTTGCCAAAGGAGCCCTGGTGGTGTAGCAGGTTAAGTTTCAGGCTGCAAACCTAAAATTCAAACCTACTAGCCACTAAGTGAGAGAAAGATGGGGCAGAATTTTCTCATTTAAATTTACTGTTTCACTAGTAACACATGAATGGGGGTCCAAGGCAGGAAGAGGTGAGAGCATAGGGGTGAGGATGGGTAGGCAGAAATCACAATGTCACACAATTTGATGAGTGGTGGGTGGGGGTAAAGGAAATGGGCAAGACCCTGCAGGGACATGAAAAGAAGGAGTAATGGTGCACATAGTCCAATGGTGATTCATTTTATAACACACAATGTATGGATATGATTGTATGATGTATAATGTCAATGAAAAAAGTGTGAAACCTCCCCCCACGATGAACATAAATGAAACAAAACACATGTTAATAATTACATGCATAGAAATAAAGAAAAGGTCAACTTTTAAACTGGTGAAGGATTACCAAGACTCAAAGCTGACTTGACAGAAGTGGATTTGGTTTTTTGCCTAAACACAAGTGTTTTGCCAAAACATTTGCATATTCATTCTGTATCACGACTTCCTTATCCCAAAGACACCTGGGGAAATTTCCCACTCACAGTCAGCTCCCCTCTGACTCATCCATTCCTGGAGCATGTTGTGTTACTAGATTCCTTTCCGCTCAAGGACATTTCTTTTGCTCCTGTCTACTACTTTGAACACTGGGAGGAGCTTTCAGCCCCAATCTATATCCAACAAACCCAATAGCTTTCCCGTGAGGCTGTATCCTTCCCAAGGCTCTAGAAGAGTTCTCCCAAGAATGTTCAGCTCACTCCAATCCCCACCAACTTTGAACTTGCAAGAATATATAGCTGGAACTCTCTGTAAAGTTTTACCCTTTAAACTTTCAACATTTTAGCAAGTTCTGAAGTCTGAACAGAATAAAAACAATCTTGAGAGAAAGCGAGAGCAAGAGAGAGAGATTACTGTCCTATCCAATTTAAGATGTAAGTAGTGATAAAACAAGTACTAAACAAGTATCATCTTTTTCTTCTTCATTTGAGACACGAGAAGACCTCAGTTATGGGTGGTGCAAAGATTTCTCAGTAAATAAGCACAACAAAACCATACTAAGAACTCAAATTGCAGACCACTATTTCAAAACTCTTTCCCATACATGCTAACATTAGTTTATTAAAAAATAAATCACTTAATACCTAGCATTTTTATATATATATCTCATATCTGTAATATAGGGAGCTCTGGTGGTCTACTGTTAAGAAGCTGAACTACAAACCTAAACGCATGTGGTTCAAATCAATCAGCTGCTCTATGAGAGAATGATGAACCATCTCCTCTTGAGCAATTATGTTGCTGTTGTTGTTATGTACTGTTGAGTCACTTGCGACTCATAGCGACCCTATGGACAACAGCCCTAAACTCTGCTCTGTCCTGTGCCAATTGCACTGCCTCCAACATATCCATCCCGATTATGCCAGTCACTGAATCAATCCATCTCATAGAGGGTCTTCCCCTCCTGCACCGTCCCTCCACCCTCCCAAGCATGATGTCCCTCTCCAAGGACCCGT
>NW_006399810.1:8525034-8540475 GCF_000299155.1 Elephantulus edwardii
ATTAATAAATGATCCCATGGCAATACGCCTTTTAATTTCCTGGCTATAGGTGCCAAGAGTGTTGACTATGGAGCCAAGCAGACTAAAACTGTGAATAATCTCAGTCTCTTCACTCTCCATCCTGATGCTGCCAATTGGTCCAGTGGTGAGAATCTTTGTCGTCTTGACATTGAGTCTCAATCCATATTGGAGGCTGCAGTCCTTGACCCTCTGTAGCAAGCGCTTTAGGTCCTCCTCAGTTTCAGCAAGCAGGGTTGTGTCATCTGCATAACGCAGATTGTTGATAGATCTTCCACCCATCTTGACCCCACATTTATCCTCATAGAGCCCAGCCTCCTGGATTATCTGTTCTGCATACAGGTTGAAAAGGTATGGAGATAGGACACATCCTTGAAAAACACCCTTCTCAATTTTGAATCATGCAGTGTTCCCTTGCTCTGTTCTGACGACTGCCTCCTGGTCCAAGCATAGGTTTTACATTAGAACGAACTGTGCAATTATACTGCCTCTGAAAACTCACCAGAGGGTCAGCTATGGGTGGGATCTGACTTGACAGTATAAAACAACAGCATGTTGTTGTTGTTGATTGCTGTTGATTCAAGCGCAATTCATCGCGACTTTATGAACAAAAGACCTAATACCTTACCATAACCATCATCACTTCTCCAAGTTCATAGAGTTTCCAGAGGCATGTCATTTAGGAAGCGGATGCCACCCCTACTTCCAAACCTGTTTTGCATCTGGAAGCTCCACCAAACACTGTCCACATTGGGAAACCATTCTGATATTAGATACCCCACAAAGGTTCAGCATCATAGCAACCCAGGTTACTTCATACAGCACATTGACAAAAAGTAATGTACAAAGTGGAAGAGTGTTCCTCCAGATATAACAGCATTAGTCTCATTTAGCAGTGGTTAAGTGTCATCAAGTCGAATGTGACTGAGAGTAAGCTTTGCACAAAAGACTTGAACTCTGTTCTGTAACTACCAATATTTTTGTACATTTATAGAAGTTAGAGAGTTTGTACAGTTTACAGAGTTTGTAGAGTTATAGAGGCATCTATTTTAGGAAGTAGATGCCACTCCTATTTCCCGACTTAAATCAATCTGGAAGTTCATCCAAACATTGTACATGATGGGTGACCATTGTGGTATTTGACAAGACTGTGGAAAAATGTGCAGCATCACAGCAACACCAAGTTGTTCAGTTCAGCAAATAGACAAAAGATTGCTGTGTCATTTAAGGAAAAGTCATTTGAAAATTAAGAAATTTAATTAAATAAATTCATTTACATTTACCCTAATTAAATAATTAAATTAATAAAACCCCTATGGGATTTTAAAGCCACACCTTCAAGTAGACATCCACCCTTGGCCAAATGCTTTTGGAGGGAAAAGAGCAGTAACACACATCAAACATGACCCCAAAACTTCCCTTCCGTGACCTACATGACTGCCATCAAGATGCTAGCTAGCAGCCAAACTCCCAGAGTGGAGGTTCCAGGCTCCGGCCTGCAATCCATAACAACAACATAGCTACTTTATATAAATGTATATCTGTATTATTTTATATGTATTCTATAAAACGTATGTCCTTACCTTTACTATCCTAACAAGAGTCTTCTTTACCCTATCATGTTTATCTTAAAGCTATTGAATTGTTTGGGGTATTTTTCCCCTATTAAAATAAATAAGGATTATCCAAAGAACGTTCCTTTTGAGGCCCCATCATCAGCTCACAAGCAAGGTGCTCGGTGTCAGAAGCATTGTGCAGAAGTGGACAGTCAGACCCTGCCCTGTTGGAACTCAGAACCTCTTGAAAGGAAAAGACTTTACACAAACAATAACCTAGAAACAATATATTTGAGTCATCTGAAGGGCCACTAGGGAGCAATTAGGACCTGTGGGTGTACAAAGTAGGGATATTTTATCTGTCACCTGAAGTGTGAGTGGAAATCAGTATCACAAGAAAACCAAAGGTTTGAGGAGAAAGTGTGTATGGGGATTCATTTAACTTGTCATAGGCAGGAAAAGAGCATGTATGGAGGTCTAAGAAACTCCAGTGATACTTCTAAATGTGAAATAAACAAGCCAGAGTATACAAAACATTTAAGATGAAAGCAAGGAGCTAATGAGGGAAGGCACCAGGGAGCCCTCAAGGACATGTTAAGGGTTTTGTGCTACACCCTCAGTCAACAGAAAGCCAATAAAGTGCTTTCAAAGTATCCTTGGACACAGAGTGGAGAAGTGATTAGAACCAAAGTGTAGAGTTGACAGGATCCAAAGACTGACTGAATTTAGAATGAGGGGTAAGAGGGTGTCAAGATTGATTCTTCCGTTTCTGTCATGAGAAAGTAGGTTAGATGATGTTGTTTCTCTGAGACAGAGACAACTGAACAAACGCTGGGGTAAATGGACAACTTTTATTTTGGTCTCGTTGAATGTGACATGAACATGAGGCATGCTGGAGAGGTCAAGGAAGTAGCTGAGTAGTCAGGACTGGAATGTAGCAAGTGAGAGCTGCAGACACACATTCAAGTCAGTGTACTGGCGAATAACTGAACCAATGCAAGTGCTGACCCTTGTTCTGATTTCCTTAATATGAAGCTATCATAAGACACACGGCTATCCTCTTTATACTCTGTCATTGCTTCTTTGCACATGTCCAATCTATCTATTCAGTTAGGATGTAGGTGATGGGAGCATAGTATTCATGCCTCATGTATTCTTCTTATTCATGTGGCATCTAATGTACAGGCAAATGCTTAGACAGACACAAGCTACTTATGACAAAAAATAGTTACAATAATTTTACTCATACGGTGCATATGTGTTAGAAATGGTTATAAATTGTTGCACAAATTATCTGACTTTTAATACTTACAAAAATACTTTAAGGCACTTATAATTTTACAGATAGCTCCTTTGTGGCACTAGGGCAAAGCATTTTAAAAACTTTCTGTTAAAATATGTAATGACTTTTTCTCTGCACTTTACTTAATTCTCTGTGAATTGTTGTTGTTATGTCATGTTAAGTCACCTGTGACTCATAGTGACTCTATGTACAATAGTTCTGAGCCCTGCTCTATCCTGAGCTAACCGTATTATCTCTGACACACCTACCCTCATTACCCTAGTCACTGAATCAAGCCACCTCATCAAAGGTCTTCCTCTCGCACTGTCCCTCCACCCTCCAAGTATGATGTCCCTCTCCAACGACTGGTCCGTCATTGCAATATATCCAAAGTATGTCAGACAGAGTTTTTGAATCCTTGTCTCCAAGGAGCAGCCTGATCTCACTCTCTCCAGAATGAACCTGTTTGTTATCCTAGCAGTCCATAGTATATTCAATACTTTTCTCCAGCACCACAGCTCAAAGGCATCAATTCTCTTTCTATCATCCCTAATCATTGTCCAGCTTTCTGATGCATAGCACATAATTGCAAAGACCATGCCTTGGATCAGGTGCACCTTAGTTTCCAGACTGACTTCGTTGTTCTTCCATACTCTGGAGATGTACCTGACAGAAGACTTTCCCAATATAATTCATCTTTTGATTTTCTGGCTGCTGCTACCAAGAGTATAAATTGTGAAGCCAAGCAAACTACAGCTGTCAACAATCTCACCTCTTCATCGTCCATCATAAATGCTGCCAATTGGCCCAGTAGGAAGAATCCTTGTTTTTTTGATGTTGAGCTTCAATCGATATTGAAAACTGCAGTCCTTGACTTTCAGCAGCAAGTGCCACAGGTCCTCCTCAGTTTCAGCAAGCAAGATGTCGTCTGTGTAACATAGGTTATTGATGAGTCTTCCTCCAATCCTGATGTCACACTCCTCTTCATAGAGCTCAGCCTCCAGATTATCTGTTGCACATATAGATGGAAAAAGTGTGGGCATAGGACACATCCCTGGCATACATTCTTCCCAATTTTAAACCATGCAGTGTTCCCCTACTGTGTTCTGAAGACTGCCTCTTTGTCCAAGTTTCATGTAAGCACAATCAAGTGTTCTTGGATTCTCATTCTTCTTATAGTCAGTCACAGTTTGTTGTGATCCACACAGTCAAATGCCTTTACATAGTCAATGAAGCACAGATAGACATTCCTCTGGTACTCTCTGCTTTCAGCCAAGATCCATCTAACATTAGTTGTAATATCTCTAGTACCACGGCCTCTTCTAAACCCAGCCTGAACATCTGGCATTACTGAACAAATAATTTTATTCTGGTAAAACAACTTGTGTTAGTAATAATGGACAGGAGATCAATCCTGAAAATGGGAAGAAAAGTCACATCTCTACTGCTTCACTTCCTTAAGAAGTAATTGTTATCTCTCTGGTCCTAAACATCTATTTCTGGTTCTTTACAAAGGCACAGCCCTCTCCAACTGCTGTTAGGAAAGGGGCTGGAAAATGACGGAGAAAACTTTTAATTACTTTAATTTTCTTCTCACTAGTTCAAGAATTAAGTATTTTCTTTTTTTTTTTTTCAATTTGTGTGTGTGTGTGTGTACCATCAAATCGGATTTGACCATTACAGCAGGAGATTGTCCCTTCTTCTCCAGCAGAGAATCTGGTGGATTCAAACTGCTCACCTCTGGGATTGCAGTGCAGCTTCTTGCCACCAGGCTACCAGAGCTTGCAAAGTTCTTTCTTTATTGTTGTTTTTTATTAAAGTCTTCTCTAAGAATCTTTGTTTTTAGAAAATGTAAATGTTGTTGTGTACCTTTGAGTTGGAATCGACTCATAGTTGACCCTCTAGTGGGTTTTAAGAGGCAGTTTAATTGCACAGGAAAGGATTGCCCATCCTTCTCCCAAAAGCAGCTGGTGAATTCAAACCCCGTGCCTTTGGGATGGCAGTGCAATTCTTACCACGAGGCCACCAAAGCTCCCTAAAATGTAAATAATCACATTTTTAAAGTGGGAAAAGACTTTCCATAGATAGACCAGATTGTACCGTGGTCAGTTCATAGTGATTCACACTATTACTCAAAGGGAAAGTTTTCTGGCACTTCCCGTTCAGTAGTTCTGTGAGAAAGATGGACAGTGTCTTCCAAAGTGATTTATGGCCTCAGAAATCCAGCAGAGGGTTTGCTATGTGTCTGAATAGATTTGAGGGCAATGAGTTGAGATTAAGGTCTCAGCTTCAGTTTAGATGCCAATCTCTTTTCTTAAACTCCTCTTTTGTCTACTATTTCAATGATGGTCTCAGGTTTTCCCAGTCTTCCACCTTCCTATTCCAGAGTTTTCTTTGTCTCCATCATGCTGTGCCTATACATTCAAACAATTACTTTTTTTTTTTAATGTGGTATAACTTTTTCTCCACTCTTACATTTAATACAGGTAACCACTCATAAGATGCAGCCATGGAACCCTTGAAATATGGCTCATATTACGAAGTACTCTAAGTGTAAAGTGTACAACAAATTTGGTAGCATAGTATAAATAAAAGCCATCCAAAATATACTGTTACTCTATTTTATATTGTTGAATATTGAAATAGCATTATTCTGGATATAAATAATTCCATATTCGTAAACTTTTTCTTTTCTTAATTCAGTTGTGACTACCATTAAATTTAAAACTCCGTGTGTGGCTTGTATTCAATTCACAGGTAATCAAAACTTGGCATGTTTGCAGATGCTGAGGGCACATCTGTGGATGCAGTGAGGATCCATCTGCTCCAGGGACCAGGCATGAGAATGCCGGATGTTGGACAATAGGTTGTTGAGATCTAGTCTCACTATGAAATGGCAGATTTTTTAAAAAAATATTTCTTTTATATTTATTTGCATATAAAATTAACATACATTGTGTCTCACAAGCTCTTTCATTCACATTATGTTTTATGCATTCATTCCCTTACATTGTGTTTTATAGACTTGGTCACCATTGACTTATGCCCACTATTAATCCATCTTCTCAGGTCCCCACTGGATCTTTACTAATTCCTCTACCCACCCCTCAGCCCACCAAACTCCGTGGCCTGGTGATTTTCCCCCTTCTCCCTCAGTCTCCTTCCTCTCTCCTTTTCTCCCTTTGGATTTTATCTACATATTTTTAGTTATTCTTCTACTTTCACAATAATGGTCCTATGCAGTATTTGTCCTTCTGAGTTAGTTCACTCGGCATAATGCTCTCCAGCCTGTCTTATGTTATATAGTATTTTTCTAAATCATTGCTCCTGAGTGCTGCATAGTATTCTATTGTGTGAATGCACCATAATTTCACAATCCATTTATTTGTTGATAGATACTTGGACTGTTTTCATGTTCCTGCAATTGTGAATAACGTTACTATAAACATAGATGTATAAATCTCCATTTGTGTCTCAGCTCTAGTTTGCTCAGGGTATACTTCTAGCAGTGGAATAACTGGGTCATATGAACTTTTCTATGTTCAGCTTTTTGAGTATACTTCAAACTGCCTTCCAGAGTGATTTTAAAGTTTTATAATCTCACCAACAGTGTATGATCGTTCCAATCTCCATATCCTCTCCAACATTCATTGTTTGTTCTTCTGTTAAACTTTGCCACTGCTACTGGGGTAAAATGGTATTTCATCATGGTTTTAATTTGAATCTCTCTTATTGTCAATGATTCTGAGCATTTATTCATGTGCCTGTTGGCCATCTGAATATTTTCCTCTGTGAAAAGTCTTTTCATGTCTTTTGCCCATTTTGTAATTGGGTTATCAGTATTTTTCTTCTGGAGGCCCTGAAATATTCTGTAAACATTAGTCATGAGACTCTTGTCTGAAATGACAATGCCAAATGTTCATTCCCAGACAGTAGGTTTTCTTTTCACCCTATTGGAAAAGGTTTTTTATTCACACAGGAATATAATCTTTAGAACTTTGCATTCATTGATGTTATCCTCCCCTGGCTGGGCATTTCTGGTTGTGCTTGCCAGCCTATGTATATCATAGGATAGGCCTTCTAAGTTGGCTCCATTTTGTCTTATATGATCTTTATAGTTTTGAGATTTACCTCCAGATCTCTGATTCATTTAGAATTGATTTTTTGTGTTTAGTGTGAGATGTGGATCTTGCTTCAGTGTTCTGCAGGAACAAGTCCAGTTTGCCAGCAGTATTTGTTGAAGAGGTTATAGTTTTCCAATTTGATGGATTTTGTTTCCTTCACAAATACCAGTTGACCATAGATAGATGGATTAGTTTCTGATTTCTCAATTCTCTTCGCCTGGTCTATGTGTCTGTCATTGTACCAGTATCATGCGATTTTGTTATTACAGCTGTGTAGTAGGTTTTGAGATCAGAGAATGCTTTGCCCCCCACTTCATTTTTATTTTCCAGAAGAGTTTCGCTTATTTGAAGTCTCCTTTCCAAATCAACTTCTCAATTCCCTTTTCTACCTCTTTGAAAAGTTAATTTGGTATCTATATTGGGATTGCCTTAAACATATAGATTACTTTTGATAGGATTGTCATTTTCACTATACTGAGTCTGACTTCTATCCATGTATAGGGAACATGTCGTGAGGAGACAATCAAAGATGAGAATGAGTTTTCAGATATGTTTCCTGGTGAGTAAAAGTTTGCATTGTTAACCAAAAAGGCAGGCAGTTTGAACCCACCAGCTGCTGCACAGAGAAGGACAGAGAGTCTCCTCCCGTGAAATGACAGCCTCTGAAAACCCACTGGAGGGTCAGCTCTGAGGAGATGCTGACTCAGTGATACACAACTTGTAAGAAAAGGAAGCTCTAGTAGCCTCTTAGGGAACTCTGGTGGCCCACTAGTGAGTAGGGAGCTGGGCTGTCAACACAAACATAGGCAGTTCAAATTTGCCAGCTACTCTGCAGAAGCTAGATGAGCCATATCTCTCTCCATTGATCTCAGAAATCAACTGGAGAAACAGTTATGAGTCAGGTCAGACTCAAAAGCAATAAGTTTGTGTTCTTGAAGTATTTGGCAGAGATTTCAATTCACACTGTCAAAAATCCTCCTACATGTGAATTTTCACATCCGTTTGTTAAACTTAAAGATGGCGCTCCATTTTCCATCACAACATGGCCCTTAGGAGGAGCCAGAAAGGACAGAGAAGGTCTTTGGATTCTGCTTATGAGATGTAAGGAGCACTGAACAGCATATCCCAGAGGGGGCGCTGAGGAGCCAGAAACCCAGGAGATGAAGCCTGACCTTGCAGGTGTTAGGAAGCAGGCAAGTGAGGCAGCAGTAGCAGTACACAAGTGTCCATAGGTTTGGATGCATAATTAGTAAACAGGGAAACAAATGTCTGGTGTCAGTGGAGGGATGTCAAAATAGCCAGGGGGGAAAGGGCTTTGTTTTAACTAGGTCTGAAAACTGCCTAAGAATATGATAAAGACTTCCCATTAGAAATAGGAATCAGGAGTTTTGTTTCTATCAAGAAGAAATAACATTGGCAATGCTTGCAAAAACCCATAAAGAGCTAGAAAAACATGTTCCTGAGTAAACGACAAGTCTCCTAAACCCACAAAACATCTTTTATTTTATACAATTTTAAAAAAACCAAAACAACCAAAACCCAAACTCAAGCAAAACAAACTCATTTCCTCCTGTCTCATAGCTGACCTTCCAGCACGTTTTTGATAGGATGTAAATCACTGAGGAGGAACTCGACCACCTTTCTCCTGTGGACCTGATGTATATATGAACTGACAGAGAGGCTCAGCCATTCCTTAGAGACCATGTCATTGTATCTCTCTAAAGTTGAGTCAGTTTTACAAACCATAAAATTAGTCCAATATAAGATAATAATATGTCAGCATTATGTCTATCAAACAATAAAAAATCTTAATAATACTTAATGTCAAAGAGGTAAGTAAATTAGCAAGTATGGTGTCATTTGAAGGGAAAGAAATTTTGCTGAATTTTAAAAAAAAATGTTAAATTGATGGATTGACACACTATGTTCATGTATCAGAAGTCTCAATCACTTTGTTAAGATGACAATTATCTTCAGAGTAATTTATATATTATTACTATCAGTCAAAATGAAGTTGATTAACTGATTTTAAAGGTATATGAAAGACAAAGAACCTAGAATACTAAAAATAATCAGTAAAAGATAAAATTGGAGAATTTATACTACTTGATTTTAAGATTTATGCCAAAGGTATAGTAATCAAAATAATATATTAGCATGATATTGATCAATTAGATCAATATAACAGGATACAATCTTGAAATAGATGCACATAGCCATTATAAATCGATTTTCTAGGAAGATGTCATGATAATTCATGAAAATAGGAAAAGGAATTGACTTTTGAGAAAAAAAAAAGTGTAGGAAAAATGGTCCTACAAATTGAAATTTGAGCCTTGAATCTTATCTTACACCATATACACGCATTAACATAAAATGGTACATAATCTTTTTTTCACCCTTTTATAAACAAGAATTTCTTAGGTAAGATTCATAAAAATTTGATAAACAGGACTTCCTCAAGATAATTGCTTTTTCAAAGAATTTTAAAAAGTAAAACATGGGACTAAGAGAAAATATTTGCAAAACACCCCTTGCAAATAAATGCTTGTATCAGAATTTATAATCAACCCTTTAAGTTCAAGAATGAGACAAATCAAACAACAAAAAGGGAGAATGCAATAGATTTGAACAGGCACTTCAGCAAAGAGTTTATGGATTACAAAGTATTCCATGAAAACCTGCTCAATGCCATTTTTCACAGTTACTGTATGCTTTCCAGTTGGAACTGACTCAGAGCTGACCCTCCAGTGGGTTTTCAGAGGCAATAAATGTCATGGGAGGAGATTGTCCATCTTTCTCCCATGAAGCAGCTGGTGCATTTGTCCTTAGGAATATGAACATCTTATTCGGACATTATTACACACTGTGGCACTAGGGACATTATAGTCAATGTTAGATGAATCTTAACTGAAAGCAGAGTGTACCAGAAGGTTGTCTATCTGTGCTTCATTGGCTATGCATAGGTATTTGACTGTGTGGATCACAACAAATTGTGACAAACCTTGAAAAGAATGGAAATTCCAGAACACTTGATTGTGCTTGTGAAAAACCTGTACTTGGGCAAGAAAGCAGTGACAGCAGAGCAAGGAATTGCTGCATGGTCCAAAATAAGGAAAGGTGTACACCAAAGATGTGTTCTATCCCCACAATTTTTTAATCTATAGGCCAAGCAGATCATTTGGGAAGTTAGGGGGAAGAATTTGGCATTAGGATTGGAGGAAGACTCATCAACAACGTGCACTATGCAGATAATACAACCATACTTGATGGAATTAAGGACCTGAGGTATTTCCTGCAGAAGGTCAAGGACTGCAATCTTCAACATGGATTGAAGCTCAGCATCAAGAAAACAAAAATTCTCATCACTGGGCCTATTGACAACATCATGATAGACAGTTACAGTCAACACTCTCAGCATTAGGAGTAAGCAAATAAAAAAGAAAATTACATTGGTAAAAATTGCTGTTGGGAATTTCCCTAGGCTTCAAATGAGCAACAATAGTAGTCTGGAGACTAAGGTGCATCTGATCCAAACCATGGTCTTCGCAATTACTTGCTATGAATCAGAGAGCTAGACAATGACTAACGATGATAGAAGAATTGATGCCTTTGAGTTGTGATGCTGAAGAAGAGTCTTGAACACACCATGGACTGTCGAGAGAACAAACAGATCTTCCTGGAGAGTGTGAAACTCCATCTCACATATTTCAGGCATGTTGCCATAAGGGATCAGTCCTTCATGAAAGACGTTATGCTTGGAAGGGTGGAGGGTTGATATAAGAGAGGAAGACCCTGGATCACCCTAGATTAACTAACTCAACAATTGAGGTAATAGGAGTAAGGGTGTTAGAGACCATAAAGTTGGCTCAAGATAGGGCAGAGTTCAGAGATATTGTACATAGTCACTATGAGAAGCAGGTGACTCAATGGCACACAATAACAATAGTATCAAGCCAAATTTACACTACAACATGTACAACAACCAAAACTTCTAAATTTCTGGCACGTGCTGGAAAGTAGAACAGCTGAAAGTCTCAGACATTTCTTTTGGGGGTGTAAATTATACAGTCATTTTGGAGAATGATTAGATGTTTTCTTACAAAAATTAAACATACACCCCAGCAATTCACTCTTAAGTACTTGTTTATCCAAGAGAAATAAAAGTGTACCGCAACATAAACATCCACACATGGATTTTCATATTAAACTTGTTCATAATAACCTTAAACTTAAAACAATCCAGAATTCACACCTTTGAGTTGTGGTGTTGGAGTAGAGTCCTGAGCATCCTATTGTGGTTGGACATCAGGGTTGTTTCCAAGTTCTTGCGATGGTGAATAATACTGCTATGAACATTGGTGTACAAGTCTGCTTGTGCCTCAGTTCTCATTTTCTCAAGGTATATTCCAAAGAGTGGAATAGATGAGTCATATGGAATTTCTATGTCCGGTTTTGTTTTGTTGGGTTTGTTTTGTTTTGGTTTGGTTTTGGTTTTGGTTTTAGGAAATACCTATATATGACCATTATTGTAAGAGGGGAGGGTTTATACATAGGGCCACACAATTTGATGGGTGGAGGGAGCGACTGATAAAGGAAAGGGGGAAAGTCAGGTGTGAAAAACAATGTACATGAACTTTAGGTACTCTGTACGTAAACCAGTATAAAATTATTACCTAAATTGAGAGAGACTGAAGAGCAACATGGTGAGTGAACTAACTCAGTTCCACAAGGGCAAATATTATATAAAACCATTATTGTAGAATGAGTGTGAGGATCCAAATGGAGTAGAAGCCGAGAGGTGAGGAGGTGTGAGGGGTGGGAGTTTAATCATGTGGTCATACAATTTGATGGATGGGGTATAAGGGAACTGAGAAAAATCTGGTGTGGAAAATAATGTATTTGAATTTTTTTAATAAATTAGAATTTTTTAAAAAGGGTGCTGAAAATCCAAAAACTGCCAAAAGAACAAACAAATATGTCTTGGAGAAGGTATAACCAGAGTGCTCATTGGAGGCAAAGATGATGGGGCTTTGCCTCACATACTTCAGGCATGTTGCTAGAAGGGGCTACATGATGCTCAGAAAGGTGGAGGGTCGATGAAGGAAAGGAAGACCCTTAACCAGGTGCGTTGACACAGTAACTGCCACAATGGGCTCTAGTGTGTCAAGAAGTGTGAGGATGGCACAGGATAGGACAGGGTTCAGATCTGCTGTTCATAAGGTCTCTATGGGTCATAACTCACCTCAACAGCACATAACAACAACAACAGTAAAAACAATTCAAATATCTATCAGGTAATGAATGGGGAAAATGTGCAAATAACTGTTCTTATAGGCTACAATGGATTACTGCCCAACAGAGAAAATTAACCAACCTGCTGTGCTTATACAAAATCTTATATAAATCTGCTAAGTGAAATAATCCAAGCACAAAACTCTATACATTGTCTGATTATACTAAACATTGTCTGATGATACTAAAACAGCAGTCTGGAAGAGATAACCTATAGCCACAGATATCAGTTTAGTAATATCAGTGTATAGAGAGGGACTTCATTGTAAAAGCATGAGAAAATTTGGGGGAATATTAAGGTATTTTTTATATTGATTTTTGTCATTGTGGTTATATGAGTGTATGTTTCTCAAAACACATGTACATGTGTACCTTAAATCATTCCTTTTATTGTATATAAATCGTTGCTTCTGTGCACTGTCAAGCCAGAGCCGACCCATAGCTGCCCCTAAGTGGGCTTTCAGGGGCAGTAAATCATAAAGGAGGAGATCATCCATTTTCTCCTGCAGAACAGCTGGTGGATTCAAACTGTATGCTTTAGGGTTGGCAGTGCAACTTCTTACCACCAGGCCATCAGCGCTTCCTGTATACAAATTATATATCCCACTAAGCAGACCACAGAAAATGAAGGCCAGAACTCCAAGCATCACTGAAGTAACCCACAAACAAGAAAACATTTCTCTATACAGTCTTGTATTTGCGTCACTGGAAGTATTCCTTTTATTAAAATTTTATTTGATTAATTTTAATGAACATTTACAGAGATTTTGGATTTCTATTCATTTATTCACTGTTGCACTTTTCTTCCTGCCCTCCTTGCCCCCCAGTTCACTCCTCTCTTCAAAAAGCAAAAGAAAAAGTCCTTCATTGGTATACAATCCCCCCGCCCTGAGTTCACTCCACTATGCAACCTTAATTCTGGACTCCTGTGATAACCATAATACCCTATCTTGAAAGTTCTTCTTTTAGACTACAGCTTTAGATCTCTCAAAGTCTCTATTGAAATGCAAGCATTTTTACAGTATGTTGTTATATGCCTTTATATTATGTAGTTGTGTGCCATCAAACCATATAAACCCTATTAACAACAGATCATAACTTTGCCCTATCCTGTGCAATCCTTAATTTCTCGACATTCTTGAGCCATTACAATCATTGGGTCAATCCATCCTATTAATCCATCTCTTTCTCTGGTTCCCTACCTATCACAACATGATGTCTTTTTCCAGAGACTGGTTCCTCTTGGTAACATGTTCAAAGTATGTGAGAAGTTTTACACTATTTGCCTATAAAGAGTTGTCTGGTATAACATTCTCAAAGTTAGATCTCTCTCTCTCTCTCTTTTTTTTTTTTTTGCATTCTGTGACATATTCAGTACTCTTTGCCACCCCTATGATCTAAAAGTGTCAGTTCCTGTTGTTGTTGTTATGTGCCACTGAGTCACTTACCACTCATAGCAACCCTATGTTCAACAGTTCTAAACCCTGCCCTCTCCTGAGCCAGTCTCACTGATTCTGATACACCGACCCCCATTGGCCTAGTCACTTTATCAATCCACCTCATCCAGGATCTTCCTCTCTTGTGTTGTCCCTCCACCTTTATGAGCATGATTTCCTTCTCCAAGGACTTGCCCCTCTTGGCCACATGCCCAAAGTATGTGAGACAGAGATTCAAAATGCTAGCCTCCAAGGAGAAACTTGGTTTCACTCTCTCCAGACAAACTTATTTATTTCTTTTGTTGGTCCATAATATATTTGTTTCTTCTCCAGAACCACAACTCATAGGCACTGATTCTTCTGTCATCCAGTTCTTCTTAGGCCATCATTACTTACTGTCCAAGTTTTTAAGAAGCATAAAAGACAACTGAAAATATTGTGACTTGCATCAGGTGCACCTTTAAGCAAACATCTTTGCCTTTTAACACAATAACACAAGGTATGGTCCTTGGTGGCAGATTTGCCTAACACAGCAATAGGAAGCATCAAAATTTTTTGTCACTAATGCCATCTGGCCGTGGTTTGTAAAAGGAACAAAATCACAGAATAGGACAGTTTTAATGAAGGTCAGAGACTATCTGTTAAAAAAAAAAAAGTAGGAGGCTACCTGCTGGTAGCAACTCAGAGGGAAAGTAACAGGGCCAGGGACCTCACCTGTGAGGATGATGGAATAAGAGGCACCCATGGTAGAAGGCAGGAACAATGGAGGAAGCTCAGAATACCAAGGGCGAGATTTTTCACCTTCACAGATTTTGGATTTGCTTAAGATTTGGAATCCACTGGTCACCTAACCCTCATGACTGAATTTTCTTTACAATGTCAGAGTGCCCACCTATCCCATCACAGTATTGACTTGGTTACAATGCCACCAGGGGATAATCACACTGTGTAAATGTAAGGGCATTTCAGTGTGAAAAGTTAGCTTCCTCAGAAACTAAAGGAAAGAGTGGAGGCTCAAACCTACCTAGAGGGACCTCACAAAACCTAAGTGAAGCACATATGAGATGGCCGTAATGAGCCGCTTTAAAGATTAAAGTGTGTCTGACGCAAGCCACAGTTCCAATTGCTTTGTATGCACGTGAAAGTTGAACAGTGAGTAAGGAAGACCCAAAAAGGGTCATTGCCTTTGAATAGTGGTCTTGGAGAAGAGTACTGACTATTCCATGGACTGACAAAAGAGCAAACAAGTTGATCTTGGAAGAAGGACAACTAGGATATTCCTTAGAGGCAAGGATGGGGAAACTTGGTCTCACAGACTTTGAGCAAGTTGTGAGAAGGGATCAATCCTTGGGAAAAGATGCTGGAAAAGGTCAGGGAAAGAGGAGACCTGGAGTGAGATGGACTGACACAGTGACAATGAAAATGGACTAAGAAATGATGGAGATCATGAGATGGCTCAGGAAAGGGTAAGTTTCCATGTGTTGTTTCCAAGGTTGCTATGAGTCATAGTCAACCCAATGATACTTAACATAATAGAGAAATAACATTAAAAAACAAAAGGTGGGGGAGCTCTGGTGGCCTAGTGGCAAGGAGCTGCAACTACAATCCCAGAGGCACACGATTCGAATCCACCAGATGCTATGCCGGGGAAGGAGGGACAATCTCCTCCTGTACCAGTCAGATCTGATTTGGCGGTACGCTCACACAAAAATAATAAAATAAAATAAAAA
>NW_006399810.1:8540575-8557124 GCF_000299155.1 Elephantulus edwardii
AAAAAACAAAAGGTGGGGGAGCTCTGGTGGCCTAGTGGCAAGGAGCTGCAACTACAATCCCAGAGGCGCACGATTCGAATCCACCAGATGCTATGCCGGGGAAGGAGGGACAATCTCCTCCTGTACCAGTCAGATCTGATTTGGCGGTACACTCACACAAAAATAATAAAATAAAATAAAAATTAAAAAAAAACCACAAAAAAACCCAAAAGGTGTTCTCTAACTTCCACCCAGATATGAAAGGTGGAATTTTCTGTGGATGAGGAATTATTCTTTAAAAAAAAAAAAAAAGGGACTTGGCCTTCTTTTTCCCTTTGACCTTCTTTCCACAACACAGTATTAGCAAACATGGTGGCACATAATAGGAGAGGCTCTCTTTTTGCAAATATCAACGAACAGGAACAATCTAGGTCAGCAAACAGCTTACCTTCCAACAGCAGGCCCTTTAATACCTGAGAGTGTGGGAAGGTCATTTCACACTAAAGGGTTAGTTAAATCAGAAAACTTATTTTGCCAGAATGCACTTTAGAGACATGTGACAGTTCTACACTCTGCAGAGGACAGTTGCAGCGTTTGCCTGAGATGTAGGAACAACAGGACAATCTGTTTCCTGCCTGCTGGCTGGGCTGAGCATGGTGCTGATCCAGGCTATTTCTTTTCAAATTTCCCCAATGCTACCTCTAGTTGTGTACTGCCCAGGTTGTGTATGTGTTAGGTTAAGGGTTGGGTTGGTGACTGAAAGAAAGATCGTTTAAATCCACCAGTCACTGCAGGATCGAGATGAGACTGTCTCTCAAGCTTAGGATTCATTATCTCAGAAACCCAATTGAGGGTCACTATGAGTTGGAATCCACTCAGCAACAATGGGCAAAACTGTCTCTAAGCAACCTGGTTGTTGCTTTTATGTGCCGTTGAGTCACCTGCAACTCATAGCGACCCTGTGTGCAACAGCCCTAAACTCTGCTCTATCCTGTGCCAATCTCATTGTCTCTGACACACTTACCCCCATCAACCTGGTAATGAGAGAGTTAAGTCCTTGGTGACCAAGTGAAAGATTGGATATTATACAACAACAATGATACTGCTCTTTAGTCTGAAGAAACAAAATCCAAATTGTACTCCTTGCTGATTCAATTTCATGGAAACTCAGTCAGTGATCCCATGTGTTACAGACTAGAACTGCTCAAGGAGCTTTTTTGATTGTAATTTTTAAGGACAAGAGCTCTTGTGGCCTAGTGGTAGGGAGCTGCACTACCAATCTAGAGAGGTATATGTTCAAATTCATCAGCTGCTCCTTGGAAGAAAGATAGGAAACATCTTCCCATGTAATTTACTGGTTCTGAAAACCTGCTGGAGGGTTAACTATGAGTCAGTTCCAACTCTATATGTAACAATAGTGAACAGATCAAGAGGCCTTTCTTTCTTGATGTGACTGGGTGTCTGGGTGCCACTCACTCCCTCCTCATGGAAGCATTTAAGGGCTTGGTTTTAAAATTACTCCAAATGTTCTATTGCCTGTAAAGATGGAAGACATTTTAAAAAACAGCTTTGAAGAGCAGAAATTTTTCCCCCATCTATTCATGGTTGTAGGTATCAAGTGGGGGTAGATTCTGTGTTGATAAGGACTGAATGAGGAAGTGTCAAACAGTAGCCAAAGGGTTCCCAAGGCCTGATAGGTTCCAGGTCACAGAAAGTGGCAAAGCCTTTTTGTGGAACTCAGTCTTTCACCAGAGCAAATAGAGCACCTTATATGCACAGAGAAGAGAGACTGAGAGAGGATCATCTATTTTCTGTAAATCATTCAGAGACTAATGCTTAGGAACAACCAAACCAGTAAACCACCCCGGCACAGCCCTCACAATGTCACATGGGCAGAATAGGAAAGAAAAGCTTGAGATGTGATGTACTGGAGTAGGATTAAATGTCTACTAAAATGATCAATGAATCTCAGGATCTAAATTAACACATGACAGACATACACCAAGACCCACACCAAATTGACTTAAAAAAAATCTTAATAATAAAGCTCAAACTTGCCCTTTCTGTCACTCAAGGTTACAATTCATAATCATAAAAACATGTACCATGTAATTTTATCTTGTTAAAACATTTGCTGTTCTACTTGACTAGTGTTCTAAATATATAAGTGTGCAAGTTGCTGTTGTTAATTGCCTTCAAATCGAGCACGACTCATAGTGACCCTATGAAAAAAAGGCCTGAAGCTCCTCTACAACTATTGACATTTATCAAAGTTCATAGAGTTTCTGGAAGCATGTTGTTTAGGAAGTGGATGCCACTCCTGCTTCCAAATAAGTGTGCTAGGTTAATAAAATATTGCAGGTAAAGGAATATTCTTATTCTATTATTTCAGGATATTTTAATGGTCATTATTTCATCAAAACATAATTCTAAGATGATGAGACAATTTCTAGTTCTTGTTTTATAAATCAAAAGTAGAGAGCCTGTCTCCAATAGTAATGCACACAATATAACGAAGTTATGTTAAGTGGGCTCTGGTGGCCTAGAGGTAAGGAGTTGCACTGTCAATGCAAAAGAACACAGCTCAAATCCACCAGTCCTTCATGAGGGAAAGGTGATTTTTTTTTTCATTCCCCTGTGATTTACAGCCTCTGAAAACCCACTGGAACATCACCTATGAATTAGACCCTTAGTCCCAACTCCGTAGCCCCTAAACAACAGCAACAATATTACCAGAGTCATGACATTATCTGTTGCCCAGTTATTTTCTTTATACAATGCTGACATCCTGTGAGCAAAACATGTGCATCCTGTAGTGAAAAGAAAACCCTGAATCAGCCTGTGCCTCATCACCCCCATCACTGCTCATTATCTACCATCAAACGTGCTCTCTCCTCCTGTAGTAGATTGGTGGAGGGAGGAAGCTTTGATCCATTTTGAAGTGCTTTATAATTTTCCACAGTCCATCTGGGGAAGGGAAAGTACCTTTAGCTGGGGAATTTCCAAGAGGAGGAAGTAGAGAACACAGCAAAGACTTCAGCTGAAAGTTCATATTCACTCAAATCCCTGCCTTGTGGCTCAGAATCAATGGGTGGAGAGACTCAGAACTTTCAGATAACATCTGAACTCTAGGGACTTGCCTGAACCCAACCTGAACTTGAGATGTCTGTAACTCTCCTGTAGCCTTATCTAAATGGCCATCACTTTATTTGTAAGCACAGAAGCTATAGAACGGTTCCCAGACATTGTGATGAAAGCGTTTTGTTGTTTTATATTCTTCAAAAGCTGCAAGAGCAGCCATGCCTACCAAGCTCAGCTGGTTAGGGCTCTGAGAGATGAAAGTGACCATATGGTCTGACACTCTCAGCCCTGGTATCCAATTACATCCATAAACTTGGCCTTGTTGTTGTGGACCTTAGAGTCAGAACTGACTCACAGCTGACCTTTCGGCAGATTTTCAGAGGCAGTTAATCGCATGGAAAAAGATTGACCATCCTATTCCTACAGAACAGCTGGTAGTCTTGAACTCGGCCAATTTGACCTACTAAGTGAAAAATGTGTGGACACTGAAGGAAGCTAACTTGGTGAGGGCAAATGTATGTATCAAGAGAAATTATTCAAGGAGTAGCTAGCTTTTTCTAGAAAACCAAAAAACAAAAACCAAAACAAATAAACCAAAAAACCAAAAAATGCATAAGGGTGCTAATTTTTAGTAATGAAGAATGTTGGCATTTGTAATGTGTGAATGTAATATTTCTCAGCGACATTTAGTTAATACATGAAAGGGATTTGTTTTCAGTTATTTGCTCTATTGCTGATCACTTTGGGCTATTTTAGGAATAAAAAGTTGGCAAACTAAGATCCAAGAAGACAGTGCAATTTTGAAATTGACATTGTTAAAATATCCCCAGGCCCCTCCCACCAAATATGTACAAATCGAACTTTGATTGTGAGGATGCTATAATAAATATTCAGAAAAAAATGTGCCAGTTTTCCAAGGATCAATGTGCTGGCTTCAAGAAGAGTGGCTGAGATTTTTGTTCACAGGTGTCTTACTGACCTTTTTTTTTTGCTGTAACCTCGTAAATGTAGATAAAGAAAATGAAACAAGCTAAAACTTTAATCTTTGAGTCACAAGAAAGTGTGAAGCTATAACAATGGCTGGGAAAACAGATGTCTTCTAAATTATCATTCAAGGATTGAAACTCAGTGGAGTTACTCAAACAATTTGGAGATAATGTCGATGGCAATCTCTGCCTCCAGTGTGCACTTTCAGTTTTTCTGGGATGGAAGATTGAGATTTTTTGAAAGCTCTGTAGGTGATTTGAGTACATAGCAATCTTTGGAAATCACTATGTGACACAAACTAGGAAAATGAAAAAGCTGCTCCTATCTGACAGATCCTTCAGGAAATTGATATTGGTGCATAACAGAAGGAGCATTTATAACCTGGGTGAGCAATGGTCCACGGCAGATCAAGACTGGGCTTCAGTGTGGGAGTCATATGCTCAGAATCCAGAAACATTTTGATAGACAAATAAAAAAAATACTTAGCTCTTCTCAGTGACTGAGAAGTACAATAAGGATACATATGACCCTCACATGGACACAGTAGACAACTATTTCTCAGTAGTTTCCACCACATAGTGTTTAATCAGAGCCTCGAGCAGAGCACAATGTGCCAAAGAATCCAAGCTGCAAGCTTGACACATCCCTCGTCCTTGTCAGCGGCCTGGCTTTCATGCAAAACACAGACATCAACAGCTTGGAACAAGACATGTATAACTGTTTAAAGGAGAGGAAGGGCAGATTGGGGGAGGGGGGAAGAGGAGAGAGGGAAATAAGGTAGCATGGACGAATGGGTGGTTTCAAAGAATAGGCAAGGTACAGTGAGGATTTGAGGAGACATTGTGAAAAAAGACATGGATCTAGTGTAATTGATGTTACAGGGCGTAATGTATATAAGTGATTGAATGAAAAGCTATTTTTAAAAACCTTCAGGCATGTGGGGGGTGGCTGGGTGTGGGGGGGTGTGTCCATACACAAGGCACAGTGTACTAAGCACGCTGAGGGAATTTATTTCCTCTTGGAACGTTTGCTTTTGTTCTTAGAAGGCCTGAACAGGTTGACCTCAAGTATCTGGAGAACAGGAAAAGACTGTGATTTCACGCTCAGCATTCAAGAAAAAAAGTAGGCCTTATACTTATTTTCTCTCTCCCTCTTTCTGTTTCTCAATAATTAGCAGAATTTAAAAAAATAATTAGTAGTGTTTTACCCAAAAGTTTTGTGCTTCTGCTCTCTCTTTTTTTGTAGTCATTTCAATGAAAATTTACAGAGCGAAAAAACTATGTAATATAAATATTACTAATATATAAATTCTGTCTCCATCTGTATGCACATAAGAAGTCTCATGATTTGGCATGTCAGCCTTCTGGAGAGGCCCTGCTAATCTTCTCTGTATTGTCCCACTTTTAGATTATGTGTTGGTTACTTAAACACTGCCCTTACTTCCTTGTTAAACAAAACCAAGCTATGAAAAGCAACAGGTTTTTCTATTTCAACTCTTCACAGCTATTGATAAGTTGATTTACAAAACAGCATACCATTGAAATTAAATAATGACTAGGTTCCTGTGACTAGTCTATAATCCTATCAGTTTACCTTCAACATACACAGAAAGGAATCCCCAATACCTTTCCAAAATTTCAGAATAGCAGTGCCGTGTCTTTTAAGCCTGATATCAATCTCCATGCTTATGATTAAATTTTTTAAAAACTGCTTTTCACCTACCCCTGACGTATATCATAACATAAAAGATATGATTGAGGGAATTGAGATTTCGAGCTTGTTACTTCTAGCTATCAGGGAACTTCTTGGTGTCTAGCACAAAGTTGTTGTTGGATACTGTTGAGTCGGGACCACCCCATAGCTGACCCTCCAGCAAGTTTTCAGAAGCAGTCAATCACATGGGAGGAGATTGCTCATCCTTCTTCCAAGGAGCGGCTGGTGGCCTCAAACTGCATACCTTGGCATTGCAGAGCAGTGTCTTGTCACTAGGCCACCAGAGCTCTCTAGTATAGACTTTCAAGAAATATTTGTTGACAGTATTAATGCATGAGCCTACAGTTCTCTTATGTTGTTTCGTTTCCTAAGCAGTCCTTGGTGCTAGAGAGGTTCAGAGTGGAATGTTTTGTGACTTCCCTGACCCTTGTAGCGCAACTTAGAAATAACTTGACATCTCTTCTTCCTTCACTTTCCCACAGTAGGGGGGAGCTCTAGAAGGATCTTTCTCTCTCAGAGAATAACTGCTTGGAGGAGGATCAAGGAGGAAAACTAAAGATGTTGAAAGGATCAATCCAGGATCCAGCAACTCTCACGACCTAACACAAAAGGGCCTATGTAGGAAACTGAGTTACCAAGGCCCTACCAGGACTGGCAAAGTCCGAGCCAGAATGTGCTCATCTGGAGAGACTTTCCTTTCATCCGGGGCTCAGTTGAACCCTGCAGCAGGGGAGCCTTTGTTAGAATTCTGCTGAAGCTCAAGAGTGGGCGAGCTTGAGAGAGAACCACTTGAACCATCTTGTACTGTACCAGGATACCTACCTCAAAGGAGAGCTGCACGAAGCTTAATTAATTAATGTTTGCAAAGTGCTCTGGGCTCCTTGGATGAAAGGGTGCTCCAAAAGTGCAACGTATTATTATTATTAAAATGATATTTAGTATTGGCAGCCAGGCCAGATGCTGAGCACAGATAGGCCTCGATAAAAGATGGACCACAAAAGAAGAAAAAGTTAATAAGGATGTTTCGGGCGTGCTGCTAATAGTCTCACAGAAATTACTTCTCTCTCCTGTGATGATGATTTTGAACAGAGATAGGATCTTAACTACTTGCAGAACCAAAGGGTATTTCCATGGCTGGTGTTTTGAGGACCCAGAGGTGGGTGCAAAACAACAAATTCCCAACCTTGTCTTACCTTGCCTCTCCAAATATAAAACTGGCTATCGCAGAGCTCAAGTTCTTGTGATGGAGCTTGAGAGGCCAGATTCTAATTGATTTGTTATTTTTATGTGGTTAAAAATGTTTAAGATGCCCTTTGGAATGCATAGCACTCTGTAACACTCTGTAAGCTACACAGTCATGTCTGAAGGTGGTTTAAGAGAGCAAGGAAATCTTCTACAACCAAAGAGTTAAAACTCTGAGTGTGTAGAAAGTGAAGTAATTAAAATCTATCCCTCCACAGCCAAAGGCCCCAGTCTCACATTGCCAGCTACAGACAGAAGTCTTGCCAGAGCAAGTCTCAACTTGCATGTCTTTATTAAATCATTTTAAAAACACAGAAGTTAACTGTCTCCTGAAATATTTTGGGTGTTTAAGTGTGCCACAGCTGACAGAATGTGATTTTTTTAAAGACCCGGCACACACTTTCACTGGGTGGTATGTATCTGTATTTCAGAAAAAAAGGGGGTTGGGAGGTGGGGCAAGGAAAATGATTCAAACATCCTCTACACGCAAAGAAAGTGTTTGCACTCATAAGCTCTGAAAGGGGGAATGTCTTGCTATTTTTAGTTCTTGAGTTTGTGTCATTTTGGCATTCAACTGGTTGATTTTTTTAAATGAAGAGATGAATACGTAGAGAGAAAATGACTTAGCCATGGTCATAAATTCAGTTGGTGGTGGGACAGGGAAAGAAAAGAGCAGGATAGCTTTGAAAACCTCAAACTCATTGCTGTCAACTCAGAACCAATTCAGAATTGAGCCTACGGTAGATTTTCAGAGACTGCAAATCACCCAGGAGGATATTTCCACCAGATTTCGCTGGAGGTCTTTGAGGGGCTCAAATTTAAAATTAAAAAAAATCAAAGAAAACTTTGTTTAGTTAATTGTAAAAAAAAAAAAGAAAAATTCCAGAGTCCTCCATCCCTATTATGATAAGCAATCATTTGAATCTTCAGAGTCATCATTCTCAGAGTGCTTCCATATGCATTATTCATTTGACTTTTCTTTTAATCCTTAAGGGAAATGCAATTCTACTAATGTTAAATCAAATGAATTACTATCTTTTTTTAATTTTTTAATTAATTTTAGTAAAAGTTTACAGAGATTTAGGGTTTCTAGTTATTCATTATTACACTTTTCTCCCTGCCCAACCCCTCCCCCCAATTAACTTTTCTCCTTGATGAGTAGTAAAAGAAAAACTGCTTCACTGCTATGCAGTCCCTCCCCCCAAGCCCACTGCAAAGTGCAGCCTTCATTCTTGACTCCTGACATGACAATAATACCTAATAATTTATCCCTTTTAAACCATTCTCTCCCTCATTAGTTCACAATAGTGAAGAGCTAGAAACAACTAAAGCGCCCATCAACAAATGAATGGACAGAGAACCTCTGGTATAGTCATACAATGGAATACTATGCAGAACTGAAAAACAAGGAACTCATGAATTATGCTAAGTGGATGACTCTAGAGGACAGTATGCTGAGTGAAATATCTCAGTCACAAAAGAACAAATATTGCATAGGGCCACTATTGTAAAACAGGACTGACATTGGGGTTGAGGGAAAACAGAGAAGAAGGGGAGGAATGATATTATATATTGCATTGCAACAGTTACTGTCTTTTTTATTCCCATTCATGGTGACCCATGGGTTCCAGGCTAGATCTATACTCCATAGAACACAAAAGCTTCTGTTAAGTGCCCTGAAGTTGACTCTTTCATAGGGACCTATATACAACAGATTGGAACCATGTTAGAACCATAGTCAATCTTTGCCATCTCTACTGTGCATAAATCCAATGTTCTAGTCACTAAGTTGGTCTGTCTCATTGAAAGTCTTACTTTCCATCACTGGTCCTCCACCTTTTTGAGCCTGATATCCTTCTTCAGGAATTAGTACCTGATAACATGCTCAAAGTATATGAGACAAAGCCTCTAAGAGCTACTCTGACTGCACTTCATCTAAGACAGATTTGTATGATTTTTTGGCACTCTATTCAGTACTCTTCACCAACACCTTGATTCTAAGGCATCAATTCTTCTTTGGTCTTCCTTACTAACCGCACAATTTTCATACACATACGAGCCACTTGAAAATATCATGGCTTGAGTCAGGCACACCTTAGTCTTTAAAGTAGCATCTTCACAATTTGACACTTTAAAGAGGTTCTTGACAGCAGATTTACCCATTGTAGTACATCATCTAGAATACAAAGAGTCTCACCACTGGGCCAGTTAAGATATTGTTAACGATTTCAACTTGCTTGTTTCTACAATCAACACTCACACAGTCTGGAAATAAGAAAATGAATTTCATTAGGAAAATCTGCTGTCACCAACCTCTCCAGAGTGCTAAAAAGCAATGATGTCAGTCTAGAGACTAAGATGCACCCTGAGACAGTTCATAGTCTTTGCAAATACTTGCTATGTATCAGAGAGATGGACAGTGACCAAAGATGACAAGAGAAGAATTGATGCCTTTGAATTGTGGTGCTGGAGAAGAAGATCAAATGTACCAGGGACTGCTAAAAGAACAAGCAGGTCTGTCCTAGAAAGGGTGAAACCACGCTGCTCCCTGGAGGCAAGGATTTTGAGGCTCTGTCCCAAATACCGCGGGCATATAGCCGAGAGGGTCTAGTCCTTGGAGAAGGACATTGTGCTTGCAAGGATGGAGGGACAGCGCAAGAGAGGAAGACCCAGGATGAGATGAGTTTACATAGTAACTGAGGTGATGGGGATAGGTGTGTCAGAAGAAAAGTGCAACAATGAATGAAAGGAAATTAAAAAAAATAATAGAGAAGTTTCAGGGCTATTGTGCATGGGGCCACTACAAGTCAGAGTTGACTTGATGACACATACCAATGACAGTACATCATCTGAATTCTTGACTGCTACCTTCATAAGTGTTGATTATGAATTCAAGTAAAATGAAATCCTGTACAACTTTAACCTTTCCCCCGTTTACCCTGATTCTGTCCATGTGTCCAGTTGTGAGGATTTGATTTATGTTTTCTTCACATTAGGTATAATCCAGACTGTAGGGAAATCTGGTGGCTTAATGGTAAGGAGTTGCTTTGCCAACTCACGGACATTTGGCTCAAAAAACTACCACCAGCTCCTCTGCGAGAGAAAGATAAGAAATCTCCCATGCTATTTACAGCCTCTGAAAACTCATGGGAGGGTCAGCCATGAGTAAATTCTGACTCACCAGCATTTAACCACACAACATACATCAATAAGTGCTTCAAGTGTTTTTCTGTGAGCAAAGTATTAATTGGTTAGCATATATACTGAATAAGTGTGATGTAAGGATATCATGATATGTATCTTTCCTTATATTAAATACTGTAATATCCCCAAAGGCTGTGATTTTGTAGGATTTTGGGATGCAGATTGTCGAGACTTTCTTTCAAGAAACCTCTGTATTTGTACCACCAACTTCTGATTGTTGTTATTGTTAGGTGGTATCATGCCAAGTACCACTTATAGAGATCCTATGAAAAACAAATCTGAACCCTGTTCTATCCTGTACCATCTCCACAATCTCTGATCCCTTATAGCCATTGTTGCAGTTACTGTGTCAATCTATTTGTTTAAGGATCTTCCACCATCCCTCCACCTTTCCAAGCATGTTGTCCCTCTCTAAGGAACAGTCTCCCCTAGCAACTTGCTCAAGGTATGTGAGACAAAGCTTTATTATCATCTTTGCCTACAAGGAGCACTGTGATTGAACCTTCTCCAAGACATATCTGTCTGTTCTTTAAGCAGTCCATGGGATATTCAGTACTCGTATCCAACACCACAACTCAAAGACAATGATTATTCTTCTGTCATCCTTATTCATTGTCCAACACTCAGATGCATAACAAGTGATTGAAAGATCACAGCCTGAATTCTGTGCACCTTCGTTCTCAAACTGATGTCATAGCTCTTCAGTAATGTGGAGAGGTGCCTGACAGCAGACTTTCCCAGTGCAATACATCAACTGATCTCCTGACTGCTAGTACCAAGGCGGATTCAAGTAAGATGAAGTTGTTGACAGTTTCAATCTTTTGTCCATCTATCATGATCATCCATGCAGTGGTAAGACTTTCTGTTTTTTTGACGTTGAGATGTAATCCATTTTGAAGGCTGCGTTCTCTGATCTTCTTTAGCAAGTGATTCAAGTCCTCCTCACTATCCTTTGGACATTGTTTGTCATTGTGTTCCATTGAATCAGAACCAACCCATAGCTGACCTTATACTGGGTTTTCAGAGGCAGATAATCACTCAAGATATTTCTCATCCTTCTCCCATGGAGCAGATAGTGGATTTGAGTCATGTGCCTTCAGATTTGCAGCACAGATTCTTGCCACTAGACCACCAGAGCTCCCTATCCTCTGGATAATGACTTTTAAAAGCCAATAGCATATTCTCAATTATAGTAGCAATAACTTGCTACAAATTGAGGAAAACATTTTACAGGCTAGATATACTATTATCTTTATTTGTCTGCTATTGAGTTTTTCACATATGGAACTTTATAACAAAATGAGAGATGTGAGAACAAATTGTCAAATATGTGTGCATATTTTTGAAGACTTTCATAAAGATAATAATGATAATGGTATATTATAAATTTATAATCCTTTAAAATTTTCTATTAAAAAGATTGAATAATTTTCCAAGATTCAGCTACTTGTCTGACATATCAGTGCCACACATCAGTGTTCGGTGGAGCTCCCCAATTAAAACAATCTTGGAAGCAGGAATGGTATCCACTTCCTCTGGAAACTCTACGAATTTGGAGAAACAATAAAAGTTATACAAGTGTTCAGGTCTCTCATTCATAGGGTCACTATGAGTCATCTATGACTCGACAGTACTTATCAACAACGTAGAGAGAGCTCTGTTGGCCTAGTGAACAGAAAGTGAATGTTACCAAGCCAAAAGTGGGTGATTTTAATCTGTGGCCCACAGGCCTGATTTTAATTGTTTTTTTAGTCAAACATTATTCTAAGCGGTATAGCAATCTGTCCATTTGCTATACAGAGGCCACTCATGATTGCTGTGATGCTAAACACAACGTGTCAAATGTGACAATGGTTACCCATGGTGGACAGTGTTTGGTGGAGCTCCCTGATTAAAACAAGCTTAGAAGCAGGAGTGACATCCACTTCTGAAACAGCTTGCCTCCGGAAACTCTACAAACTTGGAAAAATGATGAAAGTTATACAAGTGTTCAGGTCTTTCGTTCATAGGGTACACTATTAATCGTCTACAACTCGATAGCACTTAACAACAACAACAACAACATCTACTTATATGGAGCAAAAGATAAATAAACCTAAGACTTAGAGAAGAAATCAGTCTATAGAACTAATAGTTCTGCACAAACTATGGCCTTCTCTTCTTGAGACTGGTAGAGATGCTCTGACCAGGTCGACAGTAGATGAATACTGGTAAAAAGAGAGAAAACGTGGAACATAATTCAACTTGAAAAAGAAAAAAAAATCCACATAGAAATCGCTGAAGCTATTACTCTCAGATATTCTAGAAATTTTGAACTGAAATTTTTCATTTAAGTCACCTGTTAGCTGAATAGCAAGTTAGCACACAGTATCACCCTTAAGCAAAGTGTTCTTTTGAAGTACTTTTGAAAACCTATCTATATGAGACAAAAATGGTTAATATATATTCTAAATAGAATACAGGGTTCTACGTTTAGGTTAATGGTACTGAACAACTGGAACAGAGATAATTAAAATGTTGACCCATTTTGAAGAATATAACTAATATCACAAAACCATACAGGTTGAAAATTATTGAATGAGTGACCTGTTTTGATGTGTAATGTCCACTAAAATATAAAAGAAAATAATGGATCTTTTTAAAAGATTGTGTTGTTCTTGTTGTTATATATCGTTGAGTCACCTGAAACCCATAGAAACCCTATGTACAATAGCTCTGAACCGTGCCCTAACCTGAGCCAGTCTCACTGTCTTGGACACACCTACCCGCATTACTCCAGTTACTGCATTAATCCATCTAACTAGTGTCTTCCTCTCCTGCCCTGTCCCTCCATCCTTCCAAGTATTGTATCATTCTCCAAGTTCTGGTCTCTCCTGGAAACATGCCCAAAACATGCGAGCTTCAAAATCCTTGTGTCCAAGTAGCAGCCTGGTTTCACCCTCTCCAGGACAGACCTATTTGCTCCCTTGACAGTTCATGATATATGTTCAATACTCTTCTCCAGCACGACAATTCAAAGGCATAGATTCTTATTCTGTTTTTCTTAGTTCTTGTCTAGCTCTCTGATTCATAGCAAGTAATTGCAAAGACCATGGGCTGGATCAGGTGCACCTTAATCTCTACACTGAGATCTTTGCTCTTTACCACTTTTCAGAGGCACTCAACAACAAATTTCTCCAGTATAATTTAGTGGTTTTTTTTTCATTTCCTGACTATTGGTGCCAAGAGCGTTGAATGTGGATTTGAGTAAGCTGAAATTGTTAATAACCTTAATTGTCTTCTGCATCTATCATGGTGCTTGGAATTGGCCCAGTGGTGATAACCTTTGTTTTCTTGATGTTGAGCTTCAATCCATAGCAAAGACTGTAGTCCTTGACCCGTAGCTAACATTTCAGGTCCTCCTCAGTGTGCAAAGGACTGGAGTTGTAAAATAAAAAGACTCAAATTTGGTCAGCATTTATTAAACTGAAGGAACTAAATCACAAATTCAAGCCTCAAGTTGCAACACTTAAGGATGCTATGGACAGAATGTTGAATGATTAGGGAAGCATTAAAAGAAGATGGAAGGAGTACACAGAGTCACTGTACCAAAAATAATGAGCCAACACAGAAGAATTTCATAAAACAACATATGATCAAGAGTCAATGGTTATAATAGAGGAAGTCTAGTTTCTCTGAAGGCATTGGCAAAAAATCAAGGCCCCAGGAATTGATGGAATACCAATTGATCTATTTCAACAGAGTGATGCTGCCCTGGACATGATGACCAGGTTGTGCCAGAAAATTTAGAGGACAACTACCTGGCCAATTGACTGGAAGAGATCCATATTTGTTGCCATTTTTTAAAAAAAGGTTAATTGACAGTGTAGAAAAGACTATATAGCAAGCAAAATATGAAAAATTTAGAACTACTTTTAAAATTGACTTAACAGCACTCATCTTAGGGAAGCTTACAATCAAGATTAGACTTCTTAGTTCCTCTTTATAACCCTACTCAATAATTCTAGAGCAAACTTTTATGCAACATTTTTGACCATGTGATGCTACTTCTAGCAGGTTGAAAAAAATTGTTTATTTTTCAAAATGGGGAGGTAGAGACAGTCAGAACAGAAAAGAACACTGTGGCTTAATATGCTTCAATAAATAGGTGTCCTTTTGATGTATCCCCAGAAAATGTAGGCTAGACATTCTGTGATGCAATTGAGTGGTTTCTATGTTTTAGAAATTCTGTTATCTAGATTTTCTCCTTTTCAGATAAGGAGAATGACTATCTTTCAATGAAGTTGGGAAAATGGTCATGATGGCCTAGTTGGATACATAGGTTGGATACTCAAATCTACGGATTGTTTCATGAGATAAAGATGTGGTCATCTGTTTCCACCAAAAGTTATAGCCTTGGAGACCTGACAGGGGTTCCCGTGAATCAGAATTGACTTTACAAAGGTTGTTATGTGCTGTTATGTGCTATCGAGTCAAGCATGACCCATAGCAACCCTATGAATAACAAACGGCCTCTCCTGTGCCACCTTCATTATCACTGACATACTTGACCCTATTGCTGCAGCCCCTGGGCCAAATAATTTTACTGAGGGTCTTCTTCTCTTTAATTGCCTCCACCTTTCCACGTATGATGTCCCTTTCCAAGAAACAGCCCCTCCTAGGAAGACGCTCAACGTATGTGAGACCGTGCTCCTCCATCCTCGCCTCTAAGGAGCATTCTGGCTGCACTTTTCCCAAGACATATCTGTTTAGTTTTCCTTGACACCCCATGAGCTGTACTTTTCTTCAACACAAATCAAACACATCATTTTTTTTTCTGTCATCTGTATTCAATGTTCAGTTCTCTGATGCATAACAGGTGATGGAAAAAGCAATGGCCTGAATCAGGTGCACTTTCATCTTCCAACCGACACCATTTACATCGAGGGCTTGGTTTTTCAGATTTGGTTATGTATAAGAGAAGGACAGGAGTTATGTTTTTTAGGTCCTATAGTCTTTTAACAATACAGAAAAAGAGTTACTGATTACAGATGAGTACACAGTACAGGAAACTCTGTTCAACCAGGGACAATATTTTGCTCTTTTGAAAATTTAGGATTATGTTTCCCAAACATCCTCAGTTGTCTACCTAATGTAATTGCTTGTCTTCCCTTATCAATGGCAGAGGAGGGAGAGTAGAAGCTCAAGTCAGTTCACTAACTATCGGTGGTCTAACCAAAGATTTTTGGAATCCCTCAATGGTGCAGAGTGGCAGAGGGAAAGAACTCAATTGATAACTGCAAAGTTGGTTTTTCAAGCCTACCACTCACTCACGTGAAAGAGATCAGGCGGTCTGTTCTCTTAAAGATGGAAACCCTACAGGGTGGTTCTATTCTATTCTATAAGGTTTCTATAAATCAGATTTGACTCAATGACAGTGGGTTTTCTTTTAGTTTGTTGTTGTTGTTATATGCCATTGAGTCAGAACTGACTCTTTGCTTACCATCCAGCAAGTTTTCAGAAGTACTAAGTTGCATGGGAAGAGATGGCTTTTCTTTCTTCTGCAAAGCAGCTGGTGGATTTGACTTAGGTGCCTTTGAATTGTCAGCACAGATTCTTCACTCTAGACTGCAAAGTTCCCTCAATTTTATTTTAGGTGATGCAGACAGTTAATGGAGTGGCAGCCAACAAAAAGGTTGGAGGTTCAACTCCACTCATAAAGAGAAAATTCTGTTGATTTACTTCTGAAAACTGAACCACTGAAAATCTTAGGGGCACAGTTCTGCTCTGATACAAATGGGATCATCATGTCTGACAACTCCATCTCAGTGAACTAATCACTAAAGTCTGTTTGTTTAATATTCTAATGTTGTTGTTGTTGTTATGTGCTGTCGAGTCATTTGCGACTCATAGCGACCCTATGTGCAACAGCCCTTAACCCCGCTCTATCCTGTGCCAATCGCATGTCCTCTGACGCACCCATCCCGATTACCCCAGTCACTGAATCAATCCACCTCATAGAGGGTCTTCCCCCCTTGCACTGTCCCTCCACCCTCCCAAGCATGATGTCCCTCTCCAAGGACCTGTCCCTGCTTACATCATGTCCAACGTATGTTAGACGAAGGCCCAGAATCCTTGCCTCCAAGGAGAAGTCTGGCTTAACCCTCTCCAGGATGAATCTGTTTGTTTTCTTGGCAGTCCATGGTACATTCAACACTCTTGTCCAGCACCACAGCTCAAAGGAATCAATTCTCCTTCTGTCCTCCCTAGTCATTGTCCAACTCTCTGATACATAACAAATGATTGCAAAGACCATGGACTGTATCAGGCGCACCTTTGTCTCCAGAGAGACACCGTTGCTCTT